>NC_046661.1:71985733-71992553 GCF_010883055.1 Belonocnema kinseyi | reverse complement strand
ATTTTATAAGATATCGCATATTCTCTAATCATCTTTAAAATTGTTGTTTCGTTTAGGTCGATTACAATAACTTGATCGGTGCCCTCTTTCATAACATCTTTGGCAAGCATTAGTCCATTTAAACAATTTAATTGGACCTGCACTAATTATATCCATTTATTCTTGACGCATAGATGAATTTAAATCGATATTTAATGTTTCTTCGATGAATGCAAAATCTTTATCAAGGGCCTCTAATAATTTTTGCGCTGCAATTTTTTTTCCTTCTTTCTTTGATAGTGCTTTTGTCCTATGCTAATATATAAATTATTATTTTTAAATATAGCGTATTCCACTATAAAAATTATGTTAATACTCTAGATATGGTAGATGCCATGCGTTTATTAATTTATTTTAATTTATGAATTTTGATATCGAAATTTTTAATATAAGTTTTGAATAAAAATCAATGAATATGTACGTGCAATTCTCGTAAATTTTAAATTGGTTTTACAGCTATTGATGTAGTAGCTCAATTTATAATTAGAGTAATTGCCATTAAATTTTTCTTTATAAAGTAAATAATGTTCAATACAATAAAGAAACTCGCGGGCAGGTTAGTATTTTAATGTTTCCAAATCACATGTTATGCGTAATCTTTGTAATAAGCCAATGAGATGCATGTGCATCTTACATTTATAAATTAATCTTGCTCTGGGATGTTATGTTTCGTACCAGTTGATGCATTTGTGAGATTTTGTCAATCTATGTTCATAAAGTAATATTACACGAGACAATATATCGTCATAAAAGAAATATTCAATGATTGGTTGAGGATTAAATAAATTTTGTGGATTTCTCGGAATAATTGATAAAAGAAAGGACAGGGATTCTCGAGTATTATCTATTAAGCTGGTTTGGTAACATTTTATTTATTTAATAATGGTTTTAGTTGATTTAAGATGAGTTCAACTGTTTTTAAATGACATAAGATGTTGATTTTGTGTCTATTATGCAGCGAGAATAGGAAAAGAAAAAAAATATGTATGTCTCGTGATGATTTTGGGTTTTCGGACATTGTTCGGGAGTGTTTAGGGCTTTATGACCCAAGTGAGGGGAAATAAAATTAATGAGGAGTTTTTGTCTGGATTGTCACTGGAGAATTTTTTTAGGATAAACAGTCCATACAGTGAGTTTGGAATTTGATTTAAACCAACTGTTGGGCATATCATTAGAAAAATTAGGTTGTAACTTAAAATAAAATGTTCAATTTTTTCAGAGTTTGGAAATTTTGTTACAGTAAAAAGGTATGATGAGATCCACATTTTATTGCTTGTACTTTTTAGATGTTCGATAAGTTGTTTAAGAATTACAAAAAGTTCTGAGCTTATTTTTAATTTAGGGTGTTTTGAGATCCGAGTATCATAATTTTTTATGTTATTTATAATTTTAGCGATTTTTTCATTCGTGTCTGTCATTTTGATTTTCAAGTATATGGTCATAAGTCATACTTTAATACAAAAATTAGATTTTTTTAATTTAATTTTTATAGTGTGAAATGATGTTTGAGCGAATGTCCAGTAGTGTCGTTTTAGTTTTGAGAATTTTTTGTATGTTTAAATATGATATAAAGTGATAGTCTTTTCTAATTATCTTAATTCAGCTCGAAGGTTCAAAGTAGAGATCTGTCGTGTTTTAAAATTTGGTTTTGAACAAAAATGGTCCTTTGTTTCTTGAGCTAGAATACTTAAAACGATTGTTAATAAATCAGGAAAAAGGCATTTCCTCTGTTCATTTTACTTCTCGGGGACTGGATCCTAGAAAAGAAAGCGCAGATTTATATTAGAAGGGTAAACGTTTCTCAAAGAATAAAATTAACTCAAAGCTAAAACTAGAAAGAAAAATAGTTGATTTTCTGAATGGGGATTGTTGTTTCTTCATTTTTTAACGGTTAAAATCTAATTGAGAGGTGTTAATCATCTGATTTGAATATTCCATTAAAAATTAAATATGGCCATAGTGCGTGTATGTTTACATATCTGACGATTAAATTGCTGGAGGTGTCTATTTTCTGAGAGTGATTTGTTTCTATTTTCATATACAATGTGTTAAGTGAGAGAATTTGTTGTTAACATTTTGTGTCTTTATTCTATTCTTAAATTTTTAATCTGTGTAAATTTTATTTACCATCAATTTTTATTAGAATGTGTTATATGTGAAATTCTAAGTCTATTAATATAGACGACCTTGGGTTTATTTTTTATCATTATTTTAATGTTTCCTTTGTCCAAAATTTATAATACTTCATGAGGTCCTGAATACTGATTTTCTAATTTTTTTAAATCTTCTCCTTGTAGAAGAAAAACGCTATCTCCTACTTTGAAATCTTGTGGATTACTTTTTTTATCATAGTATTCTTGGTATTTTTCTTTTGCTGCAATTAAATGACATTTTGCTGCTTCTCGCATTTCATGTAATTTTGTTATTAGTTTAGTCATGTAATCATCGTACGTATCCAATTTTTTTCCTGCCTTATACATTACGTCGAAATCGTATTCTGCTAATTTTAACCTCCACCTTGTAACGCGTCAACATGGGTCCTTGGAATTTTGAAACCATACTAAAGGTTTATGATCAGTGGCCAAAGTAAATTTACGTCCACGTAGGTAGGGCCGAAAATATTGTACGCAATAAACAATGGCTAATGCTTCTTTTTCATATGAGTCAAACTTTTTTTCGCTGTAATCAAACGTTCGCGAGGCATAAGATATTGGTTTATCCCTGCCGATTTTTCCTTGCGACAAAATTCCTCCTATTGCATAGCCGGATGCGTCCGTTGTTAGAATGAATGACCTAGAAAAATCTGGCCGTTGTACAACTGGTTCTTCGCAAAGTTTTTTCTTGAGTGTGTCAAATGCAAGCTGCTATTTTTCAGCTCATTTGAAAGGGGTTTTTTAGGGTCTGGACGTACACCGTCCTTGTCAATGACATGCCCTAAATATATTACATCATGTCGTAAGCATTTACATTTATCAGGTTGAAGCTTCAGGTTCGCATTTTGTAGTCTATTAATTAATTTATTGAATTTTATTTCATGCTCTTCTAAACTGTTTAAATATAAGACGATATCATCTAGATAAACAAATAATTCGGTTCCTTGTAATCCAGTTAATATTAGATCCTTTAAACGCTGGAATGTTGCAGGCGCATTTTTCAATCCAAAGGGAATTCGTTTAAATTCATAATGTCCAAAAGGCGTTAAAAATGCCGTTTTATGTAAATTTGCCGAACTCATTCTAATTTGGTGAAAGCCTGAAGTAAGATCAAACACTGAAAAATATTGTGCTGATCCTAACTGACCTAGAATGTCAATTATATTAGGCAAGGGGTAAGAATCACCGATAGTTTTTTCGTTAAGTTTTCTAAAAATCTAGAACCATTCTCTTTTTTCCGTTTTTCTTTGGTACTATACAAACTAGTGTATTATATGGGGATTGAGAAGGTTTTACTATTTCATTTTCAAGCAATTCATTAACTTGATGCTTTGTGAAGGTTGGTTGATCATCAACGGTTGGAATTGTGTGACTTAATATGTTTGTTGCTCCTAATGATTTACCTGGTATATGGAATACGTTCGCGTGTAATGAAATGAGTTTCTCGACATATTTTTCTTCTTCTGGATTTAAATGATCCAGGCGTAATAATTGCCTTATTTTATCTACTCTGCTGTGATCTGACGTATTGTTGCGTTGCTTATGATTCACATTATATGTTTCGTTGGTTAATAGTTCTTGAAAAAATTGTGTTGAAAAATCTAAATGGTTTTCACATGGTTCATCTTCATCCAGGTTCATTAATTTTTCGGTGAATTCTTCCAATTCAATTTTGGGAATAGGAATTTTTATTTCATGTTCATGTGTATTTGCTAGTCTCAAGTATGCCTTGCCATGATTATTTGTTACTATTGCATCTCCAATGAAAACTAATGGCTCATATGACAGTTGTGGTATGTAACCTGTTTCCTTGTCCTTATCTTTTGTATTGACATAGAAGCTAGATATGGACCTTACTGGTAGTGCAATAGTTTCCTAACAATTTAAAGGGTATTTTTTATCATTAATTTCTGACCGTCTTTCTTCATAATTTATTTTTTCATTATTATTCCTAAAAAATTCTGTTCCTAGAACGCCATCATGATCCACAGGAACTTCGTCTGAGATTATATTCAATATAGTAGGGCTACCAAATATGTTGATTTTTACCTGTCCCAGGGTATATACTAGGTGTTCGTTTATTGCAGTTAAATTTAAACGAACCTATTCATTAATTTCTGTGGTTGGCAGTATTAAGTTTTCCTCACTCAAATTTGGACCTGCACCTGTGTCTATCATCATTTCAATTTTTCGTTTTAATCCTTCTGCTGATAAAGTTTATATTGAAGTTGGTTGTTTGTTTGAAATCCGTCAAATGTAGAGTTTAGCTTGTAATTTTGATTATTGGTTGAATTTGCACTTGGATTTTGATTGAAATTTGGGTTTGCATTAAACCTAGGATTTTGATTGAAATTTTTATTTTCATTAAAATTCTGATTAAAATTTGGGTTGCGCTTAAAATGCGGAATTTGATTGAAATTTTGATTTCGGGTGAAATTCATATTCTGATTTTGTTTTCGGTTTGGGTTCGAAGTTTGGTTAAAATTTTCCTTCCGATTAAAATTTGGGTATGGATTTGAATTATGATTAAGATTCTGATTTTGATTGATATGTCTATGAAAGTTTCTATTTTGATCTAAATCCTGGTGTAAATAAAAATTTCGGTTGAAATTTCGATTTTGATAGTAGTTCTGGTTAGAACCTGAAATTTCGTTCTGGTTAGAGTTTTGTCCTTGACTGTATTGTCCTAGGTTAAGGCGTGACTGGTTGTCGTATCTATTCATTTGAGGTCCTTGACCCAATCCGTCTGTATACCACAAGTTTCTTCCTTGGCCACCTATGTAGGGTCTATTAATACCTGTTTGACCCAGATATCTTGGGTTGTTCCATTGGTTTTGTCGAAAATTTCTATCAGGGTTATTTATGAAATTTTGAATACGTTGACAACAGGTCGATGCGGCATGTCCAGGTATTGAACAAATCTGGCAAATGATTGAATTATCACGCATATAATTTATTTTGCTAGTTTTAGCGAAATCTTTATTATTTTTAGAAGATTTTTCTATCTGTTCGGGACGGGAATTGTAACGATTTACCTTTCCAAATTCTTTATTATCCACCAATGGGCGTTCGATTTGCACTGATTTTTCGAAAATTTCTGCAAACGTATTGGCTTCTCCCATTCTTATTTTTAATTCCGGTTTCAACCCTCTGACAAAACAATCAATTGTGTCTCTTTCTGATTGATTTTCGAATTAATTCGCTATTTGATTCCCATTATTGGCCTTATGAGCATCTAATATTTGGGAGGCAATTTCTTTTATGCGAGTTGCATAGGATAAAACGCTTTCATTTTCTCACATATAAGTGGTTCCCAATTCACCCTTATGTTGATATATGGTCTTTGATGGAGAATAAATAGTTTTTAATTTATTTAAAAAATCTTTAATATTTGTATATGTATGTCCTTACATGCATTTTCTTGCTTCGCCCTTGAGTTAACTTCTCAATAACCTTACTAAAGTAGCTTCTGCATTTAAAGGAAGCATAATTTATCTTCTTTACATGCTTCAATAAATATGTCAAGTGGTGTTTCATGAGTACCATTAAAGTATGGAACGATTTCGAGAGCATCTTGTAGAGACGCTTGTTGGTTTGTTAGTAGAGACATTGTGTTACCTCTTGATGGATCTTCGTTCGCAGGATTCTTTGGGTCAAATGACGAAGGTATCCCTATGTTAGTGTTAGTACTAAACAGGTTTTGGGGTGCAGAAGAGTTAGAACGTCCACTTGAAATTAATGTTTTTGATTATGAAATTTGGGTTTGATTAAATTTAAGAAAAGGGTTAGTTAAATTGGCTGTTTTTCTTCCTTCTTTCTTAGTGAGAAAATTTGCGATAATAATGCATTTTTCCTGTATCCATTTAACACTAATTCCTGTTTATGGCTTAATGGTTTCGAATTTTCTCCTCGTGAAACGGTATTAGTTACACTTGACAGTGGTATACCTTTCGCTACTGATTCCACAAGGGGTTCCGTTAAGTCGTACGGGACTGTATTAGGCTTAACAATGGGCTCGTTTATAGATTGTTTGTTCGCAGTCTGGTTACTAATTGGCAGCTGCGAAAGTGGTGGAAATTTTTTATTAATAGTTTCCTCTGGGTCTTGTTCGGGGCATAGAGTTTTATCAGCAAAAAAATCAGTAGAATTTACACTCAAGGGGTTGTCAAAATATCGACTCTCTTCCAATTCCGATACTTCAAAATTAGAGGTTGTATTTCCAAGTAAGCTATCACCTAAAGTAAAACTAGAGGTTTCATTAAGTTTTGGGGTGTCGTTAAATTTATTTCCTCCGATTATTATACTAGTATCGGAATGTCCTAATCTTTTTATTTTATTTAAAAAAGAATTTTCCTTTGGTAGGCTTGGTCCTGGGGTTACAGATATAAATTTTATCGCAATATCTTCACTTTGTTTATTCAAAGTTTCCTTGCGATTAGGTTTCAATGGTGCTTTTACCAATTGCTCAACCTTTTGTGCTAATTCAGGATTTCCTTTACTTTTACTGCGAGTTATAATTCCTTCATCGGAATCTAGATTAATGGGTGGCCCTGACATTTATACGTAATTTTCATAATGTAAAAAAAATTCATACTAACATGCATACACACACACACACACACACACAT
>NC_046661.1:71953732-71985633 GCF_010883055.1 Belonocnema kinseyi | reverse complement strand
TTCAATATATAATTGGATATATAGATAAATATATAAATAGGTAGATAGATAGATGGATAGATAGGAACCTTGGTAGATAGTTGATTGAATTTAATTCATTTTTATTATTTATTTTATTTCAGAGGATTCCTTAAATTCATTTGGTTTTGAGATTTCAATTCATCTTATCTACTTAATTTTATTTCGAGTTTCGAATGGCTATTTCAGCCTTATTTCATATAGATGCAAAAATTTCAGTAAATTCCTGCCATGAATTATTAGATTCAAAGTTTGTTTGCTTGTTTACGGATTTATTTTTAAGTTGCTTAGATAATTTATCAAGTTGACATCGAAGTTCAATATGTTGTCGATTTTCGCGTTTTCCCCCTCCAGCAGAGCGATTAATTTTACTACTTGCTGATGACAAATTTTGGGACATTCTATAATTGTTTAAAACGGTTCACGTGATTTTATTTTTTATTGTATATAAAAAGTAGATTAATTCGTCGATTTTTTAATGAAATTCACAAGGTATTAGATTGTTATTTACCTCAGGTGTTTTTTCATAGGTTAAATAGAATTATAGCATAATTTTGTCTGCAAGGATGTACTGAGTGTAATAATTTGCATATTTTGACTGCTATTCTTACATATTGGTAGCTAATCAATAACAGCATAGTGCATTGTCACGCACCTTGTTCCTGCTATAATTTCGTCTGTCAATATTTTAGACTTAACAGAAAAATATTTCTTAATAATGACAGGCCCAGCCACTACGGCCTTGGTCGCGTTCTAATATTTTGCAATTGCAATGTAATTGTGCGTTGCATATTCTGACTGTTATTCTGATATATTCAGAGCAAATTAATAACAGCACAGTGCATTTTTACGCATCTTGTTCCTGCTATAATTGTGACTATCAATATTTGAGATTTAACAGAAAAATATTTCTTAATTATAACAGGCCCGGCCACTACAGCCTTGGTCCCGTTCTAATATTCGAAATTATAATGTAATTTTGGGTTGCATATTCTGACTGTTATTCTGATATATTGCGAGCTAATTAATAACACCACAGTGCATTTTCACGCATCTTGTTCCTGCTATAATTTCAGCTATCAATATTTGAGATTTAACAGAAAAATATTCCTTAATTATAACAAGCCCGGCCACTACAGCCTTGGTGCCGTTCTAATATTCGAAATTATAATGTAATTTTGGGTTGCATATGTACTGTGTAGTGTAGAAAATTTATTTTAATAATTGAGATGTTTACTTTTTGAATTCATAAAAAGTTTCTCCAGTGCAATTTTTCTTTTATCTTGTTTCAATGCAGAAACTGCTCTACACTGTAATTTATAAATATATAGATATATATATATGAATTCTCAATTTTTATTCAATTTATTAAGTTCACTTATCTTTGAAGTTTTTAGTTGAATTGAAAGTTCAGGAATAACGACAAAAATTTTTTTTAAATATTTATTTCGTCTGCCCTGTTGCATGCATTTAAAACAATGAAAAAAATTGTACCCTTTTTGATATTATTACTTTCATTGAGTTTTAATATATTTTCCCGGCTTTCTCTATCTCAATTTATTGTTTTGTTTCCCGGCAGATGCATCAAAAAATAAGTATGTGTCGTCTGGGTAAATATTAAATTTACGCCACTTAACTAATTATCCTTAATAAATCCTCGTTTTTTATTCGAATTTCATCTGAGCAGACAACGTTAATTGATTGCTCTGATTTTGCCGAAACAGGGAGTTCAGGAAAACTGAGAGAGAGGGAAATAGAGAGAGAGGTTTAGTAATTTAATAGATTGAATATAAATTGAATGAATTACATATTTATTTATCTTTTTGAATTACACGAGTTTAGTTGTTTCATCGAGAGGACCAGAGAGAGTCCAATTACTCCATTGAAAAGGGGAGCTTGAAAGGAAAATTAGGAGTTGAATCATTTGGTTCTAAAGTAAACATAAAGGGATGGACAATTGAGGAATTTTCCTTGAACTCACCGAATTTTGTCAAAGATTCAAGATCTATTGCTGAGGTGAGTTAGAGGTCTTCAGCTCTTCCTTAGTTTCTCCACCGATTCCTTGGATTAAGTTAGTTGACATACCCGTTGCTAAATCAAATTGTGAGAGGTATGAGTGGGAAGCCTCGCCAGAGAATTGGCAGGAATGGGTACGGTGTTTCCTTCTTGCAACGAAGCAAGGTATCAGAATATTTTCGTAAATTTAGTGGGATTTACTTGATGGAATAAGGGACCACTGCACAAAACCAAACTCACGTAATGCAAATGGCACAAATTACCGACACGAAACTACACGAGGTATAAATATTCTAAGGAGATTCTTCCTTTATACTGAACTAACAAAGACAGACTGGATAATGACAGGATTACAAAAAGACAGAATTTTTATTAAAGATAGGGTTATGAATGACAGAAAAATTAGGCAGTGCCTACGGCGGATGAACGGAAAAAGCTGGAAAATTAGGTAGAGCCTGCGGCGGATGAACAGAACAGACTGAAAAATTAGGCAGAGACTACGACGGATGAACGGAACAGAGTAACTGGCGATTTTTTAGGGGTTTATATAGTAAAAAGCCACCCTGAATTGGCGACTATTAAAGTAATAAATGCGCAGCCCATTATCGTGCCTAAACCAATTTATAACTTTTATTTGAGTGAGGCACGATTTACATTGGGCGTAGTTATTGATCGGAGCATTTTTGGGAAAGGTAACGGGACGTCACACATAGATCGACTTGAAAATTTATACACGTGTAGATTAAGCTCTCAAGATAGTTCCTACGGCAATCCGAATGCCTAATTTATGATATAATATAATATAATATATAATATAATATTTCTCTTTTTATGAAAAAGAATAAACCAAAAGGCTTTTTTTCTATGTTATACATATTTAATTAATGTTACAAAATATTAGTATAAAATGATAGAAGGCACCAAGGGATGAGTTCTGTAGCTGAAACTGTAATTAATCTTTTATAATAGGATTTTAACAAATTTTATATTTTTTAGTAGAAAATTAAATTGAACTATTTTATTCCAAATGAGCTTTCTTTATTGAAAACTAATTTGCACCTAATATTGATGAATAGCATTTATTACAATTTTGTAACTCACTTTAATGATAATTATATTCTTTAAATAATTAACTTTGAATTTTTAAACCACAATTCTTATAAATCAATTCAGTAAAATTTTTACACGCGGATTATAATAATCAATTTTCTTATAGGTAGAAATACACACGTAATAAGCTTGTTGCCACTTGGTAAACTCTCCCCTGAAATCTTGGTCAAGCCTCCCCTTTAAAATATTTTTTAAAAATTAAACTAATGATTATTATATTTCAAATTACATTGAAATTAATGGAATTATTTATTAAAAATAACATTGTAAACCAATAAATACTTGAAAACTTTTCATGTGGGGTGAAGGTGTTGTGAAAAATGTGGTTTATGGAGGCAGATGGAGGGGAAAGGTGTTATAACTGTTTTACAGAAAAATATTCTTTGGATTTAAAGATTGAAGAATTGGGACATATTTTTTGATTTCCTAACTGAAAATTGTTTATTTGTTGAAAATTCATTTTTCTAAATGAAAAATTCATAGTTTTAGTGGAAAACTCATCTCTTTGGTTAAAAAATGTACTATTTTTAAATTTTTTTTTCGGAAATAAATTAATGTTTTGTGCGAAAAAGTAACTTTTCTGCTTTTGGTTTGAATACGAATCTCTTACGGAAAATTAATCTTTATGGTTGAAAATTCGTATCCTTATTTTTACAGTGCATCTCCGGGCAGCATCTGCGTTCGTTGAAATATCAAATATTACATTTTCTATCGAAAATCCTTATTTGCAGGTTAAACTTCAACTACTTTGTTGAAAATTTACATACTTGTTCGAAAATTCAACTCTGGTTAAAAATTTAAATGGTTTGTTGCAGTTCTTTTTTTTTAAGATTTTCACCACTACGTTTTCATTGAGAATTCTTTTTTTTAATGCAACTCTTTTTTGTCAAAGATTAATCTTTATTGATTGGAAATTTGGTCATTCAGTTTAAATTTTATATTTTTAGGTTGGAAATTTGAGTATTTGGTTAAAAGTTAAACTATTCGGTTGTAAATGCAAATCTTTCTTTAAAAAGCCAAATTTTTAACAAAACCGTTTACACTGAAAATGAAAATATTCAATTTTCAGTTTAAAAGATTAACGAATTATCAACCAGATACTTACATTTTCATCGAAACACCTAAAATAAAAAATAATGAACCTTCAACCACAAAAATTAATTTTTAAAAGATCGTTTAACCTTAAAACAATTAGAGAAATGTTCAACAAAAAAAATTAATTTGCAACCGCAGAAACAAAGAATTTTGAACAAAAGAATTAAATTTTCAACTAAAATTGTGAATCTTTAGCACAAAAAATATCAATTTTTACTCAATTAGTTTAACATTTAACCTAGTAGTCGAATGCAAACAAAAAAGGCAAATTTTAAACAAAATAATTGAGTTCTCAAGAAAGGAGCTTAAACAGAAGATAATTCACAACCACCAAATTACAGTTGTATATATTTTAACCTTTAATTTTAAAAAGTCTGTGCACAACTTTGGGCGATATACAAAGGCCAAGCACGAAGCGCGAGATGCATATACAGGGGGGACACGCTGGGGCTTACATACGCGGCGATTTGAATGTTACCCGAATTGCATAACAGCAGGGCAGAAGCCATTATATAGGGGTATTTTCATATTTCACGCCTTTAAAATTGCATTCGGATCGGCCATTCGGCCAAGTCTGTGTCTTCGGATGAAGTTTATCATGGTTTCCATGGTAGCGTTCGAAACTTCAAATAGATACATGTGTCGAAACAACATAGATTATGTTACACAGTAATTGCAAATAATAAAAGTGTTTAATTAATAATGAAGTGAAACATGTGACCTGAGAAGTAAACTTTAATTTTCTTATGTGCCAATAATACTATGGAATGGCTGCTGACTGGCAAATGCTATAAAATGGTAATAATATTCTGCTCTCGATTGTTTATTATTTACCAAAGAAATATTTTTTGGTTATGTATGTTTATTATTGAAAGTATCATCAGTGATAATTTAAACAATAATTACTTAATAATAATTTATCAATCATGACTTATTCATAAAAGAAAATAAGTAACACCTTATTCCTGAATTTAATAACTAATTTCCATTGTTTGCTTCTTTGGCACAGATCGATCATAGATGAAATACACATCAGGAAATGCAGATGGATTTTGTGCATTTCAGCTGGTTCCTTTCAATGAACATTATTGGAAAACCGTTATCTCTAGACCCTGTCCCAAGACTGGGGATTGATCAGCCTAAAATCAATTCTAATTCAATCTGATGGTATAGAGGAGTATCAAAAAAATATCCCGAGGTAACTTGTCTGGTCTGAATTTTAATTAATAAAATATTCAGGGATTTTTTTGTATTTTAGAAAATGTATTCTCTGGACCTCATTCTAAAATTTGGTTTAGTCAACCAATAAAATAAATTAGAGACTCGTTATTGATAGAATTGTATCAGAAATTAATCTAGACAAAATATTTTACTCCAGAATTGTTATTCCAATTTTTTTAGAAATTATTCTATTTTCGAAATGGCTATCTCTTGATCTGATTTCCAAACTGGTATTTAATCAGCCTCGATAATTAATTCTAATTCATTTTGATGGTATGGATAAAGAAGTTTGATTTAAATAAAAGCGTTCTGAAAGGGAATAAGCACCATTTTGACGATCCTTTAGGATATTTATAGTATTAAAATGGACAAACAATTGATCCTGATGACTGTTTTCGCTAAAAAGAAAATTCTCAGAGTTATAGGATTTTCAAAATTTTTTTATTTAACCGAAATTCCATTTTGTTTCCAAACTATGTATAATAAGAGAAAATGTGAATTAACAAAAATTGTTATCGCAAAAAAGATTTGCAATATCGTTAAGAATCACTTCGTGATCGGACGCGTACTATTTGTTTTATTTGTGAAAAGCCTACAGAGCTTTGAGATACTTAATCTTTGACTATGCTTGAATAAGTTATAGACAACTCAGAATATAGTGACGCATATAAATATTGCCATCTAAAAGAGATCATTTTGATAATGTATTATTCAAGCATTCCAAATGCAAAGAATAAATATCCGAGCGCGAAGCGCGAGGTAACCCATTCTTGATGGCGAAGAGCGAGATTCAACAGCTGCGCACCCTAAGCGTGCTCAAACTTGCGAGCGAAGTTCCGAAAGTTCATAAGCACTATTTTGACAATTCTTCCGAAGAGGCAAAAAGCGGTCTCAAAAATTAAATTTTCTATTTAGGAAAAAAAGAGTACTAACAGACTCAAAATGTCTAATCTTCTAAGATACCCCAGTACAGAATTAAGGCGTACAAGATTTAATTGGAAAAAGTCTTTGCTTCGACATTTTTGCTTTGATTGAAAAACAATTCCTGATGGAGGGCAGCGAATTGAAGAAGATAATTGAGTTTCATGTCGAGTTTTCGAGGCTGATTGAATGTCAGTTTGGAAATCAGATCTAGAGACAGCATTTTTCGAAAATAGAATAATTTCTAAAAAAATTGGAATAACAATTCTGGCCTAAAATATCTTGTATAGATTTATTTCTGATAAAATTCTATCACCAACGCGTCTCTAATTTATTTTATTGGTAAGGTCTAGAGATAACGGTTTTCCAAAAATGCTCATTGAAATGCACAAAATCCATCTGCATTTCCTGATGTGTATTTCATCTATGATCGATCTTTATTCATACCATCAAAATCAATTAGAATTAATTATCGAGGCTGAATTAATGCCAGTTTGGAAATCAGATCCAGAGATAGCCATTTCGAAAATAGAATAATTTCTAAAAAAATTGTAATAACAATTCTGGCCTAAAATATCTTGTCTAGATTTATTTCTGATACAATTCTATCGCCAACGAGACTCTAATTTAGTTTATTGGTTGACTAAACCAAATTTTAGGATGAGTTTCAGAGAAAACATTTTATAAAATACCAAAAAATCCCTGAATATTTTATTAATTAAAATTCAGGCAAGTTAAATTTCCTCGAGATACCTTTTTGACAAAGCTACTCCATCATATTGAATTAGAATTAATTTTAGGCCTGATTGATTGCAAGTTTGGAAATCAGATCCAGAGATAGCATTTTTCGAAAATAGAATAATTTCTAGAAAAATTGGAATAACAATTCTGGCCTAAAATATCTTTTCTAGATATATTTCTGATACAATTCTATCACCAACGAGACTCTAATTTATTTTATTGGTAAATCAAACTAAATTTTAGGATGAGTTCCAGAGAAAAAATGTTCTTAAGTACCAAAAAATCCCTAAATATTTTATTAATACAAATTCAGACAAGATAAACTACTTCGAGATATTTTTTTGATACTCCTCTATACCAACAGATTAAATTAGAATTAATTTTAGGCTGATCAATCCCCAGTCTTGGGATAAGGTCTAGAGATAACGGTTTTCCAACAATGTTCATTGAAATGCACAAAATCCATCTGCATTTCCTGATGTGTATTTCATCTATGATCGATCGGTGAAAAAAAAAACAATGGAAATCAGTTATTAATTTCAGAATAAGGTGTTACTTATTAAAATTATGAATAAGTAATGATTGTTAAATTATTATTAAGTAATTTTTGTTTAAATTATGACTGCCGAGACTGAAGTAATGAACATACAAAACCACAAAACATTTATTTGGTAAATAATAAACAATCGAAAGTATAATAAACATGCCGGGCCGATCTATCATTATTTCGAGGATATGTTCGGATTCACCTTTTCACCCAAATCGCTGTAAGGAATTGTAGGTAATGTCAATTTAAAGTTTGACTTCATTATTATTTAAACACTTTTATTATTTGTAATTACTATGTAGCATAACCTATATTGTTTTGACACTTGTGTCCATTTGAAGTTTTGAACGCAACCTTGGAAACTATGATAAACTTGATACGAAGATGCATGGCCATGACCGAATGGCCTATCCTAATGCAATTTTAAAGGCGCGAAATATGAAAATACCCCTGTATATTAGCTTCTCCAATGCTGTTGTGCAATTCGGGTAGCACTCAAACCCTCATGTATGTAAGCCACAGCGTGTCCAGCCTGTATTATCGAGCGTAAAGCTCTACAATGAACAGAGAAAAATAAAAAATATCTATAAAATTATTGATTTTTCATCCCGAAAAGGCAAGTTTTCAAAAGAATAGTTGAATTTTTAACCAAAAAGGATACATTTTTATTGCGTTCATGTTCAGTATGAAACTCAAGAATCTATCCAAAGAGATGAGTTTTTAACCAAGAAACAATTTTCACTCAAGACTGAAAAAAAATTCAACTAAATTGTTGAATATCTTCAACAAACAATTTGAAAAAACCTATTTCCTTATAGTTTAAAAATAAAGTTTTTGGTTGAAAATTCGTCTTTTTTGTAAAACATTAATCTTATTGGTTAAAAATTAATCTTTTTAACATAAAATTTATTTTACAACGAAAAAAAAGTTATATTAATATTTAATCTAAAAACAACATAATTCCCTTCATTGTCGATTCAGCGACTCGAAGTGCAGAACCTACCTAATGTTAAATGGATTCGATCTCCTTCGAAATAATTTTCATAACACTGTTTTTTTTTCGTTGAAAATTAATTTTTTTAAACAGAAAATTCAACTATGACATTTTTTTTAGAAAATTAAATTTTTTAATTAAAGTGTGATCTTTTTCGTTAAAAATCTAACTAATTGTTTAAAAATTTATGGATTTTGTTAGAAATTCGTCTTTTTTAGTAGAAAATTAATCTTCTTGTTTAAACATTCATCTTGCTGATTGAGGATTCAAGAATTTTTCGGACAATTCCTATTTTTTTTTAATTAGTTTATTGAAGTGAAATTTAGCTTTCCATTTTTGGTTAAAAATTTATTGATATTTTTAATTACAATCTGTTTTGGTAGAGAACTCAGAGTAGTATACCTAGGGGAGTTCTACGACACCACTACGTAGTTTCAACTGCCACCGCTAGATGGCGCCACCAGTCAGTGTCCAGAATTTAGTACTGTTCGGTCAGTAAGGTGGATTTCTGCCACTGTTTTAACATCTATGTAGTTCAAGTTGGAGCCAGCAGATGGCGCCATTGGTATGTAGTTCGAGTTCGAGGCGATAGGTGGTTGAATGTTGATAAGGTATAAGGCTGCTGTGCATGAATCTCATAGTGAGCTATAGAATCATCAAAGCCCACTGGTGCTTGAATGTTCAGTATTTCTTCCATTGTTGTTGTTGCAACAAAGGGAAATGATCAATATTCTGAATGGACACTTTAGTTTCTTTTTCCTCGAGGTTTGATCTTCAGACCAAGCTGTGTCAGAATGAGCACGTTCTGAGGTGTTAGCGTTTTGCGTGCTGCCTAAAAACTGACTTGCATTTGGCATGTTGATGCTCTTATATAGGCTCCTTTGCGATCGTACACGATACCCATTATGATGTTGATTTAACGTGTAATCGTACGAGTATTGTTATAACTTCTCGAAAATTCACCAAGTCTCCGTCCTGATCAATTATACGGAGCTGAATGTAATGTATTGTCTTTACGGCGATGGGAAGGTAAATGATGTGTGACGGCTCTTCAATGATCATATATCCTCGTGGTGCAATAAAAAAGAATTCATTAATCGTGTGCACTTATATATTTTATTCTTTCCAGTGTCAAGGTTAGGAATGGCATTGAATGTGAGCAATTCAACGAGTCCAAGGACATACTTCTTGTGAGAAGAGAGTTCTATTGATGGAAAATTCTCTGCCTCCAGGACAGAAGAGTTCCGAGTCACCGTGAGAGTGAATGATTCATCCATCATGGTGTTCTTCTCTGTACTGACTCTAGACCCTTCATCACGCACTCTTATATAGACAGTATTTATCTTTTATATGCAGTTGTCCAGATAGAAATTTCAAACACAAATGTCCACATTCAACACTGTCATAGTTTTGCTACCTGTCGTGATTGTACTTTATCACACTATCAACATCTAGGTAATCTACTAGATCCGATGGTGGTCGAAAGTTACCAAAACTATCAAAGTATAGAACACTATCACCAACCTTTCTATAGGTTACCCAGTGAGTACCCTGGCCTTGACTATCTTCAAGGTTGACAATTGATTGCGCATAAACACTCCACGAAAATGTGAAATCTTTAGAGCTTTAGCGTACTTGAACAGATCGGCAACAGTAAGTGGACGGTGAGGTAGCTTCACTACAAGTTTTTTGGCACAGGTCTCAAATGAAGTCCTTGTCCTTTCCGACGAGGTTTCATATGAAGGCCTAATCCTTTTTAATAGTGGCTTAGGTGTAAAACTTTTCCTAGAGCAATAGCCTCCATTGCACTGTTATGACGTTGAGCTTTCTGTGCACTTCTGATTGCAGACTTGATGGCCACTTTAGCATCATTACTTCGTTTCATTGCCTTCTTGGCTGCAGTCATAACCTTTCTAAATACAATTAAGTTATTTTTTAGGACTGGTTTCTTTTTTAAACTGGATTTTCTCTTCAGCTGCAGCTTTCTCGTTGATCCCAGCGTCTTTAGCAAAAACACGCTGCCAGGCTTTACTTGCAAGTACACGATCTGCAGTTTCTCACTTAAACATTTTCACGATTTTGCGAGTATGCAATGTCGTGTTCTTTGCACGCTGCGTCTAAAGGATTAATACCAATATCACCTCTGGCAAGTTCTTTAGCCAACTTAGTACCTGGATCACAGTATTGGTAGCCAGGCAAGTGCAACTGAAAGGGCAAATTATGGATGACTTTGTTGATTAATCCTTCACCTCGATTGCTGCGTGACAATTCATTCGCTTTACGATGTACAATCATTCCTCTTTGAATGAAGGTTAGAACGTAACTGATGTAAAAGTTATATAAGGGCTGTATTTATAGCTTTCGCAATAGTTGCGATCAAAATGCTGTTCAGGACACAACCCATTAAACTTCTGGTTGACAATTTTCACACCGTAGTCCAATCAGAGAAGAGGGTGAAATATTATGGCAGTCTTTTACCAGAAAGTACTCGGGCAGTGTTTTGTGGACCATCGAATTGTGGCAAGTCTAATGCATTACTTACCCTAATCATACACCCAAATGGATTAAAGTTTGAGAATGTCTACGTCTACTCAAAATCCCTCAAACAACCAAAGTAGAAATTCTTGGAACGTGTATTGAATAATGTGAAAGGTGTTGAATATTTTCCCTTCAGTGAGCATGAAGAAGTAATAGAACCAAGTGATGATCAACCAAATTCTATAATTGTATTTGATGATGTGGCTTGTGAGAAACAAGGACAGTGATCTCAGCAGAGGAAGATACACAAAAGGATTTGACTGTTTTGCCTCTTTATAAATACAAGTTATGTGATGTGAATCACGCCATTACATATTGAGACATCAATACGTCAACATTACAAAGTTTCACGAGGAGAAGGAGGTGCTCGGTCAAATAGCTAAAGCTAGTGAGGCAATTCGACGTAAGCATCGAATGTTAAAAATGGGTAAAGAAGCCACTAAAAAGATGATGTCTGGAACGTTAAAGCCAATAGTCATTCCACTGCAGAAACTGGTTGACATATCTATTCTTTTAACCAAGAAAGAAATTAGGCAAAAAAAGCCCGTAATGGAAAAACATAAAGAGGAGGATGATGATGATCATGATAACGCTTCCTTCATGACGGCTGATGCTAAAAAAGATCAAGATACAACTATGCTTGAAGATGATGATGGAACCGAATCGGTCAACAATTATCACCATTTGATAGACAAGTTTCTGAGAATGCTACAACAAAATAGAAAGCAGTTTCTAGATATGGTTTATAGTGTGCGTAAGCTCAGTGATGGCAACCTTATGATTGGTGATAAACCTATTAGTTTTGAGTGACAATATATCAATGTTGGTGGTAAACAGTATTTGAAAACAGTTGGTCTGATTGAACTTCTGTTTAAAAAATCTCCCGAATTTTTATCTATAAGCACTGATGTTCTGAATAATTACAAGGAAATATTGATTTCTACAAATGCACACAAGAAGCGGTACAGCCCAAATGAAGCTATTCGCACCAACCGAAGTATCAAGTATAAGAACTTCATGCAAAAATGATCAACGTATCTTGGAGACGATCAGCAACTTGTGGAGGTACCCTACCACAGTATATGCTAGCAAGAAAAAATGTAAATACTGAAGACGTCTACTGGGATGATCCTAGCGAACTAGTTGATCGTGTTCGTCTACTCCTAGCTTCTCAAGCAGCAGGCAACACGAGTCACAACAATGATAGCATATCAATCATTGAGGAACTGCGTGAAGCTGAAATCATACATTAGGAGTATACTCATAACTCTATCGTCAGTATTACGATGAGTATCGACGTATTTGGACGTCACCTGGATCGAATCGCTGCAGCAAGCCGTGGACCGCCTGGTTTTGGATTTAAAATCGCATCTAACGGTCAATACGACGTAGACGGAGAAATACTTTGTAACGCTGGTGAGGACAAAGAACAATATAACGCAGTCAATTTGGGGCTTGTGCATTGCATCATACAAAACGAGATACGTACAGTGTATCAAGTTACATCATCTATGCGAACATAGATTGACAATAATAATTTGATCATACGTATACTTGAAGAATCAATTAATGAGAAACTAAAAACCCTGCAGATTGACATTCAACGAGATCTGTCAGTCCTTAACAATGAACTCATTGCTCAGTTGGACGCTCGATTGAACGCACTCAAGAATGGAAAACGAAAAATTATCTCTAGTAACAGAAGCACATAGACCCACTAGAAAGAATTAACCACGTCGTCGTATGCTACCCTATGCCCGTGAGAAAAATGGCTACAAGTACTTACTTACCATCATAGATATTTTCTCCAAGTACGCTTAGGCGATTCCTGTTGAAAGTAAGAGTAGACCTGATGTCACTTTAGCATTGCAATCTATACTTGCCCAGGGTCGTATGCCAAAAAACTTACACACTGACAAGGGCAAAGAATTTTATAATTCACATTTTAAAGAACTTATGCAACTATATAGCATCAATCTCTACTCAACGCATAGTAATCTGAAGGCGTCAATCTGTGAAAGATTTAATCGCACGCTCAAGAATAAAATGTGGCCACAATTTAGCTTGAGAGGCAACTACAAGTGTATATATATTTTATCTACACAAATCTCCAAGTACAACAATACCAAACGTCGATTCATCGGTATGAAGCCAAAAGATGTCACTCTCGAGGATGAAGAGCAGCTCATGCAACGCTTGAAAAAACTACGAAATATACAGAGGACAAGGCCAAAGATCAAATTTGGTGACAGAGTTCGAGTCAGCAAGCACAAACAGTCTTCGAGAAAGGATATACACCCAATTGGACGACTGAGGTATTCACTGTTGATCGGATTATGTTGACAAGCCCCGTAACGTACAAGCTCAAGGACTATCAGGATCATCCCATCGCTGTCCAACTCTATGAACAAGAACTTCTCAAAGTTAAACATCCAGACATTTATCTAGTAGAGAAAGTAATCAAGAAACGTGGCAGCAAAATATTTGTAAAGTGGTTAGGCTTCGACAGTTCACACAACAGCTGGATAGATAAATCCTATATGTAATCAACTTTGTGCAATGTTGTATTAACTCTGTGCAATGTTGAATTAGCTCTGTGAAATGTTGAATCAGCTTTTCGCAGTGTTGAATCAACTCTGTGCAATGTTTAATCAACTTTGTGAAATGTTTAATCACCTCTGCAAAATATTGTATCAAGTCTGAGCAATGTTAAACTAACGTTAAATTAACGTAAACCTAATGTTAATTTAATGTTAAGAAAGTGTTAAGTTCATGTTAAACTAATGTTAAACTAATGTTAAGTTGAACCAAAGATAAGGTAGCGCTGAAATATTAAGTGTTAGCTTATACTACTTGCATGTAAGATTTTAATAAATAAAAGAGAGAAATTCATATATACGTTGTTCTTTTATTCAGCTAAATAATTAAACTATCATTAACAACTGTTTACAAGGGGAAAAATAAACCTACTATTTACAAAATTTAATTATTTACAATTAGAAAAAATAAACTAAACCTACTATTTACAATAACAAAAAATCAATTATTTACAAGAAGGTTTAGCAGTTCATCGTCGCTTTCGGTTAAATTGTTGTCATCATTATCTGTACAACGCTTGCTTTGATGCCTTCAGCTTTTTTACAGAGTCTTCACCATTGCTTCGCACACTGTAAATTTTGCTCCGCAAGCAAACAAATCGAGTTATAATTTGTCCTGAACATTCATCTTTCATAAGACCGAGAATTTTCTTGTTGACTTGCGGCATTCCGAAAACATTGTCTCGGGGGTAGTCTTTCAGTCTGTGTCTGTGTACAATAGTTTACAATTGTTTCCATACTTTTTGCGCATATAATCATAGTGAAAGTTGTAGATGAGTATTTTTAAACATCCAGCACCGCAAACCCTACAGAGATTGGTTCATTGAACAACACTGCTACTTTTCTCAACTCTATTGCTACAAGATTTTCCGAAAAAATTGCACGACTATGGAAATTTGATTTAGCTATGAGGCCTTCTGCTCCATAGCTACCCTCCCACTTTGTCACACGTTTAACATTAACATGCTTTCGTGCGTTCTCCATTGGTTTTCAATACACTGCATTGTTCATCACTTTAAATAGATTCTTCTCAAACTCATTTTTTGCATTTGTTCGCAATGTTGTATTTAAATCGATGTCACTTTTGAGCCATGTTCCCTGATTAAATTTAAGAACTCTATGAATTTTGAATAAGACCAATCCGTGAGCCAAAGCATGTTTGAGAGCGAGGTAATGGAGAAAGTACATTTGCTTCGGTAGGAGGGTAGTTATAAACTTCTCCTGACTTGATCCCGGTGGTTTCGAGTGTTCTGGACAGAACGGTAAATCATCATGTTGATCATGAAGTTTGGGAGGATAGTACAAATCTACTTCTAGTATATAACCAATCGGTGAATCATCAGAAACATTGAAATCACAATTTCGAAGATTGGTCACCTACTCGAAACCACCGTAAGTGAGTGGTTGTCCTATTGCCTAACCATACAAATTATTTGCATCAAAACACATTATATAGGATACCTCAATATTTTCGTTGAAGACCGTCATATATTGATTGCTAGCTGCAGCGTATCGGTTAGAGCATAGGCTTACTCCACCCCGTGTGCCCTGTGCAATCATCAACAGCATATCAACGTCAGTGAGGAGTTCTATCCGCACATTTGTATGTTTGAGCATGGCATCCCATGTCAAGCCAGGAGTAGTATAGTAATGTGCTGGATCGAGTCCGCATGCTTCGAGACACTGTTCTCGGAAACTTTCGAAGACATCGGCTAACAGTAACACGTCAGTCTTCATGTACAGTTTTACATATTCGCTGAGAGTTTTCAGATTGAACACATACCATACCTGTTGTGTATGTGCATAATCTTCATCGGAAATTGTTGAGACATTCAAAGTACTGTAAAAATTTTCTAATGATGAAAGCTGACGTTCTTTCAACTTGTTCCACGAGTCCAGGTATTCATAGGGAAGAACACCTTTCCTCGTGAGGAGTTGAACTTTTTCAGGCTTAACATCAGAAAATACTGAATTGATAATTTTGTATTCGTTAAGGTAAGATGCTAATTTTTCTAATGAAGACGCCATGAATCTAAATGAATCTATGAACCTGAATTTTATCTGAGTGCCCTGAACATATTTTGTAAATTAAATACACTTTTGTTTATACAATGCCAAAACCTTTACTTTTCTTTATTCAATGCCAAAACCTTTACTTTTCCCTCAAACTGAGTTGCGATTTCGCGAATGATAAAATGAGCATCGTACCCACTCAGGTTGTGAAACACAACACGTATGATCTTTGCATCCTGGTAAGCAAGGTTGCAGTGTTCATGCGCAGGGCGACCGTTTATGCCAGTGAGGTGACAATGGTCTTGAATCTTTTACATCGGTGGACGTAGTGGTTTGCTACAGATATGACACACTGTCGCATCTACAAGGTCTTCATTTTCTTCAGGTGTCAGTGGTTTCATAGGAACCGGCGCCTAGAGTACATTGTCGCAATTGTTGGCAATCGCCGACAATTCGAGTGTAAAATACTTTGCCGGTTCCACATTCTCCGGACAGCATTTGTAGAAGGACAGTGCATCATTATAGCTACACCTAAAGTAAAAGCCGATGCCACGAACTCCATGTTTCTGGTAAACTTCTGTATTTGATTGTTGAATTAAGGTGTCCTCAGCCGGTTTTAGAAGAAGAGATTCACAGTCTGCGTAAATGATGAACAGTACCTTTCCTCATATTTAAAGTTTTTGAATTCAATGATATTTTTACCCGGTTTCGGTAGAACCACTTTGCATTCATTTTCTTACAGTCTTCGGTGTGACAAACCAGCTTTTCCATACTCCAAAAGTAGTGCAAGAAGCGATCACATATATATTTTCTTTCATGTTTATTAGATAGTTGGTTGCTAACGAGACGAGAAAGGTCTTTAATCCATACGTAGTGGAAGTTGAAATTGTGTGGTCTAATGATCTGGATATTGCTGTCTTCTTCTTCTTCTACGCGGAGAAGGTTCACATGTTGTTCTTTTTCAGTGAATTTAGGTGGAGAGGAACGACAGAGAATTTTTGCTTCTTCTTGATAAGGCCATATACATTTACAGAAATATTATTTTGATTTTCAAATTTAGATACATCTTTTAGCGCCACAGGAAAGGTTACGCCAGAAAAATTTATTTGTTCTTTATAGTTTTTTTAGCTGAATGCACGACTACATTTATACTGTTTATCATTAACTGGATGGATCGCTGACAAGATGGCCCATTTGAAACATTCATTGTCGTATGTATTTTCGACGTTGATACAGGCATTTCTTGTCTCAATTTCCTTTGGTAATTCGATATCTAAACTACCTTTCACAAGGTTCAACTTATTAACATTTACTTCCAGTTTCATGATAGAGTGTAATGTCCATCCGGAATCTTTCTCTTGATACTCCTCCACTTCCGTCAAAATCGGGTGTATGACATAATCTGTGAACCATGATTTTAAATCTGTGGTGACGTAAATTTCTTCGTTTCTGAATTAAAAATTTTTCTCATCCGGTTTCCGCTCACCAATTTTGAGGTAATAGACGATGAGTTGTGTATTAATCTTAAAAGCCTTGTGCTTACGCAGAGCTTCACCAACCAATGTTTCAAATAAAACTGAAGCGTCATTGAGAAAGGCAAGAATATCCTCATTTAACTCTTTCACTTATATCATTAACTTTCTGTCTTTTTCTTGATACTCCACCTCCTCCTTGTTTGATATGCAAGTTGAAACGTGCTTTACAACATTCTAGATGTTCGATGATATTTAGGCATTTTTTTTTATTTACCTCATATAATGTTATTAGTCCCAGTTCCTTTTTCACTGTCGTCAAGCATAGGTAGCACTGCTGCCTCCTTTGATTTATTTTTTCTAGTGTTGTTGAACTCGAAAATTCAAAGAGTTCTAATGCATTTCGAAACAATTGAATATATGCTTCACACTTCACAAGTAGCTGCATGGTTACGTCATATCAACTAGAAATCATTATTGCAGTTTTACACTACTCACTGTTTTCACTGTTCACACTACTCACTGTTTTTTTACTGTTTACTATTCACTTTACTGTCACTTGTTTTTTAATGTCCACCAGTCGATGATTGAAAACATACTGATTGCGCTTCGCTTGAGCCCGTCTTTTATAGTCGAGAAAAAATTACATATATCACAGACAATTCGGTGTACGTTCCAGAACGGACATGTGTAAATGATTTTCATGCGCATTTCTCAAAATATTAAATAAAAAGCTATTCTTTATAATACGGAATTACATGAATAATAACTTTCTAAATATTTAATGATACTGTAATGCGGTCAAACTTTCTAGAAACTTTGAGAATCACCTAGATCTTTCTAGAGATTTCTACAACTCTGGAGAATCTTAGATCCAAGTAAAAAAAATGGTAATCTAAGATCGAATTTCTAGAGGCTTCGAGATCTTTCCAGAAGCCTCGAGATCTTTCCAGAAGCTTCAAGATCTTTCCAGAAGCTTCGAAATCTTTCCAGATGCCTCGGGATCTTTCTAGAAGCCTCGAGATCTTTCCAGAAGGTTCGAGAAACCTTACCACCCCCTCCCCTAGCTACTTGTTGCAAGGCTCCCCCCCCCCCTCCCAACGAGCGCAATCTGCCAGCTCCAGCTTAAACTACATACATGATAAAACAGGAGTAAGGATCTGTCGGCTTCAACTACATACACGGTAAACTAGTTACGCCATCTGCCGGCTCCAACTTAAACTATATACATGGTAAAACAGAGGTAGGGATCTGCCGGTTCCAACTATAAATATGGTAAATTAGTAGCGCCATCTGTCGGCTACAACTCGAACTACATATCAGATAGCGCCACCTGTCGGCTCCAACTTGAACAACGTAGATGGCAAAACAGTGGCAGGAATCTACCTTACCGGACGAGCTACGTATTCTACTACTCAGATATTTTCTTTTAACTACACTTCTTTAAATTGAAAAGTATTTTTAAATCTAAAGATTAAACCATCCCATTTTTTCGTTGAATATTAAGTTAATAATTTAAGCTTCATCTGTTTCGGTTTAAAACGAACCTTTTTGATTGAAAATTGAATTATTTTCTTTAGATTTCTATATATTTTTTTTTATTAATGTCTATAATGGAAAAATCTACTTATATTACTTTTGGTTGAAAAATGATATTTTTTAGATAAAAATCATATATATGTTTGAAACTTTCTAGATTTTGTAGAAAAATCGTAATTTTTTGTTGAAAAAGTAACATTCTTGGTAGAAATTGATATTTTTCATTAAGGATTCAGTTAATTAAAAAAAATTCCTGTTCAGATTGTCATAAAACAATTTCTTTAAGAGAAATTTTGATTTGGAAAAAAATTTATCTGTTTTCATACAATATTTGGAAATTCAGAATTTTGTTGAAAACTCGTCATTCTTGGTAGAAAAATAAACTTCCTAATTAAAATTTCATCTTTTTTTCAAGGATTCTATTATTTTGTTAAAAATTCCTTTGTTTGCGAAAAATTAAGTTATTTAAGAGAAAATTCGATTATACCATTATGATAGAAAAATGATATTAAAAAAAAATGGATCTTTTTTTGTTAAAAATGTAATTTTTTTTAACCGTGTTTTTCCAGTTTTGTTTGAAAATTCCTTCATAGCTAGTTAAAAATTAATTTATGTAAGATAAATTTGGATTATACCATCTATGCTAGAGAATTGATATTTGAAAGTAAAAATTGATCTTTTTTAGTTAAAAATTCAATCATTTGTTTGAAAAAGCACATATTTCCATAAAAATTTAGGTTCTTGGTAGGAAATTAGTCTTCTTGGTTTGAAATTTATATTTGTGATTAAGAGCAAAACTATTAAGTTGCACATTCCTTTTTTTTGTTATAAATTAAATTCTTAAACTGAAACTTAAGAATCCCACTTTCGGTGAAACATTGAAACTTAGAATTAAAAATTGATATTTTTGTGTTGAAAATTCAATTATTTGTTTCAAACATCGTCTTTTTTTATATAAAATTAATGTTCTTGGTTGAAAATTTATCCGTTTGTTTGAAAGTTCAACTATGCATTTAAAATTCATCTATTTTGATCAATTTCAACTAATTTGTAGAAAATTTAATTGTTTGTTGTTAAATATCAATTCTTTTAACCAAAAAGGAATAATCCTATTTCTGGTTCTATATATTTATATTTTACATTAAAAATTTATCTTTTTTAGTTTAAAAATCCAATATATGTTCGAAATTTGATCTTTTTGATTGAAAATTCAGCTATTTCATTAAAAAATAAATCTACAATTTTAGGATGAAAAATTATTTTTATAATTGAAAATTAATCTTTTTAGTTGAGAATTCATCTTTTGGGTGGAAAATTAATTTTCATTGTTAAAAAAACGTCTTGCATAATTTACTATAACAAATATTGTATCGCTAATGATTCGCTTGATTTTAAGTGAATTCTATCTTGTTCTAAATACTTTTTATAATATTGTTCTTGGATTGAAAATTAATTTAGATGAAAACAATTTAAATCTGTATAAAGTCTCTTGCACTTTATAAAAATAATTTTCGTACAGATAGATTATTTAAAAAATAATAAAAAATTTCATATAATTACATATACGTCACTGAATAAATAATTTGTAAGCAACTTTTGCGATTGAAAATTGTTTCATTGAATAAAAAATTGATGACAAACCTTTTTCGACTATATTGATATTGTGTACTTTTCATGGATTTAATAAAACTCCCTGATTAAGGTCACCATTGTGAGCCGAAACGTTTGAAAGAGCTCAATTAGTTTCCATTCACCTGGCCCTAAAGCCAACAGCTTACATCAACAATTTCTACAAAATTCTGATATTTGTTTTAAAACATTTCTTTAATAGAAAATTAATCTTTGTGATTGAAAATTCATTTTTTTTAAACTTTTACTATTTGGTGTCAATTTCATCTGTTTTAGTTAAAATTTGAAATAATCTGTAGAAAAATTAGGTTTTTTTGATTGAATATTAACTTTTCTAAACTAAAAACTGCATTATTCTATTTTTGTTTAAAATTGAAAATTTTTTCTGGAACCTTAATTTTTTTTAGTTAAAAATGAAATTATTTCTTTGAAAATTTATGTATTTTGTTGAAGATTGGTGTTTTTCGTTAACAATATAAAACTTCTCCGTTCAAAATTAATCTTTTTGATAGAGAATTCAACTATTTTGTTGTAAGGTCCTTTTTAGTTGGTCAAAACCTAATTTCTCGTCGACCATTGGGTGATAATGAAAGTGCCCATACATTCATATAGTATGTATCTGTTGTTGGAGGTTTTCAAAATTATGTTTTTATACAAAAAAAAATGAGTATTTGGAAAAATTGTCGGGAGATATGAAGACCCGATACATCCATAAACCTGAAAATAATTCAGTCAATCCCACATTTCAGAAACCATATAAGTGTCTCCAGAACGTTGGATTTTTCGGCCCCCACCACTCTCCCATCTGGGAACGACACATTCAAACGTAGTGTGTCGGTGAGTCGGCTCTGTTAAACGCTGCGAAGCCCAGCCTCGTGTAAAGTCAAAAATGCACAAGCAGGAATCCGAGCTCTCCCGACCTCACGAATGACGATCTAGCTGCTCCTCGAATTTATTCAGGTTTTGAAATCCCGAGTTACCTTAGAACCATTAGGCTTATTGCGAAGAAGCAAATATAATAGAACTTTATGTTAATAGATATAGGAGACAAGACTTCTGGATCTAAAACGTTTCAAATTTAGTGCTGCATGCCTTAGTCATATTTTTAGTAAACAATGGATTTTTAACAAATAAGAAACAAATTTTCGGCAAAATAGTTAAATTTTCAACCTAAGAAATTGCTTTTAAGAATACATTTTTAACCTAAACATTGTGGTTTATACTAAAGTTTGCAGTTGAAAAAATTAATTTTAAATCCAAATAAATGCGATTTTATCAACAAAAAAAATTAATTTCTATCTAAAACAAATTAATTTTTAAAGAAGAATAATTCGCCAACAAAGAAGATAAATTTATAACTACAAAGAAAAATTTTCAGGAAAAAAAATGCTTAAAAAAATTCTTCAATTTTCATCTATTGAAACGAATTTTAAACTAAAAAAATAAGTATTCGATTCAAAATGGACTAATCAAATTTTCAGACAAAAAATGGAATTTTCACCAAAACAAATTAATTTTCAACTAAAATTATAATGTTTCAACGAAAAATTGAATAGATAAATTTTTAGTTGAAAAATAATTATCAACCCCAATAAATCAAAGTTTCAACAAAATATTTAAATTCCCAAGAAAAAAAATTTAATTTGCCAACAGATATTTTAATTTTCAAACCAATAACTTTCTACCGAAAACAGAATTTCAAAATTTTCAAAATAAATTTTAAAACAGCAACAATTTTTGTTAACAAAATACATAAATTTTCAACGAAAATCGGTTAAACCATCAGTTTAAAAAGCAATTTACAACCAACAATTTTTCACAAAATAGTGTAATTTCCAAAAAATAGATGAACTTTTAACCATTTCATACCAAAAAAAAGAAGTTTCAACAAAAAATGCATTTCCATCCAAAGAAATGAATTCTTTATTAAAATGGATTAATTTTTTAACAAGAGAAATAATTTTCTACCGAAAAAGAAGAATTCTTGACTGAGAGAGGTCAATTTCCTACAAAACAAAATTCAACCGAAAATGATACAATTAAATTTTTAGGATAAGAAAATGTTTTCTCAACAACAAAAGAATCGAATTTTTAACAAAACATTTAAATTATCAACAAAAATAGTTATTTTAAAAAATTTTAATTTTAAAATAGTTTCATTTTCGATGGACGAAATGAATTTTCCACTGAAAATTGTTTTTAAAAAAACATACAATCGAATTTACAACAGAATAGTTCAATTCTTATACATATAGTTAGATTTTAATTTAAAAAATTATTTTTCAACCAAAAAAGGAATGGAATGAATTCTGAGAGAAAATTAAAAAAAAAATATCACAATTTTTTAAAATTATTTCGTAGATTTTCCATATTATATAATTTTAGAAAAAATGAGAAATTTAATTCTTATTAAGCCTTGTTGTGCAATTTTTTTGCACCATTTTTTTATGTTTATGTTGGTTTGTAAAATTTGCTTTCAAATTTTAGTAAGTTTTCTAAATATTCAGAAATTTTGAAACGATTAAAAATTAATTAAAAATTGCAAAAAAATCAGGAAAAACTTGAATAATTCTTAAAAATTAGAAGATTAGAATGTCTGAAAATATTAGAAAAAAGAATTATTTTTCTAATAATCGTTTGAAAATTTTTAATAATTTTTATTTACAAAAATGTACTTTAAAAAAAACCAAAAAGATTTTTAAACACATTAAATGATTTCCTAAAATTTAAAAGAAGAGTGTAGAAGATTTTAAAGCAAGATGTTTCAATTTGGTAAGATTAAAAAGTTTTAAAAAACTTAAATAATCCAGTAATTCAAGAAATATTTAGAAGAATGGAAGAAGTTCAAATCTAATCTTAAACTTAAATTTTTTAGAAATGTAGATTTTCAAAAAGTTCGAAAAAACAAACTTTAGAAGCTTTAAGGGAATTCAAAAAGATTTCAAGGAGATAAAATTATTTTTCTTAAAATTCCTGTGAAAAATTTAAAAGATTATGAGTCAATTTCTTCATATCTTGAATGCTTTTTTAACATTTTCAGAAAAATGAAGTAAGTCAAAATTTTTTTTGGAATTTATTTTGTTTTAAACTTACTAGAAATATTTAAAAACTTGAAAAAATTTCTCAAAATATATCAATTATTCGTTAATATCTTCCAAACTTCTAAATTTCCTAATCATCTTTTAAAAAGACTCGAATTTTTCTAATATATTTTTGAAGATTTCAAGAGAACAAGCCAAAAAGTTATTAACTTGACCTCATTCAGAAGACTGATCATTTAACAAAAATGTTGTAAAATTGTCCTGTCAATGTAGTGTGGATAGGATTTTTATTAAAAAATGTGTGGGATTTTCTTAACAGAAAACTGCATGAATTTCTGAACTTTCTTATTTTTATTTTTTTAAGTGTATTTTATTTTCTTTACATTTAGTGGAAAATCCATATGCTGAAAAACGATGAGAGAAATATCTATTTCTTCAATTTCAACCATAATTTGAAAGGCGATTCTTCATAGTATTTTACTAACTAATGGAGATATTTTTATAATTTTATTCCTGAAATCTATTCCCTAAGGTCAAACATGGTACACAAATATCGTAAAATTTAAAAAACACCAACTACTTACAGGATTTTTTAAAATAAAAATCATTGTGTATCATATTCAAATGAATTTTGGCAATATTTATAAAAGTATTATTATTCTTAATTAAAAAAAAATTAATGTATAGAGAGTACAGTTTTTATTTAAAATTTCAAGACGGTTTTTTGTACCATGTTTTACCCTCGGCCAGAATCAAGGGAAAATAATCTAAAAATATGTTCATTAGTTATTAAAATGCTACAAAGACTTACCTTAACAATTTTTTTTCTCGTTTTATAATCAGGAGATATTTCTCCATAAATAAATTTTGTTGCATTTATTTTACAATTATTTACAATTAATTTCCAATTACAATAAAATTGTAATAGCTAAATTTTGTAATTTTGAGATAAGTATTTTAAGGCATTAAAGATTTTGTAAAGATTTCATATACAATAAAAAAAGTATAATCAGTTTATACATCTATATGTAAATAATTATTATAAGATTCTTAAGAAAACTAAAAAATAGATTTTCGAATATATCAGATGTGTGATTTTTATTTTATAGGATATTAAAAAATATTATTAAAATTTCTTATTATTTAAAACGTTTTGAATTCTTCAAGATATTGGTAACTCTCTCGAGTTTTTATCAAAAATTAAAAAAATCATTCAATATGTAGAAAAAAATTTCCTTATAATCTTCTAAATTTTCCCAAGCATTTTAAGAAACCATCTTTATTCTCTTGAAACCTTTCGAGATTCTTTTAAAGTTCCTAAAGTTTATCTTGCGTTTCTAAAACACTTCTAAAGTTTAAATTTTTTTAATCTCATCAAGTCTACTAAATACTTCCTGAATTCACTTAATTATTTACTTTTTTTTAACTTTTTAATCTTATCAAATTGAAGCATTTTGCTTTAAAATCTGCTTGAATTTTGTTTAAAGTACATTCTTTAAAATGAAAAAATCTTCAAAACTTTCACACGATTATTAGAAAAATAATTCTGTTTTTCTAATCTTGTCAGACCTTTCAATCTCTAATCTTTAAAAATTATTCAAATTTTTCCTGTTTTTTTTAATTCTGTAAAATTTAAAAAAATGCCTCCAAAGTTTTTGAGATGCTTTTAGAATATTTGAAATCTTTTGTAATATTTTGAAATGTTTAATCATAATCTTTTCAAATTAATTGCTGGAAATAAAAAATTATGTTAATTATTCCTTTCAAAATCTTTGGAAGCTTTCATTATTTTCGAATCGTTTCAAAATTTTTGAATATCACTAAAACTTACTCAAATTTGAAACAATTATGTTCCTTAATTTTTCTAAAGTTAAGTAATATGGAAAAAGTACAACATTTTACTTCAAAATATTTTACGTACTTTTTAGACATTTTAGGAAATAATAAAAAATGTTTTGTAATCTTTTTTCAATTTTCTGTTAGAATTCAGTCCAAAAAAATTATTCGTTTATCGACTTTTATTATTATTTTTTCATTTTACATACGTATCTATTATATCTTATAAAAAATTAATATAAAAGTCTGAAATGTTAAGTGTATTTAAATACTACAAGTTTTAATGTTTCCATATTTTTAGAAATAATTCAACGAATTTTATGTATAATTAAAATAAACTTTTTTTAAATCTCATTGTACTTATTCCAAGTTCTCTTTTTTGAATTTTCAAAATTTATGTAATTACTTATTCTGATTGGAAATAGTTGAACCTCTTGCGATTAAAATCAGGGATTCTGCTTGAAAAGAAATGTGCTGAAAGTAATTTTTAAAAAAATCATTCGAATTTTAATTTTACAGACTGATAGTTGTACACAATTTCCAGGCGCATCTTTCTTATTCTTCTACAGGAATTTTTAGAGTTTTCAGTTTTTTAAATCAGTTTATCCTACGTCTCGAAAACGCCTCTGAACTTTAAATTCTTTTTTAATCTCATCAATGGAATATTTTCAATATTTATTGAATTTATTCGATTATTTGCACTTTTAAAAAATTTGTAATGTTATCGAATTAAAAAATGTTGATTTTAAAACCTTTTACACTCTTTTTCGAAATTTTAGGAAATTGTTTGATTTGTTTAAAAATTTTCTTTAATTTTCTTTTAAAGCACATTTTACAAAATAAAAAATTATTTAAAATTTTCACACGTTACTCAGGAAAGTAATTCTTTTTTTTTCTAATCTTGTCTGGTCTCCTAATCTTTCAAAATTATTCGTATTTTTGAATATTTTGAATGTTTTGAAATGCTTGAATGCTTTGAATGTTTTGAAATGCTTTAAAATAATCTCCTAAAATTAAACTTTCGAAATAAAATTTTATTTTAATTATTTCTAGGAACCTAAAATAATTTTTTTCATTTTCGTTAAAACTTACAAAATTCTTGAAAAATCTTTATAAGGTTTAATTTTATTTGAATCTGAATCGTTTGATGTGTTTCAAAATCTTTTTGATTTTTTTTTAAAGTACATTTTCGTAAATAAAAATTATTGAAAATTTTCAAACGATTTTAATTTTCTCTCAGAATTCATTCCATTCCTTTTTTGGTTGAAAATAATTTTTTTAATTAAAATCTAACTATATGTATAAAAATTGAACTATTCTGTTTTAAATTCGATTGTATGCTTTTTTTAAAAACAATTTTCAGTTGAAAATTCATTTCGTCCATCGAAAATGAAACTATTTTAAAATTTAAATTTTTTAAAATAACTATTTTGGTTGATAATTTAACTGCTTCGTTGAAAATTCGATTCTTTTGTTATTGAGAAAACCTTTTCTTATACTAAAAATTTAATTGTATCATTTTTGGTTAAATTTTTCTTTTGTAGGAAATTGACCTTTCTCAGTCAAAAATTCTTCTTTTTTGATAGAAAATTATTTTTCTTGTTAAAAAATTCATCCATTTTAATGAAGAATTCATTTCTTTGGATGGAAATGCATTTTTTGTTGAAACTTTTTTTTTTGTATCAAATGGTTAAAAGTTCATCTATGTTTTGGAAATTACACTATTTTGTGAAAAATTGTTGGTTGTAAATTGATTTTTTAAACTGATAATTTAATCTATTTGCGTTGAAAATTCATGTATTTTGTTAAGAAAAATTGTTGCTGTTTTAAAATTTATTTTGAAAATTTTGAAATTCTGTTTTCGGTAGAAAGTTATTGGTTTGAAAATTAAAATATTTGTTGACAAATTAAATTTTTTTTCTTGGGAATTTAAATATTTTGTGGAAACTTTGATTTTTTGGAGTTGATAATTATTTTTTGTCTGAAAATTTGATTAGTCCATTTTTGATCGAATACTTATTTTTTTTAGTTTAAAATTCGTTTCTATGGATGAAAATTAAAGAATTTTGTTGACCATTTTTTTTCTTGAAAATTTTTCTTTTTAGTTTTAGATAGAAATTAATTTCTTTTGTTGATAAAATCGCATTTATTTGGGTTTAAAAATTAATTTTTTCAACTACAAACTTCAGTACAAACTACAATGTTTAGGTTAAAAAATGTATTCTTAAAAGCAATTTCTTAAGTTGAAAATTGAACAATTTTGACGAAAATTTGTTTTGTATTTGTTAAAAATCCATTGTTTACTAAAAATATGAATAAGGCATGCAGCACTAAATTTGAAGCATTTTAGACCCAGAAGTCTTGTCTCCTATATCTATTAACATAAAGTTCTATTATATTTGCTTCTTCGCAATAAGCCTAATGGTTCTAAGGTAACTCGGGTTTTCAAAACCTGAATAAATTCGAGGAGCAGCTAGATCGTCATTCGTGAGGTCGGAAGAGCTCGGATTCCGGCTCGTGCATTTTCGGCTTCACACGGGCTGGGCTTCGCAGCATTTAACAGAGCCGACTCACCGACAAACTACGTTTGAATGTGTCGCTCTCAGATGGGACTGTGGTGCGGGCCGAAAAATCCCACGTTCTGCATATATTGTTTAAAAGCCCATACAACATTGGAAGCCTATATATTTTAAACAGCTGTTTTGTGGTGAAGGTGAAGTGCAAGGAGTTTAATGGTACTTTTCTGATATTGAGTAAAGTTAGTGTAACATTGGTGTATTTTTAGCTATAAGTTAATGTTTTAGTTCTTATTTGCATTCAATATAAACGTTGACATTAAGAATTGTTCCTTTGGTGCATGGAACTTCTAATAAAATTTCATTGCTGATATAAAATGCGGTAGCGACTTATTGAGATTTTGAGTTTAATATTACATTTTACAATTCAAGAGAGAACTGCTCGCAGTCAAAAAATTTATCAAAAAGAAGTAGGATGATTTACATTAAATCTCAAAAAGTTGTTAACGCATTTTTCACCAGCAATGGACTTTAATAACAAAACTTAGAACAAATTCCATGCCTCATAGAAATATCACTTAATGTTAATGTTTATATTAATAACAAATACTAGCATAAACATTAACTTTTAATTAAAAATATACTAACCCTACCGATAGAAATCTCAAAGTATATGCTAAAGATTCTAAAAGCTCTGAGAAGCTCCAGATAGCTCGTTTAAATGCTTTGAAGGCTTTAAAATGTCCTTTCCGGAATTTAAATGAAAATACGTTCATAAATAACAAGCAGAGAGGCATAAATTGAAATAAGAATTCGATTATAAATAACAAGCAGAGGCCCTGTATTGCGGTGGTACGGGTGGCAAGGTGGTGGTAAAGGAGAAGCGTTCATTCGTATTATCGACTTTGAATTTCGATTCGATTATTATTCCCAACAGTGGTCCAAAAATACTTGCGCATGCTTGAACTGTGCGGCGCTCATTGGCTCTAGTTCGCGTACGTATTTAAAAATCAAGTACAGACGCATACAGTAGCCAATAAACATCACTCAAATCCAAGCATATAGTAATGAAATCGATAATTGTGACAATCGAAATCGACAATATCGTTTAGAGATTTTATATTAAGTATATATACAGTGAAGCCCTTCAATAGCTCACGTTTCTATAACCCTTCCGAGAGTTGACGCCGCGCCGCAGGTAGGTGTAACAGGGGCTGCGTGGGGTTGCGCCAGGTCTGTAGTTGTCAATCAGGCGAGCACTCAGGCATGAACTAACAAAATCGGAGCGAGCTAGAATCAGTTAGTCCCCACCCATTGTCACCCCCAAAATCGGCGCTATAGAAGAGTGTTACCCAATTTGCCCAAATAAGAATTGCTGGAGCTGAATACACGGCCTAGTGTTGGTCCAATTTTGGCAGTCTAAGGTCGGCTAACGATAAAGGGCCAATTTCGGCATTTCAATCTTCCCACTGTTGAGACGGTATTGGCAGCCTATATTAGCTATTCAAGTTTGCCGATCCTTCATCGATCCTTGGCCTAGTATCGGCACTCGATTGCGCCAAGTCTCACTTTTAGCACCTAAAAAACAAATCTCACACGAAAGATAAAAAATATGTTTATTGAAAGTTTGTCAAAGTTCACGATGAAATTTCTAAGTTCTTTCATTAAAAATTTTTAATATTTATGAAAAACTACATTTCCTGACATTTCAAAAAGTTACAAAAAAGTCTAAAACGGGGAAAAAGCGAAATATTACGCGAATAAAAATTGTAATCGATTTAAAGTATTTATTAAAAAATTATTGTATTGATATTCCTGTTAACAGTTCGTGTATTTTACATTTACATAACGTCGGATAGTAATAAATAATTAGAAAAAAAGCTTAAAATTTGGTTTTTTAACTTTGGGTACTGCTGCTTATGAGGATGGCCTTTTCACAGTTTGAACTTGGCGGTTTAGCGCAGTGGTTAGAACTCTTGACTGCTAGGCCAGCGATTCCTAAACTAGTGCTGCCGGCCGATGAGGCTGCCGCCGGCAGGGGGATGCCACCCCGGGTCGGGCAGCTCCCGAGGGGGAAGCCAGCCCCGGCCAAGCCACTTGACAGCCCCCCCCCCCCCCCGTTATGAGGACCCTTTCATTGACATGAGATTTAAGGCTGTTTCAATAACTAATCATTTTTCTGATGTAATTTTAAGAAAATGAAAAAAAAGTTGATGAAAATCGGTTAACATTTCGAGTAATTAAGCATATCGTTAAGAACACGCCAAATTACAAGAGCTGTCAACTGGCCATGAGGATATTAACTGATTTTCATTAACTTTCTTTTCATTTGCTTAAAATTAGATTAGGAAATTGACTCAACTAATTAAAATTTAATTTATTAGCATATTGACACATTTTAATTTTTCTCAGCCGGTTCTAATACTTTTGCATGAAGCATGGTGTGTCAAGCAGAGAAGCAGTCAAGTGCCCCCCCCCCCTTGGCGGCATGGTATTGTGAAAAAATGTGAGGGTGGCGGTTCTGCCGCTTCCCAGAAAGTGCATAAAAAGTTTGGGAATCGCTGTAGCTAGGCGATAGATTTAGGAATATAGATGTAGGTTCGATACCCCGTAGCGTTAGAAATTGTATTTCTCTCATAATGTTCAAATTTTAATACAACAAACTCTTTTTCAGCCACCCTATTCTCAGCTTTCCTTGAACTGCTGGCTCACGCAGTTTCTCAGTAGATCAGGGCGAGAGCCGGGTGGACGGAGCAACTGAATCACGACTTGCTAGACTGCTACGATACGAGTGTGGCCCGTGAACGGGGTTACATGGCACGGCTGCATGCTCTGTGGTGCGAGAAACACCCAGAGCTATCGCACTTTTTGCAGCAACGTCTGCGAAACCATACTGAGCTACTCCGTAAAAGGGGCTATATAATCGGAACGCCTACTCTACCACAGCTAGAACAAGCTGGCCACAAAGAAAGAGAGGCGACACTAAGACCAACCGCGGGCAGGCATCCAATAGATGAAGAGCGATGCTCTACGACCCCGAGAAACATCAACACCAAGGTTTCTCTCAAGCCTAAAGATCTGGCTGAAATGGATGACAAGCTTCGTGAACATTTTTCCGGTGAATCCGACCTCTGGGCTATCAATTATTGTGTGTATAATGCAGCGAGAGCTTTGGCCGATGCGAACCGTAAAACAAAACCAAAGGCTGATCATAAGACCAAAAGACGAATGCATCAACTTGCCATAAAGATAGGCTGGGCAAGACAGTACGCGTCCCGCATTCAATGTGTGATTGACTACATCACATCTGGCAGGCATTTTACCGCCAAGGTTCAAAAGTTCGCGCGCGAACTCCGAACCTGTTATCATACACTTAACAAGTCAAAGCTGCTGACCATCAGGCAGCATATTGTTGAGAGAATACGGATACTATCTGACGCTAAGACAAGTCTAGAGCGGAGGGAGAGGTGGGTCAGAGAAAATCAACAGTTGCTCTCTGACCCATCTCGACCCTTCCAAGACCCTCCAGTTACTGTCGAACACCCACGCAAAACAGAGGAGGTCGAAGTATTTTGGAGAGAAGTCTACGAACTTCAGCATAGACTGGACGAAGACTCAAAAAATATAAATAGCTTCAAGGAGTTATGTGTTGCCCTCATAACACCTGATAAAGAATGCCCACCCATCACTACCGAGGAGGTGAAAAAAGTATTAAGAGGGATGAAGAACTATTCCGCACGGGGGCCAGATTTTATCAAAACCTTCTGGTGGAAGAAGTTTTCTTCAACCCATCAGCATTTGGCCCGTATTTTCACCTCATATTTGAAGTCGGAAGAGCGGATTCCAGAGTGGTTGGTGGAAGGGCACACAATACTCCTGCCGAAAATAGACAACTTAGCTGACCCGAAGAACTACAGGCCAATAACTTGTCTGAACACGCTTTATAAGCGTGTTCGGCGTAGCCGGATGTCGGGAGAACCTGCTCATCGATAGATGTGTCTGCGAAGATGCAGCATTCTACCAGCGTGACCTATCGATGGCCTGGATTGATTATCGG
>NC_046661.1:71933817-71953632 GCF_010883055.1 Belonocnema kinseyi | reverse complement strand
GCAACTCAGTCATTTACAGCGTCTCCTACTATATTCACACGGACATAGCCCTGTCATAGTATTGGACCGCATCTCGTTTCAGATCTGGGATCACTGTTCCAGACAGGTCGTAAAACTAGGGCTGGAGGGGTTATAATAAGATGGGAGGTGCTCTGCCGCAGTTTTTGACCAATCGGAATCGAAATTTTCACGCATATTGTTTGTATTTAAGTTTATATATCTCTTTTACCTTGTCAGATTTTTTCAAGTGGAGTTCTGACTTGAGTACGAGTTATATGATTTAACACTCAGAAACGCCTTTTTCATTTTTCAGTTCTTAATTCTTCTTTCGCAATTAAAGTTTTCCTTGAGCTTTGTACAAATTTCGCACGTGATTTGACATTTGTGGAAACTGAATTCGACAACTTAGAAACAGTTTTTATAATAAAAATTCAAAAAATACAGTTTTCATGTACTGTATTCAACTTTTTAATTCTATTTTACTTTCTGAGAGTTTTTTCCAACTTCAGTTGAAATTTCACTATTGGCATCGCATTTTTCAAACAGAAATTCTACTATAAATACTTAAAATTTTATGTTGATTACATTTAAGTATATTCATGTTCAAACTTAATATTAAAAAAAAAAATGTAAGTAACAACGAATGCAATAAAAAATTTTACTTTTAAATGCGTAGCCCATTCATAAGTTATTTTAAAGTAATAAAAAGTTCTTCATCATGTGTTTACAGTGGCAGACTGGCATGGAGGCGCAGCCGGGGTTTCCCGGCTGCGCCCGCCTTGGTTGACTAAGGCGCCCAAAAAGATTATATTGTTTAAAAAAATAAATATATGTTAGATTGCAATGGAAACTGTAAAAGGAATATCTAGTAATATCCATGATTTACACTTGTACTCATATAATTAATACCAGTAAAGTAAAAAGTGTCCTCCAATTTCTTTTCAACCATATTATTCATTTGTTTCCGATGGAATCCAACATACACTTATTGATTTAAAATGTATAGGACACCTAAATGTATTTTTAATAGGCAACTGTGTGTATTAGGGTGGCTCAAGAAAGTTTTTATTTTTTAAAGGGGAACGATCCCCCAATTTCATTCCAAATCAGAAAAAAGAATATCATACTTTTTTTTTATTTTTCAATTTTAACAGGTGCCGGTTTTCAGTTGAAGTATCCCATGTAAAATGCATGAGGAAAAATCACTTTTTTGAGTTTTGGGAATAATTTTTTAGAGATTGCAAACATGTGACGGGGACGTACGGGGGCCTGTAGAGAATTATCCAAAGAAGAATTTCATGAAATCGACATTTAGAGCACTGTATTCTGGTTTTTCTTACTTGGAATTATTAATATTGTTCTAAGAGAATATTTATTATCATTGGTTAATTAATTTTTAATTATTTAGACAAATGTAATTTGTTTAATTTTTTTGTTCGAAAATTTAATTTTTAGCCTTAAAATTATTACTGTTAGTCTAGTGGAATATTTAATAACATTGGTTAATTAATTGTTAATTTAAAAAAAAAATTGATTTTGTTTGAATAATTTGTTTTTCCCTAAAATGATTGATATTAGTCTAGTGAAATATTGATTAACATTAGGCCATTCATTTTAAATTATTTAAACAAAAGGAATTTGTTTAAAAAATTTCGTTTCATTTTTTTTTAATACAAATTATTACTGTTGGTCTAGTGGGATATTTATCAGTAATAACTGATAACTAATTATTAATTAATTTAATAACAATTAATTTATCAGTAATATTTAAGCAATAATTTTTATTAACGTTTTTTTTAATAAAATCAAACAATGTTGATAAATATTCTACTGAAGAAATATTGAAAATATCGTATCAAAAAAATTTTTACGGAAATTCCAAATGTTTAAACAATTTAAAATTAATGAACTAATGTTAATAAGTATTCCAATAGACCAATAGTAATAATTTCTAAGGAAAAAAACGAAATTTCGAAAAAAAATCGTTTAAACAAATCCCATTTGTTTTAATAATAAAACATTAATTAACCAATATTACTAAATATTCTACTAGAGTAATAATAATAATTTTTAGGGGGAAAAAAAGAATTTTCGAGGTAAAAATTATTTAAACAAATTCCATTTGTTTAAATAATTGAAAATTAATTAACCAATGATAATAAATATATCCACTAGACCAATATTAATAATTTCAAGTAAAAAAATACGAGAATACAGTGTTTAAAAGGTCAATTTCATGAAAAATTGACATTTTTGGTTTTAAGGGTATTTTTCAGGTACTCGTTGGAGTGTGTTAGGGGTGTCAAACGCATATGTCTTAAAGATGAAATTCTTCGTTAGATAATTCTCTACAGGCCCCCATACTTTCCCGTCACATTTTTGAAACCCTAAAAAATTTTTCTAAAAACTCAAAAGTGATTTTTCCCCATGCATTTAACATGGGAAACTTCAAGTCAAAACCGGCACCTGTTAAAATGAAAAAATTAAAAACTAGGGGATTTCTTTTTTCGGATTTGGAATAAAATGGTGGGGATCGTTGCCCTCTAGCATGCAAAAAAATGTTGCCATGCATTTTTCGACCACCCTATTGTGTATACATGTTTTTTTTACAACTTTATACAACTTTTATTGTATTTCGGTTTGTTCTTGATGTATAGTATTAATTAAAGCGGCTGTATCGCGGCGGCTAAGCCGCCGCCACAAGGGCGGCAGTTTTTTATGAAGTTTTTTTATATGATACCTCATTTTTCTTTTAATCGTGAAAAATAACATTAGAAATTTTTAAAAATAAAAATTTCTGTAAAAACTATGCAAGGTACGAAAAAAATTAATAGAACTAAGCTTTTCACCGAAAGAAATCTATAAATTTGTTCATAATTTTTAGATAGAACGCGTAGTTTTTGTAATAATCTTAAAAACAACATTAAACATAAAAAATGTTTGGACAAACGACATAAGTTAAGAAAAAATGAATAGATCAAAGTGGTTCATCCAAAAAGAGCTAAATATCATTTATAAATCGTTTTTTGATGGGATACGCAATTTTTGTTTTAAGGGCATGTGACACAGCTAAATACCTATATTACCGACCTCACTTTATCAGTTCACTGAATGTTTTTTTGAACCTAAGAACTTTTTTTGTAAATAAAATATCGAGCTGAAACTTTGGAAAATGTTTTAGAGTGCAATAAAGTACGTTTAGGTACTGCATTTTGGTAGGAACTTCACTGAAAATTATTTCATCTTTTTTCTGAACCTCGACATTTTTTGAACGTTCGAACTTTTTTTATGCATAAAATATCGGTCTCAAACTTTGAAAAATGCAAGAGGCGAAAGAAATCTACGTTTAAGTACAAAGCTAATAATAAAAGATGTAAAAAAATATATTTCAACTATTAATTCCACCGGCATCAGCCGGTAACGTTGTACACGAAAATACGAACCCTCTAGAGCCTCGTCTAGTATATATATTTTTTATTTCTAGAAAAATGATGCAAGGTACGAAAAAAAATTAATAGACGAAAGTAATTTACCCCAAAATGGTCTATAAATTTGTTTTTTATCATTTATTGATGGAACGCGTAGTTGTTCTAATCGTGAATAATAACATTTAAAAAAATGTAAGTTGTTGAAAAACGACACAAGGTAAGCAAGATAAATAAGCTTAGGTTAACATGTATGCAATGTGTGATGTATTAGCAAAGATTTTTTGGTGCTTATTTAAAAAAGAAAAGAATTTTGGTGACCAATGAGAAGCATTAACTGCATGAATGTAAAAAACGAACCATGTAGGAGCGGTACTTGCCTGAATGCATGAGTGTATGAATGAGCCATCCTCGCCAGCAGCTGCGCGCACGGTTATCGTTTCGCCGTTTGGAGTAGAATTGGCGGGAAACATCAGGAAGTAACGTGTGGTCCCATGGAATAGGCGGGCTGCGAACAGCAGACGAGCAACGAGTAGACGCGTTGTGTCAGGTCGTGCTGATGTGTTGTGCGTTACGAGTTACGCGCTGCTGTGTGCGTGGTGTCTTGTCAGTAAAATTTTGCATTATAACTACATGAATCACACTTGCATGAACTGCAAATAATTCGACTTGATTCTTCGCATTCTGAATTTACTAAACAATATTTCGAAGTGAAACTTGTAAGTCAATATTCTTGTATATTTCATTTGCCATAATAGAGTATTATCTCCACGCCTCATGCTGTGTTCCCCTATTGTCTATTTTTTCACATTTTGCATTTTCCTCCCGCTCAATTTTATTCTCTCTAAATTCATGGCTTCATATTCGACAATGAAATTTTTACTTCAAAAATGTTCAGAATATTTACAATCTTTTTTACTTTATATTTATATTTTTGCACAGCTTTCATAATATGGCTGGTCAAAAAACTTATTTTTTTGAATTTCAAAACGCATACAAATTTCAAACTAATTTTTGGTACAATTATTCATTCGTGATGTCGTGCTAATATTTCAACAAAACAAATAATAAATTATTTATTTGCAAAAAGAAAAAACAATTTTAACTTGAAAGAAAGTATTTTCATAAAAACTCGAAACTCATTGTTTTGGTAAAATCATCACACGTATTTAAAATTATTGAATTCATGAAAAAAACCTTTTAAGAAAATTTGAAATTAATTTTTTTATCAATTTAATTTCACTTTTTATTTCAGCCTAAAATAATTCTGCGACAAGAAGGATTAATAACTGCTTTAAAAATTAGTTTGGAATATTTATATAGGAGTAGGGGAAATATACGACCCCGGGGAACCGAAAGATATTTTTTTTTTATTTTCGTCAAACAAAAAAAATTGTAATTAATTTATAGACACTACGTGCAGCATAAATATTTGTTCCTAATGGTTCATTAAAGTTCAATTTTCTTAAGAATGTTGCATCAATTACATTTTTTTAATTCAACTTGGGCCTATTTTTGATACACAAATTTGCTCCCTTTTTTAATCCAATGAGAAATTGAAAGTAAAAATTAAATTTTCATTTTGAATCTGTTTCAAATTATTATAGATGAACGGAATTTATTGTTTCATAAAAAGGCATATCATAATGAAAACTATATTTTCCAGAGATACGCTAAATCATTATGTCACCAAGAAAGCTAGGAAATCGACCGTATACCGTTTGTATTGAGGGAAACATCGGCAGTGGCAAAACTACTTTTCTTTCACACTTTAAAAAATGTGAAAATACCATTGTTATCGAAGAACCGGTTGAACTTTGGCGAGATGTGTCAGGGACTAATTTGCTGGTAAAACTAACACAATATTTATAAATTGATTAGGTTTGTAGTTTCAGCCGTATGTGCAAAATCGTGAACAGTTTCATCGCAAAATTTTCCTTAATAATTTAAACGAAAAACTGTATGGTACTTCACAAAAATTCTAATACCAAGATCAAACTCTTTTTCTAGAAGATGTATAATATTTATTATTTAAAGTTTAACTTTTTGTTAGAAATTCATTTTTTGGTTGAAGATTTATTTCTGGTTAAACTATTCCAGTAGAAAATCCGTTTTTTGTTTAAGAATTATGTTTATAACCGAAAACTTAACCATTCTATTTTTAGTTGAAATTTTATCTTTTTGGATGAAAATTAAACTATTTGGTTGAAAATTGATATTTTTTATTATAAAATTAAATTATTCCAGTTTAAGATTCATTATTTTACTTGAGAATTCATCAGTTTCAAACATATTTTCTTACACTGAAAATTTGAATGTTCATTTTTGTTTGACAATTGATCGTTTTTTGTTCAAAATTCAGCAATTTGTATGAAAATTTGCCTTTTTAATTGAAAATTCAACTGCTTCATTGAAAATCCACATATTTGGTTCCAAAATTATTTTATTTGTCAAAAGTAATCTTTCTATTCAATTTAATCTTCTTATTTAAAAATTCAAGCATGCCAGTTGAATATTTATCATTTTAGTTCAAAATGCATCTTTTGAGGTTAGAAATAAAACCACTTGTTTAAAAGTTATACTATTATGTTAAAAATAAGTTTTCTGATAGATTATTCATCATTTTAATTAAAAAATAACTTGTTTGGTTGAAATATGAGCTGTTTTATTGAAAATTTCTTTTTTGTTTGGATGAAAAGAAATTTTTTACCGAGTATGAAACTATATTCTTGAAAACTTTTTTTTTTAGTTGAAAATTATTATTTATTTGAATTGAAAAATCTAACTATTGTTACAGTTGAGTATTTAATAATTTTAGTTAAAAATTCACTTTTTAATTGAAAATTTATGTTTTGACTAAAAATATAATTATTTAATTTTTATATGAAAATTTAAATTTTTGGTAGAAATTAATCTATTTTTTTAAAGATAATTTTTATGTGAAAAATAATTTTTTTAACTGAAAATTTAACTTGTTTTAATTGAAGATTACATATTATTAGTTGAAAATTCATCTGTTTAGTTGAACATTAATTTTTTAATTTATCTGTTTTAGTAAAAATTAATTTTTATTTTTTTGAAAATTTAACTTTTTCAGTGGAATACTCATTGTGTCAACTGAAAACTCATCTTTTTGGTTTGAACACTTTTGTTAAAAATGTATTTTTTCGATTGATAGTTTAAATATTCGATTTTTGGTTAAATGTTTGCGTTTCGAGAAAAATATCGCCACGCTGACTTTTATGTAATATTTTCTTTGGAATTTCTTGATTTTTATTCTGTAAAAATGTATGCAGTTGTTTTTCTTCAAATTTTTCGAAAACGTTTCACACAAGGCATGAAAAAAATATTAAACATGAATTCACAAAAAAGTAAAAACATATTTAGAATACCAATGAAAAACTGACCAATTAGGATCTGCAATGGTCGAAAAATGTGACTTATATTGTTCATGGAATCCACAATAAATTAAAATGAAAACTGCCCACTGATTTTGAAAAATATCAAATCATTTTTTTAAAAACTTTTTTCGCCCTTTTTCAATTTTAGTCGAGAAAGGTTGATTAAATAAAATAAAAAATGAGTAGGACAAAAAATATTGATTTCATTAAGATCTACAACTTTCCTTCAAACAATTTTTCATATCAACCAATAATTTTGACGCCATTAAAAAATTTTTTATGTTTTCGGCGAAAATAAGCCATCAGTCATGAAAATGTCGGAATACAATGATATATTCAGGGTCGCCGCTGGGCCAGGAAATGACAATTATGTTTTTCAATTATGCTATTATTTAGCTTACAATGCGTAATTCAAAATATTTTACTTTAAAAATTTTCAATTTAAAATTTTTATTTCTAAACTTAAATTTTTAATTTAAATAATTTGTAAATGCTTTCTTAAAGACTTGAACAAATAAATGCCTTTGAAGTTTAAAATCTTCGATAAAAAACATTTTTATTTAATAAATAGTTTTTTTTAATTCATCTATACTTTAAGTAATAAAAAGTGAACAAAAACGATTTTAAATCAGTTCAAAATTTAAGAATTTTCAGATTTTAACGTTAAAACTTAAACGGTTTCAATTTGAAAGCCTTAGTCATTAAACAAATGTGAGCATGTGACTGAAAGGTTGCAAACTATTTTCAACTTAAAAATAACTTCATAATAATATATTCTTAATTAATGCATTTTATTAAATTTAAAATATTATTTCACTCTAAAATATTCCATTTTAATCCGTTCAATTTGAAATTTTTAATTAATAAAGAAGATGAATTATTGAATATTTAGGAATATTTTAATTTTTATTTAAGACAAGTAAATTGAAACCAACTATTTAAAAGTTAAGAATCTTTAACTACATTGTTTGCTATAGAAACCCTGGAATCGTTAAAATTTTGAAGAGCCTTTAAACTTTGAACTTTACAATTTTAATTGTTGCATTTGAAAAATGCTTAATTTGTAAGTGAAATTTTTAATTTTTTATATATAATTTACAAATTAACATTTGTAGAAAAAATTTGAGTAATTTTAAGAGATATTTAGGTGTCTTAAAAAGATTAAAATTTATCATGCAAATATGATAAAGTTTTCTTAAAATCTTCTAGAATCTTTTTGAAAATTTTGTTTAAATCTTTGAAAAACTTTTTAAATATTTTCTTAAAATAATTTTTCAAAATGAAAAGTTATTTTTAATTTCCCTAGGAATCGTAAGAAAATGTTTGTATTCTTTTGAAGCCTTTCACAATTCTTGAAAAGAATCTAAGTTTTTTGTTTAAAATCTGCGAAAATCTACATTTTGTTTAATATTAGGCTATCATTTCAAGTTTTCCATTAAGTTTGAATCTTTTCAAAACTTCTGCATATCTCTTAAAATTACTCAAATTTCGCCAAAAAATAATAAATGTTCAATTGTTATTCATACATCCAAATTGTAAAGAAATTGTCTAAAATTTGCAGGATTTTCTAAAAATTGTAGAAAAAAATCAATTCATTTTGACAGATATTTAGAATTTCTGAAAAAATTTCCAAAATTATTTTAAATTTAAAACCAATTTAAAACAGCTTCTAGATTCCTCAAGATTTTGAAATAAAATTTTGAAGCTTTCCAAGGATGTTGAAACTATTCAAAAAGAAAATAATTGAATTTCTAATTTAAAAAGTGTTCAGTTAAAATTGTTCAATTTGTCAATATTTGATGTTTCTACTTCTAGCTTAAAATTCCTAAAAATTATATAATTTTGAGAATTTTAAAACTCATTGATTGATTTTTTAATTTAGAGCATTGAAAATGATAACGTGGATTTATATTTTTTTCTATTGAAAAATATTACCACCTTCAATTTTATAATCGTAAATTGTTAGGCAGTTGAATTCAAAAATTTTTAATTAAAAACTTATAATTCTCAATTTTTAAAATTCAACATTTAACTGTTATACTTTGAGTGCTTTCATTTAAAGCTCAGTTTTTATTAATTCAAGTGGAAAATTGTGTAGCTTTAGTGTTCCATTTTTTAAATTTCATTGGCCGTGAAAAATGTTTACGAACCGGAAAATTACCGGGAATTTATTTCGTCGATTAACACGGCCACCCTGTATATTTCTATTAGAATTTATCGTGATTATATACGGTTTACGATTGTAAGCTCCATATTTGCTTATTTTCTAATAAATATGTTTGTTTCTATTTTCAGGAACTAATGTACAAGGATCCATCGCGATATGCGTGCACTTTTCAATCTTACGTACAATTGACAATGCTTCAGTTACACACAAGGGAGACATCTCATCCTTATAAAGTCATGGAAAGATCTATATATAGTGTAAGATGTTTCATTGAAAATATGAAACGAATGAATGTCCTACAAAATGTTGAAGCCTATTTATTAGAGAAGTGGTACGATTGGGCTCTAGAAAACACCAAAGTTCAAGCAGACTTGATAGGTATGGCACTTTTTTATTTTTATTTTAAGTCCTTTTTATTTTTAGAAGCTGAATGTCGCTACATGTGGATTCAATAGTTGAATGGAAGCCGCGATAAATTGAGAAGCATTTAGCTTTTTCAGGCATTACAAATAGCATTATAAAATTGTATAAAATACTTAATTTCATTTATTAAAAAAACAAATAACTCTGTATATAAGCAAAAAGGGGATCGCCGAATCGTTAAAAATATTTAATATTTACAAAAATTTAAACTCTAAGTTTTGGTGTAAAAAGAAGGAAAATCTTATGTTTTTGCTGAAATAGGTATAAAAACGGGAAAGTATGAGTAATTTTACAATAAAACTGATTTTCGTCAAAAAGTGGACTTAGCACCGCTCTGCTTTATACCTGACTGTTTATGTTCGTTCTGAATGTTTCCCATTTATATCCGAATAACTGTGAAATGTAAAATATAATTTGAATGTTGTAATAATTATACATGCATGTATATTTTTTATTTTTTAAATAAATCTAAGAAATAATACCATATAATTTGCTAATAAATGTATGAAATTAAAAAAAAATGTAATTGAAATAAATAAATGTATAAATATCATTAAATATATATAAATTATTTTTAAAATATATTTTTGAACTAAAATGATTGATTATCAAACAAAAAAAAGAATGTTTAACAAAGTAGTATCACGTTTAACTATAATTTGTTGTATTTTCAATAAAAATAGATAAAACAGAATAATTTTTAAACAAACCGTTATGATTTTTAATTAAAAAGAGGCAAGTTCCACCTAAACATATGCATTTATAACACACACAAACGAATTTTCAATAAACAAAGAATGAGTATAACAAAATTGCTGAATTTTCAAATTTATATTTTTATTATTTTTGTTTTGTAAAAAAGTGTACGAGCTGTTTATGAAATATAATTGGCCTTAAGTTGGAAATGTCTTGCTACAAAGCAAGACACCCTTCAAAAATCCCATTTAATTAATATGGAGAAATTTTGAATTTTCGAAAAATTGAACTCATATTCCAGGATTTCATCAAAATCTTCCAAGTTTTTTTAGAGATTTAAGAGGAGTGTTTACGAAATAAAAACATAATAACATTCATTTCCACCCCATCCCCGCAGCGCCCCAAATATGACCGAAAAAAACTACATTTTTACGTATTATTGTTACGTTTTAGCAATTTCCATCGCCTTTCTTTATACAAATATTTACTAATGGACAATTTGAATATTTTCCATGACTTTGTAAACCATTTTCAACTGTTTAAACAAATCTAAATTGTTTAAATAACTATTTATTCTTTAAAAAAATGTAAAAAATAATCGTATTTTCTGATTGAAATGTAATGGTTTCTTATTGGAGTAGTCAATTTTTCTAAATACATTATGTAATTATATAATAATAATTTATTTTCTATTTTAAAAATTGCTAGGCATTAATCCAGCGATATCAACTTTCTTTTTAAATTAGTACCCTATGCTACGTCTTGTTGACTAATTATATAATTATATAGAAAGAATAAATTTAGCACTTTTTAATTGTTTAGACAAATATAATTTGTCTAAATAATTACTTTTCCAAGAATAATTTTAAAATCGTAATTAATTGTATTAGAAGAAATGTATCAAAATTATGTAATTATTCAACAAAAAGTAGCATAGGATATCAATTTGAAAAAAAGTAGACATCTCTGGCTCAATTTTTAGAAATTTTGAAAATAAACCATATTTCATTGTTTAAATAATTACATAATGTTTTTAGAAAAATGTATTACTCCAAACAATGACAAAAATGCGTTTGAATCAGAAAATACGAGCATTTATTACGTTTTTGGGGGATAAATAACTGTTTAAATAATTTACATTTATTTAAACAATTGAAAATGGTTTGATAAGTCATGGTAAATATTAAAATTTTCCATTAGTGATTATTTGTATGAAAAAGACGACGGAAGTTGCTAAAAAGTAACAATAATACGTAAAAATGTTTATTTTTATTATTGTGTCTTGTTCGGGGCGCTGTTGGAAGGGTAAAGGTGGGTTGGAAATATAAATGATTAGTATGGTTTTATTTCGTAGACACTCCTCTTAAATATATAAAAAAAAACTTGACATATTTTGATGAAATCTTGGAACATGATTTCAAGTTTTTCAATATTCAATATTTCCCCATTTTCTTTCTCTGGAAATTTAAACTTTGGGCGGTGGAGGGAGGGTCTTATCCTCCCCAGTAAAAAAATTTTGCAATGTATTTTTGAACCGCCTTAAGGGCATGCTCTTCGGTGACCACGTGACCAAACTAGTCCCTGGGTGTTCACTGTGTCCACACGGATTGAGATATCGTGTTTAAACTTTGACAGATAAAATAAAAAGCACTAAAGAACGTTTGTATACATAAATATGTTGGTAATTTTAAAGAAAGATTATTTATAAATTGATGGAATAGGATATTACCATTCGAGTTATAGCACTTTGCACATCATTTTTGGTTTGATGCGGAGAAAAAAAGAAACTTTGAACGTCGATAAAGTCGAGATCAAGTGACTGCGTTCATGAAATTATTGTGTAAAATGATTTTCATTTTTTTGGTCCTAAAAATAAAAGACAAATTTTAAATCGGAAACAGAGCAACATTTACTCGTCGGAGTTTTCCAACCAACTTCCATAATTCTTGACGTTGAATCGATCAGCTGATAAGTATTGTTGAGAGTGAACCAACCAGCGGGGCTCAGCGTCGGACTCGTATTGTCTTTCGCCCCCAGGCAAAAAATTATTTTTATTAGAATTGTTTCACACCAGTACGAAAAATCCACAAGAATATATAGCCATTAGAAAATTTTAATTATTTTCTGAACATGCACATTTTTCAAGGTGGGACTTGGACGGATTTTCAAGTATCACATTCTAAGGTGTTCCTCGATTTTTTTTTAAATCGAGGCATCTACTTTATCGACGTTAATAGTTTATTTTCTATTGCTATGGTATTTTACTAGAAAACTTTCTTCGTAATTATAAACATTTTGATGTATACAAACGTTCCTTAGTGCTTTCTGTATAACTTCCTAAATCCTGAACACGATATTTCAATCCATGTGGACGTAGTGAGGACCAAAAAAAAAATGAAAATCATTTCATTCTCTACACAAAAATTGCATGAACGAACTTAAGTCACGTAATCTCGACTTTATCGACGTTCAAAGTTTTTTTTCTCCGCTAGAAATCGCTAAAAATGCTCCAGAAATAATGATAGATTACGTTTGCGCAGATGCTAAATTTTTTATTTGCAAAGAATGTGCGAATTTTATTGCTTATATTAATTTTTTTGAGGTATAGACGATTTAGTCCAAAATTTGTGTATACGCGAATCAAAAAATCTGAAATGCATCAAACCAAACATTATCTACAAAGTGCTATAACTCGAATGGCAATATCTTATTTCATCAGTTTATAAATTAACTTTCTTTAAAATGATAAAAATATTGATGTGTACAAGCGTTCTTTAGTGCCTTTTATTTAATCTGTCAGATTTTAAACACGATATCTGATTCCGTGTGGACACAGTGAACACCAAAAAAATGCTCACAACCGGGGACTAGTTTGGTCACGTGATCACCGAACAACATGCCCTTACTGGCAGGTATTCGATTGCTCTGAACTCGATTTTGAACCGAAGATCATTTGAAACGAAACAATTAAATCTGATTATATTTTTTGTGAGATCTATAAGAGTTATTATTATTGGCAGAAGTTGACACTAGCTAACAATAATTTTGAAGACATTGCATTTAATTCTTTTGGTTCAGTCTAGTATTGGTGCAATCGAATGAGTGAGTAGGCGACAATCTTAGATCAAAATGGCACTGAAGACAAGCAGCGACGAAAGGCTGTCAGAACATTTCCAGAGATTCTGGATTAAAATCACAACGAAATTCCGATATTCCTATTTCCCAAAGTTCTTTCAGTAAAAAGGTCAGTGTGCTCAATCACTTTTTCAGTAATCCTTGTTTTTTATTGTGAATATGGAAATCTGTAAAACTGACGCTTCTTATGGCTTTTCATCATGCAGACAATCTCAGTGTAATTTATAGTTTATAGTGTAATAATTTGTACAATACAAAGAAGGAATTTTATCAAGCACTTATTATAGTGATTACAGATGTGACTTTGGTAAATGAAATATTCGAAATTTGGAATATTTAGATGTAATAATTTGCAGCAATCATGTGTGTAATGTGCGAAAGTCAAAAAAGCTTTCTGAGTTATAAAATTTCCCTATTTCTAGGTTCTTAGGAATCATCTTTTCTCGATTCAACATGAATCAATAGGATCGCTTAATTTAAAGGGCTTTGAAGGAAAAATAAATTATTATTACGAGAATTTATATGTTTTTATTTGATTCGCTAAGAAATTGGATACATTCGGAACGAGTTTAATGGGAAGTCATTCAGAAACATTCGGAAAGAAATCGAAGAGTGGGACATTCTGAGAGACAGGGAATTGTCAGGGAATATTTATAAATCGGAAAAAACCTGGAAATGTCAGATAATTTTTTTTAAGGTCATGTAATTGTTTCGAGAGCGTGCTTAATTTTTTAAAATTGCAATATTAAATTAAACATGTTCTGTTTTTGGTTAAAAATTGAATGGTTTTAGATGAAAATTCAAGTATCTGGTGAAAAATTAATTAATTTTGTTGAAAATTCATTATGTTTGGTTGAATTCCATTATTCTTTATTACAAATTTTAATCTTCTTTGGTTGAAATATTAACTAATACATTTTTTGTTCTGAATTCATCTTTCAATTTTCTCTGAAAATTTAACTATTGTGTTGAAAATTTGTTGGTTTTTTCAAATCAATTTTTTTACTAAAAATATAACTATTCAATATTTGGTTACAAAATTATCTCTTTTAGTGAAAATTTCGCTGACTTTTTTATTATAAAATAATCTTCTGGGCTAAAAATAAATCTTTTCGTTGAAAATTAATGTTTTGGGTTTCAAATTGAGGTATTTCAGTTGACGATTAATCATTTTAGTTGCAAATTTAGAAATGGAACCACTTTTTTGACAATACGTTTAGTTTTTGTCGCAAATTAGTTTTTTACCGTGAATGCAATTATACCAATTGAAAATTGCATCACTCTAGTAGGAAATTCATCTTTTTGTTTAAAGATTAATTGGTAACTTAAAAATTAAGTATTTAATTGTTGGTTGACAATTTATATTTTTAATTTTAAATTCATGTATTTTCTATAATTTTCTATAATCTTCTTGTCTGAACATTGAAGTATTCCAGTTAAATATTCATAATTTTGGTAGAAAACACATTTTCTTGGTTGAAAATAAGACTACTTATTCGTTCAAAATGGAACTCACTACTTAAAAATGCATCGTTTTGATCAAAATTCATCTATTCCAGTTGAAGAATCATCATTTTAGGTGGAAATTCATGAGTTTTGTTGAAAATTAGTCTTGTTTTCAGTTGAAAAAATAATTTTTTCAACCGAAAATTTAACTGTTCTATTTTTTATTGAAAACTGACCTTTTTTAGTTCAAACTTCATCTATTTATTTGAAGGTTGATCTTTTTCTGTTGAAAATTCGACTGTTTGATTTTAGAAAATCGTCAATTTTACCAGTTTTATGTTCCCCTGGCTTTTTTTCTAAAATAATAAATATTTTGTCTTAAAAATTGATGAAATGATAGCGAACATGCTAACGGGCGTACCCACGCAAATTTTTTGTTTGTTAATTAAAAAAAGTTTTAATTGAGTAAAATGTGATTAATTTGCATAGCGCTTAGGAATTAGTATCGATTTTTTCAGTGTTAGATTCCCCCGGCTTTTTTCCTAGGATCAGAAATATTTTGTCTTCAAAATCTGGGAAATGATAGCGAACGTCCCCGCACAGTTTTTTTGTGTTTTTTTTTTCAAAAAATTTTGATATTGCCAACAACGTGTGTGTACATTTCGAGGTCATGTGTGTTAAAATTCTTCAGAGCGTTACTTCCAAACTCCACAATATTTTTGGCCGAAAACTTTGGACTTGCAAATAAACATTGTAACTAATCTCCCGGAACTGTTTGCAGGCTATCAAAGAAGCTTATTTCATAAATAATTTCCAAATTATCGGATAGGCAGAGATGAAAAACGACGTAACCTCTAAATAATGCACATGCATAAAATTTTTATTTAGCACAATACATTTTTTTTTGTTATCCCTCAGTTTGAAATTTTTTCATTTGTGTGGAAAAAAGCCGGGGGGACTGTACACAATTGACCACACGACGAAGTATCACATGCCCTTAAGTGGCTACCTACGACATCGGTATAACAGTAGACCTACATTATCGGAATGGCAGAGAGTTGAAAACCGATCATAACCTGGAAATAGTGCATATACCTAAAATTGTTATTTAGTAGAATACATTTTTTTGTCATTATTCCTCAAAAGAGTTTAGGGATGTCCATTACACTATTTTATAGTATCCCGAATTTAGTTTTTAACGTTTTAATTTTTGTGGAAAAAACCCCGGGGAAACTAAACCCGATTCAACACATGACGCAGTATCACATGCCCTCAATTTCTTTTTTATGACAAATCTTCTTTTTGGTAGAAAATTAATCTTTTTGGTTGAAAATTCTTCTTTTTCGTTAAAAAGTCATCTATCCTGTTTAAGAATCCAAATTTCTAGTTGAAAAGTCCGGAATTTTAAGCGGTTTAGATTGAATTTAATATATTACCAACGTTATTTTACCTAAACATGCACTGAATTTTAAGTATAAGTAGATAACAATAAAAATTTGTTTGAATTATTTTTCAAATTAATGAACTTTAGAGACAACTTCAAAAAATGATGAATTGCATTTTCATTTTTATTTCAATTAATTTACCGTGCTCAAATATTCAATAATATATTGTAATATTAATTAAGTTCTTAGAAACTTAAAAAAAAACATTATTTATAATAAAATTGCGAAAAATTATACACAGAACAAACTTGAAATAAACTGGGAGAAGCCTGGAATTGTCAGGGAATTTTTCCCCATGATTTGAGTAGACTCCCTGTTAAACTGAATTTTCTATAGATTTTTAGATTTTTTAGAAGTTATGATCCTAAATGACTTTTTTTTTAAATTTTAGTGTATCTTCGAACGACACCAGAAGTTGTTTACCAAAGAATGCGTACCCGCGCTAGAAAAGAGGAGGACTGTGTATCGCTGGACTACCTCAAGTTAATGCATCAAATACATGATGAATGGTTGTATGACAGAACTCTTTTCTCAGTCCCATCACCTGTAATTACCCTCGACGCCGACAAAAACCTCGAAGGTATGCTCGAAGAGTTCAGAGTTTGTGCCGATAAAATATTTAATAGATAATATAACTATATCGATTAATTAAAATTTAATATATAATCACTGACGTGCCAAAAATACAGGACAACGCAATATTTATATGTAAATTCGCTTTAGTAACGTATCAGATGTACAAAATTAAATGTAACTCCCAGGCTTGAATTTGAAAGAGTGCCTTTGACGCTAATCAGGGATTCAAACGTAATTAGGTGGCATTTTTGGGGTAATTCTCTATTATTCTATAGAATCTTGTCATGTGTGTACGTGGATTTATATGTATATATTGTATCTAAATTAATTTCGCTAAAAAAAGTAAAGCTGGTATAGCAAGATAATTTTGTTGCGAAATTAACAAAATTAATAATTTTAGTAATCGACTTAGGAATTATAGGAACATATTGACAGAAGCCTCATTTTTTCTGACATTTTTCATCTAATTTTTTTTGCGACCTCATTAAAATGGCACGGAAAAAATGAAAAGCTGTCATTATTTTTCTGTTTTTTCTTTGTTAGAGTTCTCAGGATGGCCACTGAATCGGGAACTTTTTTTTACCTGATAAGTGACAGTAATTGATTTGATGACTGAAATTTTAGTCATTTTTATAAAAAGGATCTAACCAATCATTTTGAATTAACATCAAAATAAATCCCTTAAAATAATGCTTAGTAAAATAAGAAACTGCACAAATTTGAAAGAACTATTTTTGAAATTCAGTAAAATTACTGCAATTCCAAGTAGAACTGGTAATGTTTATGTACTCTAAATCATTCAGGATTTGAATCTAATTCTAAAATTCTTAGCACATCAATTTCCGACTGATATAATTATTGAGTTTTTGGACATGGTCATTATTTAATTTGAAACGGCATTTTATTAAATGTTCAATTGTAAATCCTTATTAGGAGATTATCTATATTTAAAGATTTTGAAATTGAACCTATTGAATATCTTTGAAGGCTTATAATTTTAACTTATCATATTAAACTTTAAACTAAACCCTATTCAGAATATCAGATATGCATATTTAATTAAAAAATTTGGAATTGCGCCACAATAAGTAGTAAGATCATTTGTATTTTTGATTAAACATTTACTTTCAAATAATTATTAATGGTCCTGTTTTGAAAGAGTGAAAATCCGGAAAGTGCCCGAAATTATTTCTGAGACTTTAGTGGTCATCCTGAAATTAAATGTGTAAAAGCTGGTTTCTTTGTGCCAGATAATAAACGTTTTTTTTTCTTTTCGCCTCTTCTGTAAATTTTGCAATATTTTTGACACTCGCAGTATCACTTCATTTACAGAAATAATCGAGAAAGATATAAAAATGCTTCGTTATTGAATCGGGATGGATGGAACATTACGTAATGAAAGAAGAGGCCTGAAATTGACAGTACTGACTGATTTAGTAAAATAGTACCTCGATTTATGTCAATCATATTAAATTAGATTAATTTTGACGCATTTCTGTAAATGATAGGGGCATGTCAAGACGCTACGGTTTTTTAAAATACAGTATCCCCTACGACCTTCTCCCACCTTAAAATTTCCACACATGGTTTGGGCCTGTTCCGCCGCCCCTGGATGGGGGTGACTTTGGTAACATTTTGACTTACTGAATAACTGAATGGAAAAAATGTGTCCAAGCCTTCTAATTTTTATTGTTTGCGTATCATGTATTTTAGCATATAAGGGTTTAAGAGTTGTTTGGATTTTAGAGAATGCACATGATTATTATTTGTCACGATTTTCACAAAAAATGTAGCTTTTTCAGACTCGAACGAAAACTTGCAAGGAAAACTTCCAAATATAGTCATATTTATGCATGATTAACATAAGTATTTGATAGAGACATTAATACTGTGATCAATTTAATTGAGAAAGTGGAAATAGTTAATTGTAAGTTACGATCCAAGAAAAATTTTAATATTAAGGACAATATCGACGTGTCCAAGTAGAACATTGACACGTCCATATTATATTCTTCGTTTTTAACACAATAATTATTTTTTTTAATAATTGAATATTTTTCTTACGAAATCTTGCAAATTTTGTACTTTTAGGAAATAAAAATATTTTTTAGAAGGAAGACGCAGAATATTTTAAAGAAACTGTAAGAATACAGTTTTAAAAATATTTCAGATAGTCCATATCTGACATCGAATTTTGATATTGCTTATATTAACAAATATAAAAATAAATTAAAGTTATTTTTAGAAATATTCTTATTCTGTCTCTTTTATTTTATAAACAAAAAAAAATCATAGAGAGGACCCTGTTATAAGATTGATACCGGTCCTGTATGGTATGATACTCTGCATTCCGGAGTATGAATTTAAGAGTATAATAGGTAATTTGAAAAAACAAATTTCTAATATAAGATAGCACAAAAAACCGCTGATAAAATTCAAAATCTATTATTATTTTTACTGTAAAAGTTAACTAATGTGTCTGTAGTAAAAATAATGAAAAATTATCTTTTATGTCCTAGCAGGCGTGTGCCGGATGCACTTTAATGAAAAATATTGTCGGTTCCTGAAAATTAAAGTTAGTGATTTTCCTCACTTCGAGAAATAATCATGAGATCGATGGCTTAGGGATACTAAAAAAGAGATAAATTTTTACATTTCGAGTTGAAAAGTTTGCTTGAAACTCGAAAACTAGAAATTATTTCAATTCTTTTTGGTACTCTTGAGTGCATGAATGCAAGAATTTAACATTTTATCTCCTAGTTATTTATTGGTCTTGATTTTTTCACGAGAACTTTAAACATGATCCGCACCCCCTTTAAAACCGTTATTTTATTCAAATCCGAAAAGTTATTAAAATATTTTAGTCTTATGAAAGAAACGTATCGTTGGAAAGAAATGTTGCTGCTGAAAAGTTCTTTATTTATCAAGATAAATGTTATCTTTTACTGATTTCAGAATAAATCAAGAGATTTCTAGACCTTTTTTGTAGACTTGACCAATTATTCTACGAGGGTAGTTCAATAAGTCCTTAGAATGACCAACATATGGCGCGCGAATCGCTCCAAATCATCTGTTTTCAGTCAGCACCACTCCCGACTAGA
>NC_046661.1:71930783-71933717 GCF_010883055.1 Belonocnema kinseyi | reverse complement strand
CAGAGATTTCCAGACAACGAAGACGTCATTGCCTCTGTAAGTGCTTATTTTGAGGAACTTCCGAAAACGCACTTTTCTGAAGGATTAAAAAGACTTGAAAAGTGATTGACCAAGTGTATAGAGCTCCAAGGAGATTATGTTGAAAAATAAAAAAAAATCTAACCAAAAAAAATTGTTTTTACACTTCATTCTAAGGACTTATTGAACTACCCTCGTATATGTTAGAATGATCATGCTTTAATATTGCGAATAATTCTATAGGTTTTTCGTTTCATCTCCGTTAATATAGAATGTTAAAGTGTACATTTTTTTGTAATATTTCACTTACGATTTCTAAAAATTATTAGTCAAAAATATCAATGTTAATTCATTTCAAAATTAGAATAAGCTATGGTCATATAACAGATTTTTCAAGAGATTCACCACTCGATTTTTGAGTGCACAAGATTACAAAACGTTATTAAAAATTTCAAAACATATTCAAAGATTTTGAATATTATACAAAGATTAAAGATTCAAAAAATACGCGTACAGTACACCAGATTGCCAAGATTTTATTAAAGCGTTTTGTAGATTTGAAACGATTACAAAAAATTTCAAAACACTTTCGAAGATTTGAAAAGATTTCACTTAAGATTTCAAATAATTTAATGATTTCACAAACTACGATTTAAGACAAATTTCTCGAATATTTCAAAAGGTTTAATATTTCCAAAGATTTTTAAACTGTTGAAAGTTTTTAACGATTCTATAAAGATTATAGTTAACCACATTTCTAAGATTTTACACACATTCAAAATATTAAAAAAATATCATAAATGTTCCAAAAGAATGCAAGAATTTCAAAGATTCTAAAATAATTTCAGTGCACCAGATTTAAAACATTTTAAACGATTTCAGATATTTCAAAGATGGTAAGCTACAGTGAAACTTTGATACTTGGGCGATTTTAGGCCTGACCTTGGTGAGGCATTACCCAGATAGAGGGTCGTTTCGTAGAAAAAGCTTTTGTTTGTTCACACCTGAGCGACCCTCGCGTCAATTCTCGTAAGAACTCTAGCAGGTGGCCCAATATCTAGGGTTCACTGTATTTCAGAAGACTTGAACTATACTGTGTTCAGCGAGAGAATAATGGACAAGAACGACGAATTTTCATCCAGTTCGCGCCAACTGTGACAAAGGCGTGGCTTAGAGATTTTCAATCTTCGGAAACCCCGCTGCGAAGGGCCTGAGTATTAATTGCTTGACCTCTCTTTTTCCAAAACGTCATCATTCTTAGATTTATGGCCGTAGAAAAAACTTCTAATGCCTGTCATAAACAAAGATTTAAGAAAGATTTCACAAATATTTCAAAGATTTCATAAAAATTTCACATAGATTTCAAGGATTACAAATATTTTACTATAAAAATTGTTGACAAATAAACAATAAAATGGCTAATTTTTTACATATTTAAAAAAACGGTTACTTCATTACTTGATGTAAAAAAGGGAAACCTGGAAAAGCTTGAATTCTTGACCTAAAAAACCTGGAAAATACTTTGAATTTCGTTTTTAACCTTTCGTCCACAGGGTGGGTCTTTTATGGCACGGAGCCTTTTTCTATTTCAAATATCTGTAAAGTGTAGAGGAAGCAGGTCATAGATACCCACCCTGGCGGAACGAAGGAACCGAAAGGACCCTCTACAAAGTACCCTTAAAGATCCCCCCTGACGGACCGAAGGAACCGAATTGAGCCTCTACAAAGTACCCGTAAAGACCCCATTCGGTTCCTTTTTTAAAAAAACTCGAAAATACAGCAAAATCAACTTTTAAATTGTTGAAATTTGGATTCTACGTTAAAATTCCCCATAGAAGGTCACGGAATAATCGCAATAGTTTTTTTTGCAACGGTAAAAAGTTTTGGAAAACATAAAACGTATAACGCCTGTTGACTGCTACACTTCAAACGCATTGCCTGTAAGTAGCAGTCAACAGGCGTTATACGTCTTATGTTTTTTAAAACTTTTTACCGTTGCAAAAAAGAACTATTGCGATTATTCCGTGACCTTCCATAGGGAATTTTAACGTAGAATCCGAATTTAAACAATTTAAAAGTTGATTTTGCTGTTTTTTCGAGTTTTTTTAAAAAAGGAATCGAATGGGGACCCAATGGGGTCTTTACAAAGATATTAGGTCCTAGATACGGCATGGGTTACTGGTGGGGACGGCCGATATATATATCTAACTACATTTTCGACTATATCGAGGTGCTGCCCTCTTCAACTTTTCACCGTTTCTATGGCAACCGCGTCCTCCTAGCACGTCAGCGGGCGACATGGGGCCGGGGCATACTCCGAAAGTTGTTGAATTATAAACCAAACGTGATTTTCTGTTTCTCGTTCTCGCGTTCGCCTTCGCTATCACTATAGCAATCTTTGCTATAGTTGAGTCGGTTGGCTGGCCCTGTCCAAAGATATTATAATATCTTTGGCTCTGTACGGCCTGTACGCTAAAAGTGTTATGAACACTGATTTACCTAATTATATTCAAATTAAAGAGAGCCTAAAAATATTCTATTTATTATTATTTAAATTTTCGAGACAATAAATAAATGTAAAAAAATTCTTTTCGTACTTTAGAATTTTAGTTAAATTTCTAAAATTATTTTTAAAAACTAAACTTAAAATTTAAATGAAATTAAGATGAATTAAAAAATTAAGTAAAATTTATTTAAATTCCAAATCAAACAAAAAATAAAATTTAGCTAAATTCAACGTTTAAATGAAATTTAGGTGAATTTAAGAATTAAATAAAGTTTAGTTAAATTAATTTCTCGTCTGGTTTCTTTTCATAGAGAAAGGGGGAGGGTCGGTAAGGCCGGTTTTTGGCCTAATTTATTTTTGGACCAAAAAATCTGAAAAAATCATGGTAGTATCTTATAAGTATCCCGAGT
>NC_046661.1:71929011-71930683 GCF_010883055.1 Belonocnema kinseyi | reverse complement strand
AAGTTAAAGTGAATATTTATTTCTGACAATATTAAAACTTCCATTTTAATATTAAGTTTATTAAATTAAAAAGGAAGATATGTTAAAATTATTTACGCCTAGAGTTATAATGCTTAAAGCTTCTTGTTCTTCAAAAATCAATATATTCCAATCAAGGTTTTTTTCTTACTTCTTAAATCCTGTAAACAAAAACAAATGTTTTCATGAAATAAATAAGTGACGAAATTTTGTTATCAAATGATTTTTTTCAGTGTGATAAGCCGTGATTATTTCTGCCGTCTTGGAGAAAAAAGTTACTCTCTATAGTTTGGCGTAAGGGTCATTTTCGCATTCTGCATTTCAATTTTCAATTCAAAACTTTCAAAATTAAATCATTTAAATTCATCAGATTATACCTGAGGCATATTCAAAATTTAAAAAATATTAATGCTTGTATTTTTAATTTATCAACTCTATGAAAAAATTTAAAATAATACAATTCTTGAAATTTCTGTTTATAAAATTACTCAATATGAATGTTTTAAATTGAATATATATTAAAACCTTTCAATTTAAAATTCCTCTCATTATAAAAAGTTTTCGATTTCAAAGGCTTTACATTAATTCCAATTTTTCACGAGATTTGACATCGAATAATCTGCTTATTGCAGCTTTAAATTATTTATATCCTAAAGCTGAAAAAATGTATTGCCGAATCATAAGCGATTTCATTTAAAACGTTTAAAATTAAATAATTTGAATTGACAGGTTATACTCGAAGAATATTCGAAATTTTACAAATACTGAAATTTTGAATTTTAAATTTATAAACTAGTTTCTTTGAATGATTATTATTTTATTCTTAGACTTCTAGCAGAAAATAATTACACTGTATTTTTAATTGTTTTCATTTCAAATTTCTCTCATTTAAAACCTTTTAATTTCCAAGACTTTGAAGTTATAATCCAATTTTCGAAACTGAATAATTTCGAATGAGATAATAATTTAATTGCTAAGATACTTCTAATTTGAAATAAAATTGTGGGATAGTAAAGTATTTCCTTGCAACATAGTTATGCTGAAGTTTAAACGCTTCCTGTTATATTTTGACATTGTCGAATTCTGAAAAGTTTCAAACCAAAAACTTTAGAACTATGAGTCTTGATTACTTTCCTGAGTTTTTTTGTTGAATTTAACTAATTATTATAAAATCAAGGGAATTTTTTTTAATTTCTTCAGCTTATTTGAATGCTCTCGTTTGTTGAAGCCAAGAAACAACCCACATATATCTGTATTCTATTCAATCAAATTTAAAATTTAACGACAGATTCATTTTTATTGAACTAAATTGTACTTAAATTTAACACCATTTAACACCATTCAACATCTACAATTTTAACTGATATTTACTTAAATTCAACTAAATTTTACTTAAATTTGGAATTTAACTAACATTTATTCACTTTTTGAAATGATCTAAATTGTATTCAATCTTTAAATTTAGTTTTACAAAATAATTTTTAAAATTGCACTACAATAAATCTTAAAGTACAAATAGAATTGTTTTTAAACTTATTTACTTAGTATCTGGAAAAGGGGGAGGGTCGGTAAGGCCGGTTTTTGGCTTAATTTATTTTTGGACCAAAAAATCTGAAAAAATCATGGTAGTATCTTATAAGTATCCCGAGTCGAT
>NC_046661.1:71927341-71928911 GCF_010883055.1 Belonocnema kinseyi | reverse complement strand
AAAAAAATAAAATAATAAAATATAATATAATTATATTAATGTATATACATTATATATTAGGACGGAGATGAATGATCAAATTAGTCGAGTCGTTTGAGCTGAGCGAAAAGAATTTTAGGGTTGACATCCAAAGAAGTAAAAAAGAAAAATTGAAATAGGTTAATATCTTCTGCTCTATTTTTTCATTTGAAAATTTAGAGTTTTGAAAATTCCAAAAAAACTTCCCTATTGAATTTACTTATTAGAATACTGCAAAATTTAGAATACTCCTGGTGAGAGGGCTTAGTAAACTATGTGGAGATTATTTTAACATAATCTCTTCTCTAGATCTATTCTTTATCACTATGAGTCAGTTATAATCTTGATTACTTTCCTGAGTTTTTTGCTGTATTGGCCTGATTATTATAAAATCAGGAAGAACATTTTTTTTATTTTCCAGCTTATTTGAAAACTCTCCATTGTTTGAAGCCAAGAAACAATCCACATATCTGTATCCAATAAAACGGTTAATATGCGCATTGTACATAAAATTGTAATTGTACTCACTAAAAACTAACAATAAAACATACACTGTAAACAAACTTTGTTTAAGTTCACTACTATATCACCTTTCATTTAATATATAATGATTTAAGCGATGCTCGACTTATCAACTAAATTGCAGGTAAATATTCAATTCATGAAATCTGATGAAAAAATATTCTGTCATTTACATTATACGGAACTAGCATGTATAATTTATTTTTCAATATGGATGCACTCCTTTTTAATATTATTGGTCTCAAAACTTTATTCAAAGTAAAAATTTAAATACAGTTTCATTTCAATTGAACTATATTGTACTTAATTCTAACACCATTTTACGCCATTAAACACCCTGGCGGACCGAAGGAACCTCAACAAAGTACCCTTAAAGTTCCGACTGAGTCCCCTTTCGGTTCCTTCTTAAAAAAAATCAAAGGAACAGCAAGATCAACTTTTAAATTGTTGAAATTCGGACTGTACGTTAAAATTTTCATTAGAAACTCACGGAGTAATCGTAATACTTTTCTTGCAGCGTTAAAAATTCAAAAAAATGTCATTCACTTCTGCTGAAGGTGACTTCAAGCGCATCCATTATAGTTCAAGTAGTATGTTGCGCGCGAAGTTTAAAAATAGTATTCTCTCTCATTTGTATCGCAGCGTTGTTGTCGGAGGTTTCCACTGCATGGCGCTAGCATCCGGAAAAAATTCTGAAAGTTACCGACAGAACGCTTATTAACTGCGACTAAAAGAAGATGCACTTGAAGCCGTCTTAGGGCCATGTATTTTATTTTTAAAGTTTTTAACGCTGCAAAAAAAATATTGTGATTACTCCGTGAGTTCCTAATGGAAATTTTTACATAGAATCCAAATTTCAACAATTTAAAAGTTGATCTTGCTGTTTTTTGAGTTTCTTAAGAAGGAACCGAATGGAGCCTCTATAAATTAGTTGTAAATACCCAAAAAATACCCAAAGATATTAGGTCCTAGATACGGCATGAGATTAGTTGCACCACATACCGGTAGTTAGCGCGGCAGTCAAGTTTGT
>NC_046661.1:71924525-71927241 GCF_010883055.1 Belonocnema kinseyi | reverse complement strand
ATTAATTAGCTGAATATTATATTTTTATATATATATATATATGTATATATTTTCTTGCTATTCAGGCGAATAGCAAGACGGGCATTAAATAAATACGATGGAAATGCCGAAGATGGTAATATAACACTTTTAGAGCCGCATTGTAACTTTCTTTGTACTCTATGTGCCCTTGTTTGCACACTCGGCGGTTGTTATCGTCTGTAGGTACATTCATTATGCGCTCACCGGAAACTAAGGTGTCTATAACGCCGTCTTGACAGGCAAAAATAAATCCTTCCGTCTCCGTCCTCAATCCAGCAGATTTAAAAAACATGTTGGATGGACACATTGATAGCTCTTCTTTGCTTATAATGCCATAGAATTTACCATGAAAGGGCTTGTCAGCATGTTCATTTAGTAGAAGCAAATGTTCTGCTTTCTGTACACAACTTTCAAGGACTAAAGATGTTAATGATGCTAGGCCATGTGTAGTGTCGCTGGAATCAAATGGGAGACTAAGCTCCTGTTCTGCCCTACCTGCGGATCGGTAGAGAAACCTCGCAATCTTGACGATTCACGTTGGTGTACGAGTCGTATTAGAGAATCTGTTCTTTTTACGACTGAGCAGGCTGTAGCATCAAAAACCGTTCTTCGATGAAGACACTCTAAGCTAGGCAAACCTCTACCCTCTTTATCTCGAAGGAGGTGTATACGAGCTACAGAAGATCTTGGATGATGACATCGATGGACTGTGATTATGTTGCGTGTTCTTCGATCAAGTTGCTTCAACTCATCGACTTTTTTATTACACTGAACGAAACGTGTAAAAGAGTATAGGAACGGTCAAAATATTGGTCGCCTGAATTTTATTCTTCACAGATAATTCGGTAGCCCAAATTTTCCTGAGAATTTTGCGATACCTTTTTTCAAGGGCAGTTTTTAATACACGAACAGCTTGGGTTTCCACTTGCGGTATTCCAAGATATGCATATGTTTCTCCATTACCAAGATGTTGCATGGTATTTCCACCTATGAGTTAAAGATCCCGATCGTCACGCGTTGATGTTTTTTCTAGTCTATCTTGGTGTAGATGGACGCAGGCACACTTATCCAGTCCAAAGCTCATGCCAATAGCTTTAAGGTACCTATTTACTGTCGCCACAAGGATAGGTTTGCAAGGTTCTCTTTTGAAGAAGCAAAGAGTTTAAGGTAATCCATGTATAAAAGGTGGTTGGCCATAAATTCTCTTCTGTTCGGCGGGCCACACAGGTATCGAGAGTTTTTGCCGAGGAGCACAATAGATAGAGACAAGAGGAAGATGTAGAAAAGTATCAGACTTAAAAAGTGACCTTGGAAAACCCCCTCTTATATGTGACATAACTTGTAGTTATTTGTCTTTTTTCGGATGTTATGACAAATCTTGTCCGCCACAAGAGCATAAGCTCTTTTATAGATCTCACTATTTTTGGATGTACTTCCAGGCACTCAAGAAGCATAATTAGTAGCTCATCGTTCGAGTTATCGAATGTCTTTCGATAGTCAATCCAAGCCATGGCCAGATTGCGTCGATACCTTATGGAATCCTGGGTAATACACCTGCCTATTAACATGTTCTCTCCACAGCCAGCTAGTCCTCCCTTGCATCCGCGTTGTTCAACTATTGCACTCCATACCTGCTCAAAATATATTAATATGTCTCTTTGAGGATGCCAGTGAATAGCTTGTAGCTGGTGTTTAAAAAAGATATGGGCCGGTAGTTCTTTAGACGTGACAAATCTCCGGTCTTAGGGATCAGTCCCGTGCATCCTTTAACTAACCACAGCGGGATGGGTTCTTCTCCTTTTAAGAAAGTAGTAAATATACGACCTAGATGTTGATTCGTAAAATTGAACTTCTTCCACAAAAAGTTATTGATTTTATCTGGCCCTGGCGATAAAAAGTTTGTAGTTCTAGCGATAACTTTCTTGACTTCATCAGCAGTAATTATTTGACACTTCTCTTCTGGACGTTGCAACAATTGCCTCTGGTAGAAGTTATGAAACAGTGAGATATCTGAAGCATCTTCATCTAGCCTATGAGTGTCTCCATATACTTGTTCCGAGAAGACTTGGATCTCTTCTCTTCTAGGCGGATTTTTAATAGCACATGACGTTTTGTTGAAAAGATGAGAAGGTTCAAAAGAAAAGGTGGTATTTCTCTTAATTCATTTTACTCGCCTTACAAGGCGCTCTTTGGCTCTTGAAATTAGTATTATTATTATTGAGTTATGTATAACCAACAGTAAAATTTGTCATACAATGGTAAAATTATCCCATTTTTTCTAAATCTAGATTTTATACCGAATTATCTTTATCATCTTTTCAGTGACTTGTTCATTCTTCATTTATATAACACTCTATTCTACTTGTTTGAAAGCAATATGAATAAATTACATATATTAAGAACATGTTCAAATGAAGAAAAGTTACTTTCACTCCTCGAGAATAAATAAATAATCTATAGCCATTAAAAAATTTGAAATTCCCGCTTGAAAAAAGCACAGTTTATGGCGCCGCCTCGTGGCATGTGGTAAAAATAATCCTTTTAAACGTAGCGGCATTGCCGAATTTAGCCGAAAAGTACCGGGAAATCCGAAGCTACAAATTCAACAACAGCGCCGCTCTTGCGACATGTGGCCTAACTAGATCCTTGCCACATCTAGGTTAAATATGTTTCATGATAGTCTCATCAAAAAGTC
>NC_046661.1:71898242-71924425 GCF_010883055.1 Belonocnema kinseyi | reverse complement strand
GTTTTTTTGTTCACCAAATTTGGCACAGATTATCTTTAACATGTGTACTTTCATCTCAATTTATTCAGAATTATTTTTTTTTTTTGCAAAATTGCGGACCAAAATATCTCAAAAAACGAGGTTTTTTTACATGCTCTCCAGTTATACCATTTTTAAGGTGAAAAAAAAACAATGAGAAATTCGATATTATTATTCAATTTGATGTTTTTGGTGCTGCTGGCAATAAATAAACTACGAAAATGCTAGCTTTCATAATGGCGGATTCAAAATGGCAGCCAAAACATAAATTTTTGAATTTGTTAGTAATGTTCGTTTTAGTGTCGTAATATCGTTTTAATGTTCGTTTTAAAAAACCTATTTTGAATAATGCTTATTATTATTTTAAAAATATCAGTAGCGAGTTCAATAGGGCGGATAAATAAATGTTGCACCAGGCCAACGCACACTCAATCTTTTAAACTCTTCTGTGTCCATAAGATTTTTTAGCCACGAATTATATAAAGCAGTAGTGTTAAGGGTTTGAGCCATCGTCTATTTCAAATTTGCCATTACTTTTGCAAAATTAATAGAAATAAATTATTGCGTTATTAACAAATTTTGCAAAACAAATACGAGAATCATATTTAATGGAAAATGTTACATCCGTAATAGTTCTTTTATGTCTTTATGCTTCTTAATAAACAAATTAATAAATAATTATTTTTGTAAATTTAATAAAACTGTAAGAAAGACAAAGAAAATACAGATACCACATCAATTATTTAAGGGGTTTTTGAGTACGCTTAATCTAAACTTGCGACTAGTTTTGTAAAATGAGTTTGTTTAAACAATTTGTTTCAAAAAATTGTTGGAACAAATTTATTTTTAAAAGTAATGGCAAATGCGAAATCAGCGATGCCTCAAACCCTTCAAACTATGTCCGGTTTATATAGTTCACTTCAAAATAATATTAAGGAGTGTTGAAATAAGGTTTTTAAAGCGAACATTAAAACGATATTACGATATTAAAACGAACATTACTAATAAATAAAAAATTTATATTTGGCTGCCATTTTGAATTCGCCATTTTGAAATGTAGCATTTTCGTTGTTTATTTATTGCCAGCAACACAAAAAATATTAAATTGAATAATAATATCCGGTTTCTCATTGTTTTGTTTTTCATCTTAAAAATGGTATACGTGGAGAGCATGGAAAAAACCACGTTTTTGGAGATATTTTGGTCCGCCATTTCGCAACAACAAAAAAAGTAATTCTGAAAAAATTGAGATGAAAGTAAACATGTTCAAGATAATCTGTGACAAATTTGGTGATAAAATATCTCATTTACAAGATATTTAGGTAGGCGTGACTCACTCGGTAGGGGAAATGAGTAGTATGTGGAAGGGATAGAGAATTTTTAGATTGATCCAGAATTCTGGTGTTATTTAAGTAAATAACACGTTCGCTCCGCAACACTGCTCCGAACCAGGTTGCTGATCAATCTCTCTAGCAATCACCTCAAGCGAAGAACCTCACGAAGTCGTTATGTAAGGTTGTTTTAGGCGTTATTCACTCTACTGACATTCTTTTTATTAACTATTCGCTGCCAAACTTTCCTGTCCTGGCATACTTATCTAGCTTCTTTTATGTCCATGCATTTTTCCATTCAGGCTCTCGTGTTTCTGTGACTTCTTATATCTCTTCTAACTAGGGTTTCATTCACAAATTCTAACCATTCTTTTCACGGTCTACCTCTGGGCATGCTGCCATTTACTTTACCTTGATACAATTCTTTCGTTAGTCGTTCATTTGGCATTCTCTCAACATGTCCGAACCATCTTAACCGATTTCTTTCCCATGTGTATACTAGCGTCTCTTCTGCACCACATTCTTTTAGAATTATCTCGGTACTTACTTTGTTCATCAGAGTTTTCCAGCATATTATGCGCATGAATCTCATGTCAATTGCGGTAATTTTACTCTTATCTTTTTCTTGATAAGTCCATGTCTCTCTACCGTATAATACAGTCGGTACGAATATGGAATTATGTATTGCCATTTTAGCTATATTTGATATACTTTTACTTCTGATAAGGCGACCTGCTAGTAAATAAACTACCAAGGTATACGAGCTTATCAAACTTGTTTAATTCTCTCATCATTTAATAAAATATTGCATAGCGTTTCCTCACTCTTTCCTTCGAACAGTATATTTTTTGATTTATTTGCGTTAATTTTGAGGCCCATACTCTTCATGCTTGTATCTGGTTTATTGAACACTCTCTGTAAGTTTTCGATAGACTCTGCCATAACAACCTTATCATCTCTTACACTCTCTTTGCTACCTGTATATATTGCTTTTATAGCTTGTAGAAGCCATGCATTGACTCCATACTCTTTCAGGACTTCTCAAAGTTTACTTCTATCTACCTTGTCAAAAGCTTATTCTAAGTCAACAAATGCACAGAAAACTTTTTTTCCTACTCTCAAGCTTCCCAAATCTTTGTTTCTGTTATTTTCATTACCCTGCGAATAAGTATTTTTGAGTATATTTTACTTACGGTACTTAAGAAGCAAATCCCTCTGTAATTATTGCAGTCGCTTTTATCTCCCTTTCTCTTGTATATTGGTACGATAATCGCTTTTTTCCAATCGTCTGGGACGTCCCCCATCTCAAAACTTAAATTTATCAATTCGCACAGTCTATGTGATATGCACTCGCCACCGTGCTTAAGCATTTCAGCGTTGAAATCGTCTACCCCGGCAGCCTTACTGTTTCTCAAGTTCTTAATTATATCCCTAACATCAGTGATACAGACTTTCTCAATTGAGTTTTCTATCGCATCGTGTTCAACATCGCAGTTGTGGTGTCCTATAGCTTCATATCCGAATTGCCTCCTCAAATAGTCTCTGAAAGCCTCTAGTATTCCGTCTGCATCGTATACCATTTTCCCCCTACTATGTCTCATGTTGACAAATTCTGTACTTGTTTCCTTTCATTTTTTTATAAAGCAGTTTCTTGCTTCCTTCAAAGTCGTTTTGTATTTGCATCTCTTCTTCTGCTCTAACTGTATCTTTACGTTCCTCGACTAATGCTTGAGTATCCTGTTTTCGTGTCTATAATCATTTCGAAATCATTTCTTTCCTCATTGCTAAAACCTGCGATGTTCAAAGTACTCTTGTACGCTTCTCTCTTTGCTTTTTGGGCATCCTCAATTTCATCATTCCACCACGCATCACCAGACATTCTTCCTACAAATGCGGTACCACACACTTCGATCGTACATCTAACAAGGATATCCCGTGACATTGTCCAGGCGCTCTCTATATCTTTGTTTTTTGTACGGTCCTCCCATGTTGCCCTATCTATGTTTTCGATTATCTTATTTTGGAAATCTATTCGCACATCCGGCTTCTGTTGGTTCTCAATTTTAATTCGCGTATTTTTGGTTTCTTGGTTATCATTTTTCTCCATCTCCGACCTAAGTTAATCTTTGAGATCAGAAGGTAATCATCAGTATTGCATTCAGGACCCCTCATGACCCTTGTATCTTTGACTAACTCTCTTAGTCTTTCATCCGCAACAACATAGTCAATTATACTGCGGCTATTTCATTCAGACCAGGTGTACATGTGGTTCATTTTATGCCTAAACCAAGTATTTGTAATAAACAGCCCCCTTTCTAATCATAGACCAACTAATTTATCTCCGTTATAGTTTGTTCTTGGATCCCCAAAATTACCCAGTACTTTTTCTGCATCCTGATTTCGGATGCCCACCCATCCGTTCCTATCTCCTAGTAGAATTATTCTTTCCTCATGTTCGTAAATATTTACTGTGTCATTTAAATTCTCCCAGAAGGCGTCTTTTACTTCTCTAGGCTCACTATCAACTGGCGCGTAGCATGCTATGATAAATAGTCTTCTGATTCCTACTTTCAAAATTATATTAAAATTCCGTTGTTTCCTTGATTACTGAAAACGTATAATCTTTTTTCTCATACTTTGATTAATTCTACAACCAGTAACTAGGCTGTGATTTGCATAGATCTGAAACGTTTCAATAAAATTAAAAATTTAATTTAGTCAATTATGCAATTTAAGGTTTTCATTAGTTTATAAAGCATTTTTTCTTGAATCACAACAAACTATTTTGCCTTCATCTTTTCTAGATAAATAATAATAAAAGCCAGAATTACTTTTAAAATGTATCTTTGGACGTCTTAAAATTTATTTATTTTTGTTATCACCAAGGATACCGTTTTTACTTTATTAATTTTGGGATTATTCTTGTTTTAGATTAGTTTTAATATTTTTCTTTGAATAAAATCCTTTCATGGAGTGAAATTCAAATTGACAGTGTACTGAAAAAAGTCCAGTTATTGGTACTGAAATTTCAGTATACATAGCAATGGTTGTTTAAATTGCTCCAGTATTCTGTCATTAAAATGTCACTAAACTGTTCTGCAAATCTTTTTCTATTTATTCTTTTCAATTTTGAATTTAATGAAATTTCTATTTTAATACAGTTTAATATTTTATTTTAAAGATACGACGTTTGTCCCTAAAATACCTACTAGATTTTTCTATTGAAGAATAAATCTTATTTAAGTTTCATTGTTCCAAAATAAGTATGACCTAAAACTTTAATTTTCGATTGAATATAATGCTTTCAATGAAAAAAGTGGTTTTATTTCTACAAGTCTAGAAAGTTTAATCGAAAAATCATAAAATTTAAGGACAAAAGACAGATTTTTCGCAAAAATTCTTGAACTGTATTAAAATAGAAATTATCTTTTGAATCAAAAATTTTTAAGAATGAGAAATTTTAATTTAATAAAAATGTAATTTGAAAAGTTTGAGAACAGGTAACCACTTGCAATTCTTAAGCTGATCAGAATGCACAACTTCAAATAAATCAAAATAGTTGATAAACAGGGGTACATCTGAGCAATTAAGGTTATTACAAAAAAATGGAAAAGGAAAGAATTTCAAAGAACTAAACAGAATTTAATAATTTTTTGCCTATCGGGAAATGACCAGAAATTTGCTTCCTTGATTAAGACTGCCACCTGAATTTCATAGTATTTAAAAAGCTATTATAGTCATTGGTGTTTTTCTGTAGAAATAGTTATACTTTTTCGTACTTGTAAAATATTTCCCACCTATGACAGAAAAAAACTTCTATTTAATTTATTTCTTCAATTTAATTTTTGTGAAATTTGTGATAAGAAAGAAAAACTATCCAATTAGGGGTTCTAATGGTTTAAAAATTGTAATTCACTTTTTTCATAAATCCTTTCGAAATAATTTTCACATTTTCCACATCAGCTAGTCTTTAGGTAAGAAGGCCACGAATAGGATCACAGGGTCTTTTATTATCCCCAACTTGTTACTTACGGTATGCCTTTCAGCTAATACAAAATTTTCAATAAACATGCTTGTGTTCGTCTGTTTCCCTCTCCCCTTCTCAGCTTCTCTTCAAACCTCCATGCTATCTGAATTTTCCTAGTAACCATTTTTTCCATCCCCATTTCTTCCCTTAACATATATCCTGTGCAATTCCAGTTAACCCCAATTACTCACCTGAGAAATCGCTCATACAGGCTCTCTATTTTCTTATATTCTTTCTAACCCCAGATCTCCACTCCATGACACAACACCGCCCAAATCAACGCCTCAAACAACCAGACCCTCATTATCCAATCGTCATGGAACCTTCTCTTTCCTAAACCCTATACTTGGCCCATCACTTTACTTGCACATTCAATTATTTTTCTCACCTGCAACTCGTTTCCCCCTCCTGCCTCAAACAAAAAACCTAGGTAACAGAACTCATTCACGGCTTCCACTTTTTGTCCGTACATCTTCCAAACGTAATTTGTTTTGCTTTTTATATTTCTGAAGCACATCACCTTTCTCTTATGAACGTTCATCGTCAAATTTTTTGCTCCCACACACTCTTCGAAGATTCTCATCATTATGTTCATCCTCTTCTCATAATCTGCTGACAGATCTACATCGTCCGCGTATGATAGAGAGTATAGTTTAGTATTACTAAAAACCGTTCCTTCTTTCCTTTGCTCCTTTAGCTTCTCCTCTAAGTCTACCAGCAGAATATTAAATAGTAACGGACTCAACGGGCACCTTCGCCTTAGACCTCTTCCTGTCCAGAAAACCGGCCCTTTTTCCTTTTCTATTTTCACCCTAATCCTGGTTTCAGTAAAAATTTCTTTTATCCACTCCAGCAAATGTTCCTCTACACTCCTCTCTTTCATTGTGAGCCATCGCCTGCCATCGGTTCACTGAGTCAAACGCTGCTTTGAAATCGACGAGCAATGCGACTAGTTTCCCTTTCTTTCTTCCCAAGTTTATTTTAACTAAGTAGTGAAGTACGTATATGTTGTCTATGGTTTCCATACCTTCTCTAAATCCCATCTAATTGTGTGGGATACTTTCTTTTTGTTCTACCTGACTCTTCAAACTTTTTCTTAAGATTTCTGCATATATTTTATGACCGACCCGCATGAGAGTGATCCCTCTGATTCCTCTACCTTCTTCCCTTCCCCTTCCTCGACAAGCGGTGCCACTAGTCCTGTCATCCACTCTTCCGGCCACCCTTCTCTTTTCTAGACCTTGTCGCAAATCTTTCACATCCTATCCCTAACCCCTTCTCCTCCATACTTCATCGCTTCTTTCTCCATCTAATCTTCTCCTGTCGCCTTCTTTCGTTTTAACCTATTTATTGCCTCATCCACTTCTTCTATTGTCGCCTTGCTCCCTTCGTCCATTTTTCCTTGGACCATCCTACTCTTTTCCCCTTTGATCTTATTTTTCTTCCCCCTTCATAGATCCTTGAAATATCTTAGGCGGTTCTCCATTTATATTTCTTTATCAGCGACCTTCCTTTCCCCTTTATCCCTATTTATCACATCCCACACCCTACCTTGTTTAATCGATTTTTCTACTTCTGCTTTATAGTCCTCATTTCCGATTTATCTTTTTCTTCGCAGCATCTTCTCATGTTCATTTTTCCTCCAATTATGCTCCTTCTTCCCAATTTCCCCCTTTCTCCGTTTTCTCACAAACTCTTTCATTCTTTCTTTACTCTCCAAACATTCCTCGTCCCACCAGTCTCTCTTTCCCCTTAATCTCTCTTCTTTAGTACCTAGATCATATTTTACCTTCTCAATCGACCCTTTCAATCGTTCAATTAACGAGTCTACTCTCTCTCTTTTTCCATACCTAATCTTCTCCCTTTCCATCTTTTGTTTGAACTATTGTAATTTATTTACCCCTATTGCTCCTATTTTCGTCTTACATTTATCCCCTTTTTCCTTTCTATCTTATTGTAAAATTGTAAAATCAAAACGACACAAGTGACGGAAAAAATGAATTAACAAAAAATTTTTACCCGAAAAGAGCTTTAAATTTGTTATGAAATACTTTTTGACAGGACACGTAGTTTTGGTTTTAATCATTAAAATGATATTTAAAAATAAAAATGAAAAGTTTGTAGAAAAACAACCAAAGATAACGAAAACAAATTTATAGTAAAAAGTACGAAAGTTTTGCAATACGCGAAACCTATTGGAAGAAGCGAGTTGATCCTTGCGTCATTAGAAATATCGTTAAAAATTAGGTAGAAAGAGGAATCTTGTTGAGTCAGGTCTCAGTACAGTCTAAGCACGCAGCCCGTAACGATTGAGAAATGGCGTCGTGGACAAAGGAAGAATATCGTGCGATACTTCGATACTAATTTTTTCACGGTTTAAGTGTAGATGAAAATTTTGAGGAAATGTCTTCGGTATTGGGTAAGGATTGTACGCAACGCACAACAATTTTCCGATGGTAAAAACAGTTCGAAAGGGGAAATTTAGATCTCGCGCTCAGGCTGACCTCCGGAAGTGGTGACATCGGGAAACATTGCGTCTGTAAATAATCTACTGTATGATAATGAAAGAATCACGTACCGAGAAATAGAGCAAATGTTACACATTCGTGCACCCGTTGTCCATCGAATTCTGAATGAACATTTAAATGTTAAGAAGGTTTGTACTCTATGAGTACCACATGCTCTGACCGAGGAGCAAATGGCAGCGAGAGTAAAGTGGTGCCAAAAAATGCTAAAAAGAATTGAATCGAGATCTTCTCGGGATGCAAATAGTAGTATAACAGACGACAAAACCTGGCTGTATTATTACGACGTTCGAACAAAATCACAAAACAAGATCTGGCTGTTTGAGGATGAGGATGCTCCAGTGGAGGTGCGGAAATCTCAATCTGTAAACAAAAGAATGATTGCAGTATTCTTTGCGAAACGCGGCATTATGGATAGGGTCGTACTGGAAAACCAACGTACAGTCTCCTCTTCCTGGTAGACTCAGGTATGTTTACTCCAATTCATAAATCAACTCAAAAACATCAGGCCGAAATCTCGACTCAGCACCTGGTTATTCCACCACGACAATGCACCGGCTCACAGAGCGAAGGTCACAGTAGTTTTGGTCAAATCTGGACTGAATATTCTAGAGCACTCTCCTTACAGTCCAGATCTTGCTCTCGGTGACTTTGGTTTGTCTTCGGAAGTAAAAAAGCAACTAAAAGGGCGTCGATTTACTAACGAAACTGACGAAGAAGAAAGTAGCAGGGTTGGTTCGATGACTGGTTTCGACGTATGAAAAAGTGTATTCACTGCGGTGGAAAGTACTTCCAAAAACTATAAAAGGTTCGTCTGTATTGCAGAAAATCGAAAATTTCAATATTACGTCAAAAGAGGAGAGATACGTAAAAATTCTAAAAGAAGACTTGTTCAAGGTGGTTCAGAGAATATAAATTTATGAATGTTTGTCAAGAATCGAGCGCGCAGCGCGAGTGTCAAGATGAGAACGTGTACCTCAAAGCCTACAGAGCATTGAGATAATTAATCTTTAACTATACTTATTTAAGTAGAAAATTCAGAATATGAACACCCATATAAATACTGCGATCTAAAAGAGATCTTTTTAATGAAGCTTCATTTAAGCATTCCAAATAAAAAGAATAAATATCCGAGCGCGAAGCGCGAGATTCAACAGATTCGCACCTTAGCGCGCTCAAACATGCTTGATTCTAAATCCTATGTTATATAGGAAGGGCCACACTGCATACGGGCGTAAGTGCCAAATTTTCAAAAATCGTTTTATTGGCTTAAACTACTTGTTTCCCCCTAACTCGTGTCCCTGTAGAAGATTTTGGTCTAGTTCGACCCGAAAGTAGGCCAATAGGAAAAAAGTCAGTGCATCCGGACGTAAGTGCCACGTAGCTTGCTGACGTAAGTCTCTCATGCTTTATAGTGTGGTGTGACCGCGGCGTCATTGATATTCAGAGCACGTGTCGATTTTGGTTTTTTGAAGATAGTACGTCAAAAATGATGAATTCTTGAAAAGAAATAGTTACTGCAAAAGTTACTTTCAATGTGTCAAAATTTAAGCTTTCTGGTGCGCGCTTATCTTTGGCCAGGGGTTTTTCGCACATGGTTATCTTTTTAACGCGTTCCTTTTGTGATTCAATTGGGCTAAGCAATAGCTCAATACTAGCTTTTTGTTTTTCTCTTAAATTAAACAATTTTACAACTTTTATGTGTCAAAATTCAAGTTTTCTGGTGGGCACCGATCTTCGACCAGGGCTTTCTCGCTCATAGTTGTCTTTGTCGAAGCGCTCTTTTTGCGATTTATTAGAGCTATCCAATAGCTCAAAAGCATATTCTTGTTTTTTTTAAACTGATAAATAAAACAGCAATGCAACTTTTGGGGACACGCTGCTCCTTTGGAATTGAATGCAGAAAAAGTATTTACTGTAATGTATTGCTACAAACAATTACAAAAAACTATTTGCTTATGAATGAAAAATATATTACACATTTTTAATCAATTACGATCAATTTTTTGCCACAATAATGCTGAAAAATGGCCAAAAAGTAATTTTAAGTAGTGATAGCAAACTTTTGTTATAACCAATTATTTATTTATCAATGCTCAGGTTCCTTTTTTTATCTTATGCCAAATTAGTTCCACTTTCATTTATTCTGTAGGAACTTAGCGGTGGGATCCACAGAAAATGAGATATTTTCCAAAAAGGCAACTTCTTATTCGGTCAAAATTGCCAAAACGAAAGAAATTTTTGAACCTCACATTTCCCAAAATAATATGTCTGAAAGACTTTTTTTAGATATATGCAGATTCTCATAGACTCTAAGTCATCTTCTAGTACAATCAACGTGAACTGAACTTGACAGCAAATTGAGTCTAGTTTCACTTACCTGTGGAACAATTTTCCGTGCAGTAATTATGTGCGAAGGTACACAGTGTTTTTTGAAACTTAGTGATTTTTCGCTGAAAATCCAAAGAAATGGGGATTTTTCAATATATCGTAACTTGGAACCAATAGAAGTTAGCGGATTAGTTTTTTCACAAAATTTGTTCAGAATTTCGTTGCCTTTCTTTTTTCTGTTAGACATTTTGCTCTAAAATGCAATGGGAATTATCCGTCCACGCAAAAGTAACTTTTGGAACTGTTTAAAAAAAACCCCGTGTAGCAATTGCTCTGTTGTAGCATTTTTGATATGTCAAAAAGGACCCCTTAACGAAACTTTCTTATTAAAAACATTGCAAGTAGAATTTTTTCTGGAACCAAGCTACCAGATGTCTGGACTAATAGTCTGCTAGACTGCTAGAGACCTGCTCGCGAAAACACGCAATTTAAGAACCAAGTCATTAGCACTAGAGAACACTTTTAGACAATTTTGCGGGTCAAACGGAGAATTCTTTAGAGTCCCAAAATACCAGAAAAAGTTTCTAGTAAAAATTCAAAAAACCGTCCATCTTTGACCAAATTAGAAGTCAAGTGTGGTTTTGTTCTCAAAACGTACTATTTTGCAAAACGCTATGAGAAGGGCGAAGTGGAATCTTCGCGCCTTGTTACCTCTACCTCACCTCTACTTTGTGGAACCGGAGGAGGTTTTCTGAAAAATATACTTATTCAAACAAATGGAATAAAAATAAAACGGCACATCCTTAAAACTTCTTATTTGAACACTTAGGTACCTAATTTCCTTTAAATTTTCAATAATTTTCACATTTACTAATTTATTCAAATAACTCAGTAATTAGTTTAAACCTGTTACCAATTCTTCATTTGTTTAATTATTTTCAAATAACTGTGTTAAAGAATATGACCTATCATAATGTATTTAATAAGGTATTACATGCATACACATTTTTATACATAACTTTCTAATTGATACCTCAATTTTAAATGCCGAGGTATCGTTAGATAACTAAAAATCTTCTCGACAACCTAGCATTTCACATGCAATACTTTTGAATACGTTTCAATCAGACATGTTTTGTAGGGTATTTATTTATTGCAAGTTTTGTAACGCTTAAATTCAAGCTGAAGCTAGATGCTGAGATCTGAAAACAATAAATATTATCAGTTTGTTTTTAAAGTTATATCAATATAATTTTCTTGCTGTTCTTGAGAGTATTCAAAAATATTTTTTGATTTTGCACATATTTGTCGAAAATGAATATTGAAAATTTAGAAGCAAAAATTTTCTATCTAACAGGATTTCCAAAATATTAGGGGAAAGGTGAGTCAGTTTCAAACAAATTTAGAACTTTTAGAAGTACGGGAAAAATTTACAAATATTTAATAAATTTTCGGAAAACCTTTAAAGTTTTAAAATATTTTTAATTTCTTCAGAACTTCTAAAGCTACTGAATCATTTTCAAACTGACTTGAATGTTTCTTAAAATGTTAAAAACTTCGTAAAGATGTTGAAAATTGCCTTCAAATCTTCTAGCTCTCCCCGGGGCAACATCCTAATACTCGGCAAGTCCTCCCTGCATGCTCTGTCACGAAAAATAGAGTTCTGCGCGAGGTTGGAGAGAGCTTCTCAGTCCTTGTTTTTCCTCGAAAATGCTCGAAAATTTCGAATTCGGAAATAAGTAGGCTTTCACGAGCATTAAAGAGGCTTTCGCGAGCGCTTGTGACACATTGAATATTTTTTTGAAGCCTCGCTACGTGCTCGCTCAATACTCTAAAATCATCTGCGCGAACTCGGTTTGACAGAGCACGGAGGGAGTTTTAGGATATTGCGAAAGCCTCTTTAATGCTCGTGAAAACCTACTTTAATTCGCAATTTTCGACCGTTTTCGAGGAAAAAAGAGGACTGAAAAGCTCTCTCTAACCTCGCGCAGATCTCTATTTTTCGTGACAAAGCATGCAGGGAGGACTTGCCGAGTATTAGGATTTTCCCTTAGATGTTATGGCATTATTAGACATTTTCAGAGGAATCTTAGGAAAATTTTTGCATTCTTTCAAAATTATTTAAATGCTTCTAAATTTTTTCGAAATCCCTAGACATGTACGTTTGGCTTATAACTGTATAATTTCAACTTAAACTTGACTCAAAATCTTCTAGATTCTGTTACCACATATCTTTAAATCATTAAAACCTAAAATTGATGTTTTAGAATCAAATCTTAATCTATGAAAATAATCATTTTCAAATATTAAAAAATCATTTACAGTTAGAACGTTCCCTTTCAGACATAATTTTCAAACACGTTTGGAAATAAGTTTTATGATGATATAAAATCACCTATTTGGAAGGTTTGATTTATAAAATTGATGGTCCATCAAATTTGTTTTATTCATTGATTGACTTGTTTAACAGACAGTTTAAATAAATGTATACGTTTCTTAAATGACTGACAAAAATCTTGGAATAAAAAAAAAAAAACTATGGAAGAATAAAAATGAAAATATTTGATCAAGCTCAAAGATAAGATTCATTTGGTAAACAACAACCTTTTCTACAAATATTAATATTGGATTTTAAAATTAGGGATCGTTTATATATGACTTCATTCTAGTATGCAGAACTCATACACTCCCTACCCTTTGTTACATGATTTTCCATGCATTTAAACACGTAAGAAACGCCTTAAAAGAAAACCCTCTACACCCTAAAGCGTGTCGCCATGTGTGAACGTTCCGATAAGTTTTTACAAAATCGAAACGAAACACCAGAAAAGTCAAGAAATACAAATTAATTGTTCTTCTTTAGATCTGCAAGGGTACCTCCTCCTTTTTTCATATCTTGCATTGTCTATGAAATCATTAATCGAATTTAATATACATAAATATATTCATATGTTCATTAAAATATTAATATACAAAGTAACATTACATTTTTTTGTACAATAATTGAATCATCTTTTTAGTACACACGTTTATAAAGAATCTTATACCTCTATTTGCGGGGTATGCAACTTATTTCTTTCATTTCCAACCATTGTCTATAATTGCAATAAAATTCCGATCTATTCTACACTGTTAGTAAAAAACAACATAATTTGATGTAATAAATAAAAAATGGATTCTGGTGGTAAGTAATAATTGTGTAGTTTTCTCTAATTTCTGGGTCACGGAGCAATAGTAAGGAGACCGATCTCCATTTATGTTGTGTGTTTAAACGTTGCAAGATGTACCTTTATTGCCATCTACCAGGCGTTAAAAGTAGTAGCGGATGCATACTGCGCTGTACTATTTTTTTTCTCCTGTGAAAAAAGACATATTAGATGTTTGTGTATCAAAACTCGAGGCAATTTCTACAGCGTAATCGATCTTTTTATTGCAAATTATCACTCCGTATCTGGCTGATGGTAACTCTACGAGTAGAAACTTGTATGGTAAATCGTTACTCAAATTACTGACTTCCATCAGTTACCGACGTGTAACGCCCACCTTTAAGGTAACTCTTACATGCATCCGCAAGGGGGCGCATTTTGTCACTGCACGTTTTTAACATTCTCTTATTGAATTGGATCGGCAATCGCCAACCTTAACTCTGATAATAGTCAACAATATATGTTTAATTTAAACTGGTAGAACATTCCACAGCCTTCTGTCAGAGGTGCGATCGATGGGTCGGCCCAGGGGGTTGAAAGGCTGACGCAAGGACTCGCATCAGCAATAGTAGTGAGCCGTTTGAATGGAACTCACTTGTAAAATATTGATTACAAAATATTTGGTAAGGAAGATACCTACACGGACTGATAAATGCATCACCATGACTGGTGCACCGAAGACTTCCTTTAAAAGTGCACGCTGAGTGTCGGTAATTGATTAAAGTTAGAAAGTGAAGAATAGAGTTCGAAAGGGGGTAACATACGTTAGGAACGCCAAAAACTTACCGGTAAGTTATTGGCTGGTTCTCAATTGATTTTATTTTCGAGAATTCAAGAGAATTCATTGTTTTCACTGAAATAAATGTAAACTTTTGAGCTTAAGTCGCACCTATGTTGAGTTTTAATAACTTAGGGAATAATTTTCAAATTATTAAACAGGTATTAGCTAGCTGCTTTACTTTATTTAGTTGCAAAACAGTTCAGATTATGAAAATTGCATACAATTGTGATTGAATTTGTATCAGCTAATTATAACATATATTTATGCTTAACCAGGTGTGAAGAGGCGTTTCAAAATAATTTGTTGAATTTTTATCTTGTTTAATTATGATACCATTTATTTTACAATGCGTAATTCGAAAATCTCTTAATTTAAAAAAATTCCATTTTAGATTTTTATTTTTGATCTTATATTTTTAATTTAAAGAAATTCAAAATGCAGACTTTAATACTCAAACAATAAAAAATTAAAAGCTTTTACAATTGCAAATTTTGGATAAAAACATTGATTACACAGGCCCACAAAAAGAAGTTGTTTACGCGATACAAGTAACTGGGCTACCTTTATAGATTTTGAACCGCTGAATCCGAATCTGGCCGCAGAATTTCTCCTATACGTCTCAGTTTTTTCCTAGATGCAGAAAATAGGGGAAAACGTAGGGATATTCTGGAAATTACTTTGATAATACCGGTATGCGAAAGAATAAACTTACGGGTGTCATAGACCCAGAAAAAAGTTTAGTTAAATCAAAGAAACTTTCTTTAAATCAAAGAAATTCTGGTACTGATATATGGTCAAAGAAACATTTGTTTGATTTAAAGAAATTTTCTTTCAATTAAAGAAATATTTCGATCCTTCAAACCGAATATTTCTTTGAATTGAAGAAATATTTGATTGCTTCAAATGAAAAATTTCTTAAAATCAAAGAAATATAATTTTTTATTTGACCTTTACATTTCTTTAAATGAAATAACTGTTTTGGTCGGAAAAAGATAATAGGTTAGTTTAAAAAGAATATACGTATATATTTTGTTTGAATCCAATAATACATGAATCCAATAGTAATGACCTGAGGAAAAACGTTCATTTTAATATTTTTTGTGTGTAAATGAATTTTATTTTTTTCTAATTTACACAATTCCTCGCGAAAATCGAAAGTAAAAAGATAAATTGTTACGAAATTGTGCACAAAAGTAACAAACATTTACATGAAAACAAGGTTAGGTCGTGCTGTATAAAAGTATCTATTTACACGGTAAAAAGGTGCTATGATTTCTGCAAATTCCTACGATGCAAGGATGTCGCGCACTTCCTTAATACACATTGTAGCTATTTAAATTATTACCAAGAGCCGTCACATTGGTAGTGTGGATTAATAAAATCTTTCTTTGATCCAAAGAAATAATTTTCTTATTTCCCCTGGCTGGGATAAATCTAGGGAAATTGAAAGTCTATTCATGTCATAATGGCAAAAAATAACAAAAATGTTATATTCTTTGCAGTTTTGCGCGCTCAATTTGAATTTGACCACCAAATTTTTCGCGAATCTATCGTTATCTCCCTAGATGAAAAAAGTGGGGAAAAGCCTAGGCATTTTTTGGTCACACAGGCCACAAAGAAAAGTTGTCTGCACGAGACAAGTTATTAGGCTACTCTTATAGATTTTGAGTTGCTGAATCCGAATCTGGCCTCAGAATTTCTCCTACAGATCAGTGGACACACCAGTCCTAAACTTGTCCTATATACGTATTTCGGTGGACGTCTGAGGGACGTCCTGAGGACCTTTTAAAGACGTAAAAAGATCCAAAGGATGTCTTAAAGACGTCAAATCATATGCCATAGAGGTACATTCTAAGAACGTCTTTAGGACGTCCCGGTGCTCACTGGGACGTCTCCGTTTTTCCCTAGATGCACGAAATAGGGGGAAATCTAGGGATATTCTGAACGTTATTTTTATAATACCAGTATATACAAAAATAGACACATTGGTATTATATTCTTAAGTGTAGTGACTTGTGGAGACTTAATTCGCACACAGAAATTCTCTAGTGTGCCTTCTGCTTCCCTTAACTTGGGAAATTCTAGGGAAATTGAAGGCCTTTTTTTATCTTATAGATTCATACGGAAAAAATAAGAGTGCCATATGTTTTGCAATTTAATGAGTGCGAAATCCGAATTTTAACACCAAATTTTTCGCATCGTTCCATGTTGTCCCTAAATGCAGTAAATAGGAGGCAATCAGGGCATCTTCAGCTGATCTTATATTCCTAACAGTGATCCCAGATCTGAAACGAGATGTGGTCCAATATTATGTCAGGGCTTCGTCGGTGTGAATATAGTAGGAGACGATATAAATGACTGGATTGCGCGCGCAACCCATTTCTCCTCTTCTGAATTTGAAAACTCGAAGGTGCACGATTGCTGGTCGGAACACTTCGGCGGTTCTATTTATATCTCTATCTGCTTTGAAATAAACTCAAGAGTTTGGGATTTTAATATTTCCAGATTTCGATGCTGGGCTGGCGATTCTCATGATTTTAAAACTTCGCGCGCCTCTTTATATACGTATATTTTAAGGTTATGTTATTTCAAGCATAAAATATAAATTATATACATATTAATACTATTATATGTATATAAATATATACATATATTATTAATGATAATTTTATGATTATGTTATATTATAATAGTCTTATTTATATCTTGATCCGCATTTGAAAGAAATTAAAGAAATTGGCGATTTTGGAATTCATCTCGTTTGGATAAAAACTCAATTATTTGATTGAAAAATCAATTATTTTGTTTTTAATTTAACTATTTTGTAAAAAAGTCCTCTTTTCTAGCAAAAGTTTAAATACTTAAAAAAATTTTTTTTTTAATTTGAAGATTCATCTCTTTCGTTGAAAATACATTTTTGAAATTGACAATTAATCAATACCATTTTCGGTTAAGAAATCATGTGTTTTGTTAAAAATTCGTCTTTCATTGTAGAAATTAAATCATTTTATAGAAAATTTATACTTTTTGATTAAAAATTACATTTTTCGGTTGAATTATCAACTATAAATATTTTTTGGTTGTAAAGTCGTTCTGTTATAAATGCAACTATATTGTTAAAAATTAAAATCATAATTTTTGGATGAAAATACTCTTTTTGTTTTTAAAATTAAATAATTTCGTTGAAAGTTCATGTATTTTGTTGCAAATTGACCTTGTTTAGTAGAAATTTAATCTTTTTGGTTGAAAATGTATCATTTTTTATCAAAAATTCAATTGTTTCGTTACGATATCAACTGTACATATTCTTGGGCTTCAAAGTCGGTTATTTCTCTAAGAGTTGAAATACTTTGTAAAATAAATACGTTTTTTTTTAACAAGGTTTTTAATTATGGTTGAAAATTTAACTATTTGGTGGAAAGTTTAACTCTTTGATTAAAAACTCATATTTTTATCTTAAAAAATTCAACTTTTTGTAGATAATTCGTCATATGCAACTGTCATATGATTGATTGAAAATTAATCGTATATATTGGTGAAGTTGGAAAATCGTTTTTTTTATAGAACATTAATCTTCTTGGTCAAAAATTCACCTTTTCCCTTGAAAATTTAACAATTTTATTGAAAATTCGTTTTTTTCTTGTTGAATTCAATTCAAAAGTCTTTGAACTATTCCGTTTAAAAATAAGTTTACACTGTTTTGTAAGAAATCATCTTTTTGGCTTTGAAATTGAACAATTTAAAAAAAATCCTTATTGGCTGAAATGTCAACTCTTGTGTAAAACTTATATCTTTTTGGATGAGTTCAACATTTTTTAATTAAAAATTCAAACTTTTTTTGTTGAAGATTTATCATTTTAGTTGAAAATGTAATTATTGTTGGAAATTTGTTATTCTCTTTTTTTTTAGTTGAAAATTCAATTATTTTGATAGTAAGTTAATTTCTAACATTTTCAATTGGCAAACTTAAATTTTTATCTCTAAATAACAATGCAAAAATAATAATCTGGAACAACTTAAAATAAAAATATTGTAACTTTTATTTAAAAAAGTTTTTAGTGAAAAAAGTGGTTTAATCGTTCAATTTTGAATGTTACGAACTGAAATTTTCTTGAAGTATTATCATTTTTAACCTTAAAATTAATAGCGTGATTTCTATTTTTTAACTAGAAGTCTCAAAAATGTTAAAGTCATAAAAATTTAAAAATGGTAATTTCGTATTTTAAAATAATTTATTTTAAAAAATTGTAAAATTATAAGGTGTTAAAGGTTTGAATTTCATACTTATGAATTATTGAGCGTTTAAATGAAATATTTCTGAATTAAAAATTTGTCAAGCTTCACTTTTAAAAGTTTAAAATTCAAAATATTCCCACCTCAAAAAAATAATTTTCAGATTTAAAAGTTTGAATTTTCTAATTTCATCCTGCATTTTGAATTGGAACTGGAAATTTTTCAGAGCAATTGTATGTATTTCTGAATTGGGTCAGAGATTATTTGAAAAAAAAATATAATTCAGATATGGGACAAGGAATTCTACAGAGTGATTAAAATTTTTAGTTAGGACATGCAAATTTGAAAAAAGAGGTATAATGAGGGTACATTATAAAAAGAATTTATATAATATATAATTACCTATATATGATATTATAATTATAATAATATTATCTCAACGGATATTAATATTAACATTAATATTAATAAGCTGTAAATGATTGACCTACAGTTTTAAACGTTTGAAGTTGAATTTCTCAATTTCACCTAGAAAATTTAAATAGTGATTAATTTTTAATCAATCATATAATAATTACATTTTTAGATGAAGATAAATAATCTTTAACAGAAAAAATTAATTTTAAACAAAGTATCTACAAAAAGTTGAATTTTTTAAGCGAAAAATATAAGTTTTGAATCAAAGAGTTAAATTTTCAACCAAATAGTTAAATTTTCAACCATAATTAAAAAACCTTGTTAAAAGAACGTATTTTTTTTTAAGTATTTCAACTCTTAGTGAAATAATCGACTTTTAAACCCAAGAATATGTACAGTTGATATTGTAACCAAACAATTGCATTTTTGACCAAAAATGATACATTTTCAACCAAAAAGATTAAATTTCTACTAAACAAGGTCAATTTTCAACAAAATACATGAACTTTCAACGAAATTATTTAATTTTAAAAACAATAAGAGTATTTCCACCCAAAAATTATGATTTTAATCTTTAACAATATAGTTGCATTTACAACAGAACGACTATACAACCAAAAATATTTATAGTTGATAATTAAACCGAAAAATGTAATTTTTAATCAAAAGGTATAAATTTTCCATAAAAAAACTTAATTTCTACAAAGAAAGACGAATTTTTAGCAAAACACATGATTTCTTAACCAAAAATGGTATTGATTAATTGTCAGTTTCAAAAATGTATTTTCAAAGAAAGAGATGAACCTTCAAATAAAAAAAAATAAAAATTTAAAAAAAGTAGTTAAACTTTTCATAGAAAAGAAGACTTTTTTTACAAAATAGTTACATCTTCAACAAAATAAATAATTTTTCAATCAAATAATTGAGTTTTTATCGAAACTAGATGAATTCCAAAATCGCTAATTTCTTTAATTTCTTTCAAATGCGGATCAAGATATAAATAAGACTATTATAATATTGCATAATTATAAAATTATCATTAATAATATATGTATATATTTATATACATATAATAGTCTTAATAGTTATATAATTTATATTTTATACTTGAAATAACATAACCTCAAAATATACGTATATAAAGAGGCGCGCGAAGTATTCACATCATGAGAATCGCCAGCCCAGCAGCGAAATCTGGAAATATTAAAATCCCAATCTCTTGATTTTATTTCAAAGCCGATAGAGATATAAATAGAACCGCCGAAGTGTTCCGACCGGTAATCGTGCACCTTCGAGTTTTCAAATTCAGAAGAGGAGAAATGGGTTGCGCGCGCAACCCAGTCATTTATGTCGTCTCCTACTATAATCACACGGACGTAGCCCTGTCATAGCATTGGACCACATCTCGTTTCAGATCTGGGATCACTGATTCCTAACGAAGTCATTCAATTTCTCCTGTGTTCGTTCTCACTAACCTCTGATTCATCTGTTTGCTGCTGATCTTCGGTTTCGTCATCAATTGATTTATCTATCAAAAAAGGCATGTCTTGGCTAGAACTCATCTTAGAGTTTCCTTCCACTCCACCTGTATGTTGAGTTGTAGTTGCAAGTCTTTTAACACTGGAAACATTAGAATACCAAATTTTTTAGATATTTGCAGCATTGAATCCGGCCACGTTTGTCATGCAAAAGTAACAATCTTCTTTATTTCGCGGCTCATTCCATTTCGCAGGGGTAAACATCTGCTTATTGTTAGTTTTATTTGTTTCCGCGCGACACATCTTGCTATAACAAGCACTGCATACTATATTAGGCACTCTCTTGGTTTGTGATATCCATCCCAAAGCATGCCTTATAAAGTTCCTTAATTTTATCCGTGATTTTTTATGCTTTTAAAAAATTTATTTTCTACTCACTACAAATGTAGCACAATAGCAGGCTTCCCCCGATTTACTGCATCTAGGGCAAACAGAAGGTACACTAGAGAATTTATGTGTACAAATTAAATCTCTGTAAGTCGCTACTCTTAAGAATATAACACCCTCGTGTCTATTTTTGCACATACAGGTATTATAAAAATAACGTCCTAAATATCACTAGGTTTTCCCCTATTTTCTGCATCTAGGAGAAACTTGGACGTGCAGGAGAAATTCTGAGACTAGATTCGGATTGAGCGGCTCAAAATCTATGAAGGTAGCCTCGTCACTTATATTGCGCAGACAACTTTCTTTTTGTGGGCCTGTGTTCTTTATTTAAATATTTAGAAGTTCTGAAAAAATAAAACAATTCTAACTTAAAAAAAATTTTTTTAACTTCTAGATTTAGCAAGATCTGAAAATAACATTGTTAAACTTTTCAATGATGTTTTAACTATTTGCAATAAAAATAATCTTACTTGTAATTCCGGAAGTGTTAAGACCTTTTTTTTAATTTTCAATGTTTCCAGCTAAAAATTGCTTAAAATCAGGGTATAATCTAACGGGCAGCTCTGACCAAAAGGGTAGTTCTGCTACCGAAGCGCAGTCACAACGATGTTGTTCAAATTTAAACGATATGTTAGCACATAACGGCCATAAAAAGTGAGTTGATTAAGTGATTGATTACGGCTAAAATTTGTTCTAAGGATGTACTACAAACACTACCATGCGCAGAACAATCGAATTTTCAAATCTTTTTTTTTTTTTTTTTTTTTAGTTTTTTTTTAGTTTTCGTATAATAGGGATTCGGGCAGTTCTAAATGAGGCTTAGATTATACCCTGCTTAAAATAATGAACTTCTGACAATTTTAAAGTTGATCGACTGATTCTTAAATTTAGAGTAATAAAAATGATAACGTGGATGAATGTTTTTGGAATTAAATGTGACTCTTTGAATTTTGACATTTATAAAAGTTAAAAATTCTTGACAGAAATCGTATTCTCGGTACAGTTCGGTAACTTACTCTGTTACCTTCTTGAAATTTAAGTCACCGAGATTTTTCAAATTCTAGTTCAGAAAAGATTTATCATTAAGGTTGCTATTCAAGGAGATACCATCAGCACAGACTGCAGAGTAGAAATTATTTACCACTAGGCTACGGTATTCATTATATTACATTTTATTAATTAAAAAAATTGAAATTCCATTCAACAAGGATAAAAATTTTATCATAAATGTACACAATGATTTGACATGTAAAATCTAAGTTACATATGCAGCAAATAGAGATTTGAATTTTGTTTATAAATATGTCAAATTTCCAGTGTTTAACGCGTTACTGTCTGCTGCTTGCTGCTATTTTTTTGTTGAATGTTCAATACATTATTTGAATGCCGTAAAAAATCTTAAGAATTTGGTTCATTCGATTAAAAACGGAAAATTTGAATAAAATTGAATGTTATATTTACAGTTACGTAGAATAATATAAAAATACTGAATTTGGCTATAGCCTCTCTTTTATTTAAACTATTAATAAGTTTATAAATCTATACTGCAGTCTACTTGCATAAAACTACTCTACATAAAACGTTATATTTTTTTCAATAGTACCAATTTTTCGAAAAGTTCATCGTTCATGCGATGTCTTTTGTCCAAAAGAATCAATCGTGTTCTAATATTTTACTGAATGAATAATTCCTCTAGATAAGGAAAAGCGTTCAAGGAAGATAAATTATTTCTTCCAGGTTTAAAACATGCCTGCAACTCTTCGACTTATGTGTTTTGAGAATGATCTCTCTTAAGGCGAAAATATTTCTCTAATAATATTATCTTGATCAGTTTCTTTTTCTATGAAAGTATTAGTGTTCCCAGTGTCATTATTTTTAAATAATGCCCCTATCTATCTTCTTGCTACCCTTACTTTTTCTGCAGGTAAGCACTAGAACTTAAAAGACGAATGCGAACAAGCTGCAACCACATGATCAGCCTTGTCATAGTAAATATTGGATCTGCATAAATAAAATCAATGATGAGTTAGTGCACAACTTATAAGTAAAGAAATACTGTATTATTACGAAGGAACCTTTTTTCCAACTCTGCCTAAATACTCTGGCTGAGGGGTGGGGGGGGGGGGGGGGGGGGGGTGAACTGCTTCCTTGGGGACAAATTTTAAGCTCACTCTAATTGTTTAGATGATCGTTAATAGAAATTTCATCAACTGGCCTTTTTCGGATTTATAAGAGCTGCGGCTAAGTGACTCGTTACCTATGGTATATTATTTTTAAGTAAACATAGACTAGGCGTTCCTAGGCCAGGCTAAGTATATAATACTCTTTCTTATACAGATTTCCTAGGCATTATATATAATGCCCAGAAGAGACTAGGCAAAGTGTATAATAAATGTTCTCCATTATTTGAGTGCAATTTTTCCTTTATTTTAATTGTCCTTACTTTGATGATTTTAAAGATATCAGGATGTATTTTGTTTAATTATTTATAGTAAGGTGCAGGTGAAAAAATGTTGAATTAAATATTTTAACAATTTTTGTATTTTTTAAAAACAAATTTTTGAAAAGAATCCACTTTTGATTTTATTTTAATTCTTTTTAATTAATGTGTGCTAATAATTGAAGTAGACAAACATAATTGTTAATGGAATTGAGTGTTATTTTAAATAATATTGTCTTCAAATAATGCTACAAAGTTGCGGTTTTGGTCTTCAACATTTGGCATGCAATTGTTAATTTCATAAATTTTCCAGGCATTGTTTAAAAGATTGTTAAATCGCATCCATTCTATATTAATCCTAATTCAACAATAATTGAACGGTCGGGAACCATAAGGAGCTAACCCTTATTCAGAAAATTTTTGAGGAGAACGAAAAAACTCAACATTGCAATTTTCCAAAAAATTACTTTCGTTTATAAATTTGATTTTACGCTGATGCATTGTATTTTTCTGACCACCTGGAAGCTATTTCAATAATTCGCAAAAAATCTGAAATTTGCGATCATTTTCCACTGATTATTAATTTTTAAACAATTAACATTTGTTTGAACCATTCTTTTCTCATCTATAAAAAGTAAAAAGTTATTATTTTTCGGGGTAAGTGATACAGCTCATGAATTTCGAAAATAATATTTCAAACTTTACATATTGGGAAATTAATTACTTGAACAACTTTTTCCCTTCAAACGATTTTTCGGGAGCTTTTCTCAAGTTAAGAATACAATCAAGGAATTATGAAAGTAACTTTTTCAGGATGCTTGTCAATTGTTTAAACTATTTTGATTCCTTCAAACAATTTTTTCGTCCTATAAATCGTAAAATATGTTAATTTAAGTTAGAAATATTGTTATTAAAATTAATAAACATTATTTACATAAAACTAATATTTTACATTTTGTAGAGCATTTCCGGACACAATTCAAAGGGGTTGGGGGCATCAACATTAAAAGTTCTTGAGTGTGAATTATCCCTTGAAAGTTCACTAAAAGGCGGTCAAACTTTAATTTACAAAAAAATTAATAAAATGAACTTATTTTCTTTCATTTTTCCGAAAACCGATATTTTTTCATTAAAAACCCCATCATAATTTCAAAAGCTCGGGGTTACTAGTTACTACTAACCTATTTAAAAAAATTGAATTTATTTTTCCCTAAAGCAAACAAATTGGGAAAGGAGGAAGGTGGTATTGACCGCCAAAATTCGGAAATAAAATTTTTACAGGTGTAATTGTGAACACACTATTTTTGTACTGATTTAATGCCTTTTTTAATAAATTTGAAAACTTTAAGAAATGGCATTTCTAAACATTACAATAAAAAACTTTGTTGTTAAATAAAAAATTGTTAAAATGATATTTGAGAAGTTTCTTCTCATGAATCTCTTAAAAATTGTATTAGATTTTAATTTTCGTAAAAACTCAAAATCTGATGACAATTTTAAATTAAAAATTGATTATACTATTTAATATTTAAAAAATAAAATGACCCCTTTCCAGATCGTAGCTTGCTACATGTTAACCAAATCTTCTGACTGTTTATGAAATGAACCGAGGACACTGTGGACAGTGGCTACGCAGTAATTCCTTGCCATCGAATCAAAATTCCATGTTGTGATATATAGCGAGTAAACGTGTGTTGAATTCTCTAACTGTTCCTAAATTTCTCATGACTTTCTTTAACTGCATCATTATATTCAAAATAAAGATTATATACATAGGGCACTACGAAAGTTTTGCAATAGAGACGAACGTCAGTTTCGTTAGTAAATCGACGTCCTATTAGTTGCTTTTTTACTTCCGGAAACAAACCAAAGTCACAGAGAGCAAGATCTTGACTGTAAGGAGGGTGATCTAGAATATTCAATTCAGATTTAACCAAAACTACTGTGACCTTCGCTCTGTGAGCCGGTGCATTATCGTGGTGGAATAGCCAGGTGCTGAGTCGAGATTTCGGCCTGATGTTTTTGAGTTGGTTTATGACTTGGGGTAAACATATGTACCTGAGTGTACTAGGAAGAGGAGACTGTACGTTGGTTTTCCAGTACGACCCTATCCATAATGCCGCGTTCCCCAAAGAATACTGCAATCATTCTTTTGTTTACAGATCGAGACTTCCGCACCTCCACTGGAGCATCCTCATCCTGAAACAGCCAGATCTTGTTTTGTGATTTTGTTCGAACGTCGTAATAATACAGCCAGGTTTCGGCGCCTGTTATAATACTATTTACATCCCGACAAGATCCCAATTCAAATCTTTTTAGCATTTTTTGGCACCACTTTACTCTCGCTGCCATTTGCTCCTTGGTCAAAGCATGTGGTGCCCATAGAGTACTAACCTTCCTAACATGTAAATGTTCATACAGAATTCGATGGACTGCTGGTGCTAGATGTGTAACATTTGTTCTATCTGCCAGTACGTGATTCTTCTATTATCATTCAGTAGATTATTCAAAGACGCAATAGTTTCCGATGTCACCACTTCCGGCGGTCGACCTGAGCGCGAGTCGTCCGCGAGACCGAAATTTTCCCTTTCGAATTATATTGAATTATCGTACGATATTATTCCTTTGTCCACGATGCCATTTCTCAATCGTTCTGGGCTGCGTGCTTAGACTGTACTGAAACCTGAGTCAACAGGTTTCCTCTTGCTAATTTTTGACGCTCTTTCTAATGTCGCAAGGATCATCTCTCTTCTTCCAATAGGTTTCGCGTATTGCAAAACTTTCGTAGCGCCCTACGTACTTTGCTCATCTCGTGCGGGCATTATGCATAATGCTTAGGGATTATATATATTGACTAGACAAAGTATATAATAAGTATTCGATTATAGATTTTGCCCGAAGTATCCGGGCATTATATGTAAAGCCTGGATTATATTATTTGCCTGTAAC
>NC_046661.1:71858021-71898142 GCF_010883055.1 Belonocnema kinseyi | reverse complement strand
TTCAACGAGGAAAACAACTTCATTAAAAGAAAATATTGGCCTGTACAGTGTTTTCAGATAAACACCTAATAGTTCGTGTATTTTTTCGCTAGCAGAGTCGATTTGTTTTACTCATTTCAGATTTTCTGGCATTTAGCAAATGTATTTCTATGCATTTGTGTATACTCTGTATCGACTGAGGTGGATTTAGTGACATTTTGAGCCACTCTGGTGAGAGTGCGGCTACCGCGCCGATGATGAAGTGGTAAATGCATGGTGCAGCCAGTCACTTCTTTTAATGACAAAATACCATCTAAACAATAGATTTCTAAATTATTTTCTTCTGTACTGTTATAATCAACATCTTCAAAAAAGACCGTAAATAAAAAAAATTAGCAAACATACGGTACTTATTTGAAATATAATCATAGGGATAATTAAAATTCCGTCAAAGTAAATTGTTAATCTTGACTATCTGAAAGCTTTCACAACATTTGAGACGCTATCAGTTGTTATACACGTAATTTCATTCTTAATTTAAAATTCTGAGAGCACGTTACTTATTTCTGCTTCTAAAATGTCATACGTATCCGACCCACTGATTAGTTTAAAATAAAGTAGAACTCCTTTTCTTTTGAACGTATTTGGATCAATCTAGCGGGCAGTCACACCTAATTAACTTATGTTAAATATCAAATAATAATGTATAATATTCGTCATTATGTACGTATAGTACCACTATATATTATTTAAAAGTTTTTAAATATCAGAAGGTTTTCAGTAGAATAGAAACTTAATCGAGCATAACCGAATCGAGCTACACTCAGTGGTTCTAGTAGAAAAATTAATATGAGAATTCGCTATCCTGCTTTGAATCCTTAAGTCTGAAATTTGGAGTCAATTAAAAAATCCTGCTCAAATGAAGCACCACCATCAAACTCCCACACCACCTCACTCAATCCGGCCACAGAACACTACGCCAGGTGTCGTCGCACTACCGATATATAAAGCCTGTACTTTTGCGGCGCACTGTCAGGCTCTATGGGCCTGTCCACCGATATTTTCCCGCTCGAGTTGAATGATCCATATTCACTACGATTATTGCAACTATTCTCGACGTATCGGATCATATTCTGTCCGACACATGTCAAAACAAACAGGCGCAGCCATCTTGCCAAATTATTGAGCCGGCATACAGCCAGGGGGCGCCCAGTCTAATATAATAAAGCAGCAACTTAATACAGGGATAAAGAGGGCAGTATTTGACGAGAGGTATATTCTGGCGAGACTGATAGAGGTGAGGAGGCCGAGAACAGCAGAACGTCGCTCAGACTAGTCACGGCCGTTTAACTGAGCAGTTACCTTCAAACATATACCTTTGCCATAGAGCAACTTTGAGTAAAGGATTTGGAGTATCTTTGAAATCTCTTGGACTCTGGTTTCCTTTTTTTATGAATTCTATTTAAAGATTGATGTAATTACTTACGCATGGTAACGTAGTTGTTCTCGCCGATTTATTAATGTTTTAATTCCTTTTTTTGAGGAAGGTGATAACAAATGATCAAATACCTGTTGCTTTGGACGCAAGTTTTTCCACTAATTTCCCTTTTGTCGCTTATGAATGAAACTAGTATTATAAATTGGCGCCCAACGTGGGCCCAAAAAACATCATGAGTAGAAAATAAAGCGTCTGAACTGAAGCGACCCAGCCTTTCCGGAAGTGATTTAGTCGACGGTTATGTGCACGACTTCTTTCGCTGCTGATCGTGCTCCAAATGGTGGCCTCGAGGGTGGCTTACCTTCGACAAGTATTCCGAATCTCTCGAGACTTGGGGAAGAGGAAACTCAGTCGAATGTGGGTTATGTCACGGCCACTTTACATAACAATAATCCATTTTTTAATTCTTTTTTGGTAAACGATGATCCTTTTTGTACGGATAATGTCCCCTATAGACATTTGGAGCACCAAACAAGAGTCCAGCTGTCCTCTCTTAACCCGGTAAGTGGATTTGCGACTGGATTGGAACAGAGAAGTAGAGATGATATTCAATCAATAGTGCGAATGTGGAATATCAGTTATGACGGAAAGCTTGATAGCAGTGCGGAGGAGTTCCTAACTCAGATCGAGGAATATAGGAAGAGTAGTTCACTATCGGCTGAGGATATTTTTAGAGCACTTCCGTTCTTATTGAAATCACCCTCGCAACACTGGTATAGGTTACAACGTGAAAAATGGGATACGTGGCAGCAATTCGCTACTGCCGTTAAGGGTAGATATGGTGGGATGAATTTCCATATGGGAGTCCAGGATGAAGGGCGTAAAAGAGCACAAGGTCCAAACGAACCTATTACAGATAATCTGCTTAACATTCGCCTGATTTTCCAACATTACGATCCTCCAATGTCGGAAGGGGAGCCCAAGATAGTGTTTTAACCGAATTTGCCTATCAAAATAATGAAAGAAGGTCAGAAGGGGTGTTTGCTACAGAAAATGAAACCAAAATCTCGTACAAGCCAAACCACGGGGCGAAAACAACAAATAGGAAGAGTAATAAACCGAAATGTGACACGAACCGAGATAAAGCCAATAGAAATGTTGAGGGAAATGGAAAAAATAATGTCCCAAGATAATAATCCTCCAAACGGAAAACAAAATAATGCGTGTGCTGTAGTGGGTCCTCCAAATATCCCAGTCCCTTTAGTAACGCAATTATTTGGCGCAACCGCTACTCTAGGCGCTTATCCGTCTCATCTAAATTATAGATTACATCCAGGTTATCCTCAGGCACAGCTGTTGCCAGCTAATTGCATTCATCCACGATTGGCTACTCAGAGTGTCGTAGCGTCAAGTCTTCTGCCCGGCAACTCTCCCGATTCATTTTTAAGGCCCTTTAGATTGTGTTAGATCAGGTTAATACAGTAGTTGACAAGCGGCTTCTGTAGGTAAGCAGGCTTTTGAAAAATTCTCGAGTTTACTTTCAAAATTAGCAGATAAACCTAGTCCAGGTATGATGCATCCTAACAGGGAAATCAAAGAAATCTCAGTTCAAGCCACCTTGCCCCTTGAGTTTTTAGGTATAAGAAGAATTTTACCGATTTGTTTCGCACCGACCTTTGGTAGTGAAGTTTACTTGGCTCACGATTTTGCGGAATTATTCCACTTCGACGTTATATTGAAGCCTCGTACTTGTGAAATGAGTGATAGTGTTTGGCAAATGTATGAAGTACAAAAATTAGGTCCAAAAGCAAACTCTGCCTTTGGAAGTATCAAAAATTCTATCAGGCAAGCTTATCAACGCCTTTCTCGTAAGGTTCATGAATCCTTGATAGAATCCGTCCAAAAGCCGGAAGCTGAGGGGATAATAAGCCTTAGAAACAGCGAATAATGTAACCCTGTAGTAGACTAAGCCGATATGGTTTCGTGGTGTCGGAGATTCATAAAGGATTTCGCCCAAAAGGCAGAGCCACTTCATCAATTACACAGGCCCACAAAAAAAGTTGTCTGCACGATTTTGAGCCGCTGAATTCGAATATGGCCTCAGATTTGTCCTACACTTCATAGTTTTCCCCCGGATGCAGAAAGTAATGAAAAGCCTATGGATTTTCTAGTCGCAAGGCCATAAAAACGGCCAAGCAAAAACTTATTTTTGGTGGGCCTGTGTGGCCAGAAATTCCCTAGAATTTTCTTTACCATTTTCATCTAAAGACAAATTGGAACAAGCTCGGTAAATTTGGGGTTCAAATTTAGATTTAGCACGCAAATCTGCAAAGGATATGGCATTTTTTCCCTCGTACAAATCTATATAGTATGAAAAGAGATCTTTAATTTTCATAGAATAACCCAAGCTAGGGGAAACACAAGGCACACTAGAGATTTTCTGTGTACAAACTAAGTCTCTATAAATCGCGACACTTGAAAATATAACAGCCATGTGTCTATTTTCGCGTATACTAGTATTATCAAAATAACGTCTAGAATATCCCTAGGTTTTTGCCTATTTTATGAATCTAGGGGAAAACTGAAACGTATACAAGAAATTCTGAGGCTAGATTTGGATTGAGCTGCTTAAAATCCATAAGGTTAGCCTAGTCACTTGTTTCTTGCACGCAAATTTTCATATAACATGTGTAAACAGGAAATCTCTAGGCTTTTCCCTACTTTTTGCATCTTGAATTTCCCTGGATTTATCCTAGATAGGGATACTGGTATTATCAAAATAATATCCAGAATATCCCTAGGTTTTCCCATATTTTCTGCATCTAGTTGATAACTGAGACATGTAGGAGTATTTCTAAGGCCAGATTTGGATTCAGCAGCTCAAAATTCATAAGAGTAACCCAGCCACTTCTCTCTTGCTGACAAATTTTTTGTACCGCCTGTGTGACTAGAAAATCTCTAGGCTTTTCCCTACTTTTTGTCTGTGTTATTAGAGAAAAATCGAATGTTTGACCGTGGGGAAGAATAAGAAAAAGGCCTTTCAAGAATTGAAGTCCGCATTGATCTCCGCTCCCACGTTATCTAAACTAGATTTGAGTCTACCGTTTTGTCTACAAACGAACGTAAGTAGTACAGGTTCGGGGGCTGTTCTCACGTAAATCCAAGAGGACGTGGAATACGTCATAGCCTTTGCTAGTCGGTCTATACAAGGCACCGCGAAAAACTGGACCGTGACCGAGCAGGAATGTTTAGTGGTGGTATGGGCGGTGGAAAAGTTTAGACCTTATTTGGAGGGTTATCACTTCGTGGTGATCACGGATCATAGCAGTCTCCGATGGCACTATTATTTAAGAAATCCTACTGGGAGATTGCGTAGATGGGCCCTTAAGTTATAACAATATGATTTTGAGGTTAAACACAGAAAAGGAGCCTTTTACCATGTGAAAGACGCGTTCTCGCGCATGTTGGAACCGGACTTTGGAGTAGTATGTACCATCGGTAAGCCTAATGAACTTAGGAAATCTGAAGAACGAAATTGATCCAAGAAATGCCATATTAATTTCTGGATTGGAAATTGGAAAGCGACCTTCAGTATTGTCACTGCCCCGAGCACCTTACAAATTCATTGTTGCCCGATCTAGAGGCATGAAAGCTGGTTATGCGTTTGGACCTTCGTGGCAGGGCAATGAATGAAGCTCACGATACTACGACGTCTTGCCATTTAGGCATAGATAAAACTTTCCAGCGTCTTTCGCTGCTTTAATATTGGCCTGGCATATTCAGTGACGTAGAAAAATACGTCCGAGCATGTCAAACTTATCAGAAGACAAAGGTAGACCAAGCAGGTCCAGTGAGCCTGAAGGGTAAACGAGTGATAGAACAGCATTAGTCGGTGGTGGCAGCTGACATAATGGGTTCGTTCCCACCGAACTGCTTTGGTTACCATTATATCTTGGTCTTCCAAGATATGTTGAATAAATGGATCGAGGTTATACCCTTTCGAAAGGCAAATGTTACAAATGTCCAGAAATCGTTCGAAGAATCCGTTCTCTTTAGATGGGGAACTCCTGAAGTACTGTCCCTAATATAGTTCCATTAGCAGTAGAGAAATGGGAAGATAGATTACTGGCCCTTAGAGACCAAGTCGCACATTATTTGTATATAGCTCTAGCCGCTAGACGAAATATTATAATCGTCGTAGACGAGATATTAGCTACCAAGTAGGTGATATAATGTGGCGTAGGAATCATACCTTATCATCAGCTATAGATTATGTTGCGAAAAAGTGATCTGCGAAATATGCTGGTCCTTTCAGGATTATAAAAGTAATATTAACGGTGTTGTATGAAATCCAAAACGAGTCCGGTATTATCGAGAAAGCTCATATTAAAGTTTTAAAACACTACTGGTCAATCCCTCTTCGCAGCTTGAAAATAATTCTCCGCCGAGAGAAATTTCTAAATTTCCGTTCCGGAACAGTGATGCTGGTACGGGGATAGAGGAGCTATACAGGAAGAAATGTGATCCGGAGGCTGAGGCAAGCCAGTCTGGACTATCTATTTCGGACGCATAGGGAGCCAGTGTATTAGTGTGACCGATTCCCATCGTTCCACAGCATGCCCCAAAACCGGGGCTACCACCCAATTACGGTTCCGGAGAAGGTGGAAATGTGGAGGGAAGAAAACGGGGACACTCAGGATCCCATAATGGAAGCGAAAGCTTCATGAGAGTCGGAGGCGATTCGAGTAGAGGCCAGTCTGCGGGCTGCAAAAAGGGAGAACCTTTTTAGAAAACTTTGGGCATCCCAAACGCGTACCTTGTGCGTCGCCGTGGCCCCGGAGACCAGAGAGCTCCAAAGGGACAGTGCTAAGGATTTTGTCCTGTCCAAGGCCGAAAAAAGGGAAGAGTTAAAGGAAGGACCACACCGAAGCTCACGGCTCCGAAAAAAGTGACGTCCCTTCTGGATCCTCTTTCCCTTTAAAGCTAAAGGTCTGTCTTTTGAGCTGAAAAGAATTTTTAATGATTTTAATATTAAAACAACATTTAGGATTGATTCTAAACAGGATAAGTTCGTTGTTTGAATTGTGACGAATGTTATGTAGGCCAGACTGGCAGGTAACTTTCTACTAGAACAAAAGAACATGAGAAGTTTTGTGGTTTGATTCCCAAGGGAGTGAAGAAGGAGTAGGATCTTTTTTTCCAAATAATAATTTTAATTTTAATTTCAAAAAATTATTTTCCATTTAGTCTAATTGAGCAGTTAAGCATTTTCTGCTATTGAAGATTCTCAACTTGATCAATATTGTGGATTTTCTGCCTTCATGTATTGGAGGTTTGTCTACTGTTGGTATGATAATATTTGCTGATGATATAACAGATTCATTCAAAAATAATTACTTGTACCATTAACAGCTAGCTAAAAATTAGGGTTATTTTCTTGAAATGCGAGTTCTTATTTTGATCCCTATAATAGCTTGATTGGAAAACCACCTTACGGGAAATCAGAAGTTTTGTGCATCGATTCCCAATGGAGTGAAGAAGGAGTAGGATCTTTTTTTCAAGAAATAATTTTAATTTTAATTTGAAAAAATTATTTTCCATCTAGCATGATTAAGACGTTAAGCATTTTCTGTTATTGAAGATTCTTAACTTGATCGATATTGTGGATTTTCTGCTTTCATGGTTTGGAGCATGGACATGGGAAACACGGAACTAGGCATGCCATCCTAATTTGGGCGAGCTAGGTTGATTTTACGGGAGGGGGGAGAATTCTATTAGCGGGGAGAGCCGCCATCTTACGATGTGCCACTTGATTATGTACACGAGCGTTTTTTGCCGAAAAACTGTGGAAAAAAATATAAACATGTGGACGCTGTTATGTTTGCCGCGGCACATCAAAATATGGCGGGACCCCCCCCCCCATTGCATTAACCCCACAATAGCATGACTAGTCCTTTGTTTCCTATGTCCGTAGTTTGGAGGGTAATCTACTGTCGGTAAGGGAACATTTGCTGATGCTATAACACATTCATTTGAAAATAATTACTTGTACCCTTAACACCTAGCTAAAAATTGGCGTTGTTTTCGTGAATTAAGAGTTTTTATTCTGATCCCTCTAATAGCATAATTGGAAAATCACCTGACCGAAAATCAGATGTTTTGTGGTTCAATTCCCAATTGAAAAAGGAGTCGGATCTTTTTTTCAAGAAATAATTTTAATTTTAAAAGAACGTCATGATAATTTTTGACAAAATCCAAAGAACCATAAAGTTATTGCAAAACATCAGGTAATAACTGGTCATCAGTTTGATTGGGAACATATTTTTTTTACACCATAAGCCTAATGAGTTTAAAACACTTATTGCTGAAATGTTCTTTATTAAGAGAGAAGGTAATAATTGCTTAAATGTATTAACTGACCTTAATAATTTTAGTCCTGTATACAACATTTTATTGGATTCATTAATTTAAGATCTAATGTTTTTTAAACTCTTTTGTTATCAATAATTCATCACTATTGGTATAATTTTTGTACATCGCAATTTATAAAAATTTTGTATATTACTAATAATTGTTACTTCGACTCTTCCTTCTACGCCTCGACTGTATACAATATGTATCTTATTGAATTTAAGGAACCTTATATCTTTGACTGTTACTACTACACTGTTCTTATAAGTCTCAGTTAATTCATGTTCTTACTTCTCACACTTGAAGTTAGCCTTCAATATGAAACAGAACGTACGTTCTGTTTCCTTTTTCGAATTTGAATTTAAAAGTGAGGTCAACTATTTCAGAATTTGAATCAATTTATTGATGATCTTCTTATGCCGGATCTCATTGGTTTTCTCGAAATGAAAATATTTAATGTAAAGCTAAAAATATTAAACAGTTTTGTAAATTATTGATTCTTTTATTTTAATTTTCAATTTGTGATATCCTGCTTAAGGAGCCGCGTCTCTACCCTGTAAAAAGGAAATCATTGACGTGGATTATATTGCATTGCAGAAACTGTACACTTTAATGCCTATAAATCTAAACAAACTCCGTTTTTCTCAAAACGTTCATGCAAAGGTATACGAATGCACTCATTGTATTCGATATATTCGGTCTCAAAAAGAATTAAATGGCATTCAATTTATTTGGTAATTTAACAGCATCGAAAGTACTGTTTCCACTCTATACCTCTGCTCTCTGACGGCATTGCATGGCATTCAACCGACACGGTCATTTTAACTGATACGGTGATTCAACTGCATTCATTGGCATTACAAAGAAGCCACTTTTATGCCATAATTTTTTTGTGGATTCAAATGGATTCGGCCGAAAACTATCGAATACCAAGAATCACTTTGGGACAAAAACGAAATTTGTTTGCATCCATAGACATTCAAATGTGGAATTTTTTCAATGCCATATAATCTACTTGAATGCTCTCCTTTTTATAGGGTTTTTAAAGTAGTTTGAAAGTGTCCTTCATTCTGTGAACACCGTGCTGCTTCGCAGTTCTAAAACAGTTTTTATGTTTCGGAGGTTACAGGAAATCATAGAATCAAGATTTTTTAATTTTGAAGAATGGATTAATTTGCAGGCGCTAAGTATAATATGAATAAAAATCACTAGTATAATAGTCACAGTATTACTGTACACAAAAGTAGACGATTTGTGTGTAAAAGTAAGATGAAATTGAATCAAATTAAGCAAACGTTTAGACTAAAGTTGAGTTGCTCTGCGTTGTTCCACCTCCGGACCCATAAGATCTTGTACACTAGACTACACATGAATAGAATCCTAAATAATCTGTTGCCTGTACGTGTCCATGCGATTTTTTTCAATTTTCTATCTCAAAATTCCCAAGTTATCAATTTTTTCCACGTATAGTGAGTATGTGCGGTATTTAAAAAAAATATAGTGTTGCATGGCTACGAACTATGAATTGAATTTTTTATTGAAATATATTTCCAATTAAAAATTTTTAAACATCTAATATAATTTCTAGGATAGATGGAGCAAGGGTTGACGACATACACGGTTTGGTTGCTTCGGTATTCATTGACTTAAGGAACCACATGACTGTAGCTTCTGAAGCCTACAACTTCTATAACAATAATTATTAAAGAAATTTTTAATTAATCTTTTTTTTAAATAAATTGAATGATAATAATAACGATAATTTGTTAATTTGTGTCCAATTTTGAAAAAATACCAAATTTATTTAGCATACTCGTCCGCCATATTGGATCCACCACTTTGTTTTTTTTTAAATTTTTACATCGAATTCGTAATTAGCGACCCCAAAACCCCCTGTGCAACATAATTTGGCTCATTTTATGAATATTTTATAGTTTTCACCAGCTTTTTGCAGTTTGGTCCCACATTGATTAATGATTTTCCGATTGGTAATTTGTACACTTCTGTAGTGATAGTAGATGATTATCCAGTTATTTCAGATCACTTTTATACACTTAGGTACTCAATGGAAAATTATTTGGTTACAAAATTACACGTTGTGTTTCACTAGTATAATCCGTATGCACAGATTTAAATTTAAAATGCAGTATTTTGTATAGAGTTGTCCAACGTTTTCATAGGTTCGATTCATACTGTTAGAATATCAGACTTTCTTGGACTATCTTCGGGTCCTGAAGACGCTCCTTATATTGTAATGCATGGTGGTTTTATTTGGGCTTGCCTAGTCGTAAGTCATGCCCTTGAAGTGTAAGGGTGCATCGGTGTGTGCCTTCAGGGCGAAAGGATCACCGGAAGAAGTTAGGTGGTTGCCGCTGGTGGCGTATCAAGCTAGGTGGTGGGTCACTGTCACAACTATTAAAGCTTAGTAACATATACATAGGTCTAAGGACATGCATACAAAATTGAAAGTCGTAGCAAGAGTAACAATATCAATAATAATAATAATAATAATAATAATAAGTCGCATGGACGTGACAAATGTAAAATCTTGAAATAGGGTTGTTTCCAAAGTCAGATATAATTTTTCCAATAAATTAATCTTATAGTACATACAATTCTAATTAAAAAACGCCCATAGAATATATTATACACATTGTTTACTATTTTTAATGCAATGTTGAAATATGAATTTTTTATCACGATGTCGATTGGAGGGCCCCTTTGACGACAAAGGGGTCGGATTTTCCACTAATCACAGCTCACGTTTCAGTGATTCTCAAATATCTTTTTCTGTAGCGATGTTTTGTTTATGTGCACATCGAAAATAGAAGTCACAAAATATTGTTTAAACAAATTTTCAAAGGAGGGTTTAATAAAAACCAATAGAGAAAATCTACCGAAAATAGATATATTTATGGTATGTACAAAGAATTCATCGAAAAACTACTCTAATGTAGTCTTGTTTACTAAAATATTCCTAAATATGTACAATTTTAAAATGTGTTAATAATTGCATTTACTGTTTTCCTTCAACATACCCCTGACTCTTAAACCAAATATTACAACAGGAGAACTTTTTTTGTCACATAACCCTTAACAAATAAAGCTATCTAATCAGAATAGTCTGAATTGACAGCAGACCGTGGTCTAACCTGTTTATCATGAGTTCCGCATCGAAACATTGATAGATAATTATGAGAATCTCTGAGTCACGTGACACCCACGCGACATAAATTTTAATAAGTGTTTTACCGCCTTGAAATTTTAATAATTTGTTTTCCAAACAACCCTATTATCTAATAGTTAGTTCAAGATTTCTAACTTTTTGCAAATATACACAAATCCACAACGTATTTTAATTCGTAATTGTCACAAAGCAAGATTCACGGAGGGTCTCTAAAAATTCTTGTCATTTCAAACTGCACACTTATATATTTAAACGCGTTGGTTATGAATATGATATTGAAAATTGGCGACAAGGCGATTTTTATGGTAAAATAATGAAAAAAAAACCCTCATCCTCACTTTTTTTTGCTTGCATTAATTATTTCCGAGGCGTCAAATCAAAATTCTGCTCCAGGCAGAAGAAGATGACTCTTTCGGAATGCAAATTGACTTGGGGTCTGTTATTATTTTATAAGGCGAGAAAGTATCGTCACAGAAATTTTGTTCCTAAAAATACGTGATTTGAGAGGTACCACATTTTCGCAGTGGCCTTTATCACAGAAATGCCACCCGTCCTTATATTAAACGTTGAAATGGGTTTGACCATCTTTATGTATGTCACTATTTACAAAGATGTCTTCTAGTCCACCATGTGCGGTTGAAAATGTTGTTTGCTGTCGTCACTTAGTCTTAGGCCACTTAGGGTCTGTGTACATTCAGGCTCGTTCATTGCGGCGAAGAACGATAAAGAAAGACCTGAATCGTGTCAGAATGCGTGCAAAAAAATTTGTATCTTAATGAGATCCACAATTTGTGATTGATGCACAATTTGCAAAATTTTGCGAAATTGTGCAGATTGATTGAGATAAACGCAAAAGGCCATGAATTTTATGTTTTTATACGTATGTATACGGAATTTGAATAAAATCAGACTTCAAATGGCTTCTGTGTTTGGCCATTGTTTATTATGTCCAATTTACTGATGATTCTCAGGGGCCTTAAGCTCTTTACAATGTGACGATCGAAACTTAATGTTGGCCTTCTGCGAAGTGTTTGTTATCAGAAAAACAAGGTGGCTGCGATTTCGTCTACCCTTTGTAGAGCGTGCCGCCTATCGAACCCACCAATTAATATGAAATTATAATTGGTTAATCCTTCCATTATCTTTTCAGATATTTTCTAACCATCGTTACCTACAACTCGTCGTTTAATTCTGTTTAAAAACTCAACTATACTTATGTTTATCATTATTGCTACAGTCCTATAAATAGCTTTTGCTTTGTTCTTAAAAATATATTTGAATTATAATTTGAAAAAACAAGTAAATTACATTTCCGAAACTTTATCTATGTACAGCATAAATCATTAAAAATAATGTTCTTTTTTTAATTTTAACTAATCTAACATTCTTCGCTTTGGGACGTTATCTATTCAAAATTGCTCATATTCAGTATTCAGTTCATATTCCGTTTAGTTATGAACTATTGTTTAAAAACTTGTTGAATACTTTAAATATTCAAAATTTTGTTTAATAATCTATTTTTAAATTATGTTTATTTTTAAATATTAAAAAAACATCAATTGTTGGAGAAGCACCAAAGGTTTTAATTAATTAAATACTGGCTGCAAATTGTTCGACAAATTGTCTTTATTCTGTAAGCATTTAATTTAATAAAACATAAACATTTTATTGATTAAAAAAAAATAAAAATTTTCGTTTATTATTATCTGAAATTGTTTTCTAAACCTTAATCATGGAAAAATAAAAAAAAAGTTCTTATAGATGACGTCTTGAACAATACCTGGTGCTCGATATAGTGAACCTGAGTCGCCGAATCACCATTTAGAGCGGTTGCCGCTATTTTCACATCATACAATTTTTTAATATCTCGTAGATTACTTTTTGGACTACCTAGTCCAAGATCCAGGGCACCTGGATCGTAAACTGACCATTTGGAGTTATTTTTGCTATTGGTAGAAATCAATTTGACAGATAACCCCTGAATAAAACTAAAAGTGTAGAAATAAATTAGATCAAGGTAATATAATTCAGGGTATATTCTAAGAATTTTTTAGAACTGTCTGATCTGAGAGTACGCGATCAGTCGAAGATTTCGTAATGATAGATTATTTCACTTATTTATTTACTTCAAATTGATTATTGTTGCTATAATTTCTGGCTAAAGTTTGATGTCGAACAAAAAAAATTAAAGAATAATTCGGAACTGAAAAGTAAAATAAAAAAGGCAAACATGACAGTTTATATGAATATGACTTGGAAATCAGAGTACGTATTATTTTTGAAAGAATTTATTTTCTGTGACGTGACGTAAAAGTCATATATGTTTTTTTTTTTTAATTAGCTACATTCCCTGATTATGATCTGATTGCCAGATCACGGTGTTACCTATGTAATTGAGTACATGGAGAATAGACACAAGGAGACCAAAGTAGGGTACATTGACTTTATCCGAAACTAGCATTGTTCTGTGGGAAATAATTACCTTTGTCTTGGGCGGAGGGTGGCGTGATTCTCATTCCACAGCAACATGAGATTAATGGAGGTGGCGAAACGTGGAGACATTGGGCTCTCCACTTGCATTGGAGGATAAAGTTCACAATATCTTAAAAGTTATTTGGAATCCTGTCACAATATTATTTTTTTGCAATCTCATCATAACCAAAAGATATTAGTTTGTATAAAAACTGGTTCTCGCGGATTATACTAAATATCCACGTTTCGAGACCTTCTGAATAAGAAAAAAACAGGTTTTATGACAGCGTCGGTCTGCTGTTGTCGTCGCTGTTGTTGTCGCCATTGCATTTATTTGTATACCTCTAATTGGATAAGTTTTAAAAGACTAATTTTACTAGAGTGCGCTTTGGAATACGTGTGCAGGGAAAACAAAGTGTTTGAGTTCGTTAACCAGCATTTTTTACCAACGACACAAGATACGATAAAATTTTTAATGACTAAATTATTCACCCAGAAATGGCCAAGTTGGACAGTCAGGGTGATAAGTAAAACGAGACTTGTTTTTATAATACTATTTTTTTCTATCATTTTAGGTACTTCGTAAGTTTTTTGTAACACGTAAAAAAATTGGCTGATTAAACATGGAAATTTTGTTCTTATTGAGAAGCTGTTCGACGTTAAGCCTGGGCCAGATCAGATTGTCAAAGTAATATGAAATGAGGCTTTCTTCGTAGTGCAATTGGCATTTTATTATAATTTCAGAAACTTTACAAGTTCGGGCCTTATCAAATATTCCAGGCTAGTCGGTCTATAGAAATACAGACCTAGGCCTAGGTCACTAATTTGTTTACAGCTTGAGATAAATATTGTGAGATTGTTGAAAAAGGGTATTTAAAAAGTCAAATTGTGAAAAAAATGGCACAAGAAGGCTAAAAGTAGTATGTTTAAAAAAATCAGTTTTTTAAAAAACATATACTCCAGAAAGTCAATTTGTGTACATAAATGCAGGCTACATAATTTGACTTCCTTGAGTATATGCTTTTTTAACTTATTTGTTTAAACATACTTTTTAAAGCCTTTTCAAGTTTTTAGAGTTTATGTTTCTTTTTCAAATTTACGTACTTCTCAAAAGTAGATAAACAAAGACATTAAGCAATAGACCTTGATGCGCTTCTCTAAAGTTTAGTAATTTGAGCCCTTCTCACATGTTCGGTTCTTCGTCTACTTTCAAAAACTTAATCATTTTCCAATAGTATTAATGATTTAACATTTTTCTGTCGCTTATTTTTTGTGAAAAAAATGTCTGTACTTCTAACTTTATATCAACTTCATGAGACAGCCATGTGAAAAAACCTGATAATTGTTTTTAAAAATATGTGGAAAATTTCTTATTTGTTTAACTAATTTTCGGCATTAAATCATTCAATTCTTCACCATTTATTTCTTTGATATCGTTATTATTAATGTTTTTGCGTTGCTAATTTGATTTTAAGTAATTGATAGATTTAATTTTTAATTATAAAAAACAACGAAAAAATGATTTTTCTAACTCGATAGGCATCGAGATCGAGAGCGAGTAGTATAAAAAAAAGCTGAGTCAAACTGAGTCACGAAATTTGAATGAAGTCAGAACGAAGTCGACAGTCATCATTGGAATTCGTCGAAATCAACAACTAACGAATTGAAAAACTAAAGTAAAATGAAGCCACGAAAGTACGATTAAAGTCGCACGAAATTGCTAAAATAACGTTACATTGTCTTCATCGGACTTGTGGCACCTACAAGTGTTTAAAATTCCAGGCATATTTAACTAATTAAAAAATATTTGAAATTTCAATAATGTCAATACATTTTTCTTTGTTCTCAAATATGTAGTCGTACGTGAGAAATTAAGCGACACGTATTTTTTCTTATGTGCCCAAAATAGTTTTTAGGGGGTTAAAAAGACCCCCGAATAGTGTGGTACCAAACACCCATTTAGTTGTTTCAAATATAATAACACAATCTTTCACAATCAAACCAACTCGAACAAATATAAAATATATATATATAATATATATAAATACAAATATAAATTAATTTATAAGGGGTAACCACCCTTAAATGCATTTTATTATGTTTCTGCAAAATAAAGTAAGTTTCGCGTGCAAAAAGGAGCAGAAAAATTTCCTCACGAAGATGGTTTAAAAATCCAAATTTCTCAATTTACATTAGACAAACAATTTTATTAGGGAAACTACCTTAAAAGATGTTACGATTATGCAAGAGAATCACCAAATAGGTGTAAATTAAGGCTGAAAAATCGAGGAAAAAACATATTTCACACAAGATAATGAAATATGATTCCCGTGTTTTTGCATTTTCACGAGAAATTAATTTATTGGGAGTAAACACCCTTCACTTCATTTTATTATTTTTCTATACATACATTAAGGAACATTATATTTTACATGTAAATTTATATTTTTAGAAATAAATAAATAACATTTTTAACTCATGAAGGACATTGAATTAATTAAGCGGTTGTTCTCCTTAACATTTTCTTGTATAATCGTAACATCTTTTAGGGTATTTTACCCCCGTAAAATTGTTCGACCAATGTAAATTGAGAAATTTATATATTTAAACCTTCTTCGTGAAGAAATTTTTCTGCTCTATTTTGCACGCGAAACTTACTTTATTTTGCAGAAATATAATAAAACGCAGTTAAGGGTGGATATCCTATTTAAATTAAATTTTCATGTAAATGCAAAAACCCGTAAACTTTATTTTATTATCGGGTGCAATATATATTTTTTCCCGATTTTTTAAATTGAAATCGTGCCCGTTTTTAAATGTTGTGTACAATTAAACATGATTGTAGGGTAGTGTACCCCCAACAAATTTTGTTGATCACATTGATAAAATCACATTTTTCATCTCCTATTGTGAGGGTATTATTCGTGTTGGTTTGATTGTGAAAGGTTCTGTTGTCATATGTGAAACAATTAAATGGATGTTTTGTACTACACTATTCGGGGGTGGTTTTGTACCCCATTAAAACCATTTTGGGCACGTAAAAAATACGTGTCGCTTTGTTTTTCGAGTACTACAACATATGTGAGAACAAAGAAAATCAGAGGGGGGCACCTACCTAGGGTTCCTTGTAAGTCAGAATCTTCGCATCTGTACGTTTACAGATTAATAATACTTGCAAAGTTATTTGATGAAACAAATCAATCCTTTCTTCGACCGTTGACATTCATTGATTCAAAATCGTAGATTTCAAATTATTTATGTCTTACGGTCTAATCGTAAATCAAAAATAAATTATGAGTCAAAAAACATTTTCTTCGAAACTCAGATATTTATTTAATAGAAAAACTCCTTTGAAACTTCCTTACGTTTCGGCACACATGCGAACCTTTTTCAAAGGTTCTTTACCTAAATAATTATATTAAAGATTGGTAATTTTAGTCTGAACAAATATGATGGATAATTATGTAGATTTATATACTGGTAACAATGTATTTAAATCTACAGAATTATCCATCATATTTGTTCAGACTAAAATTACTAATCTTTAATATAATTATTTAGTTTAAAAACCTTTGAAAAAGGTACGCATGTGTACCAAAACGTAAGGAAGTTTAAAAGGAGTTTTTCTATTAAATAAATATCTGAGTTTCGAAGAACATGTTTTTTCGACTCATAATTTATTTTTGATTTACGATTGGGCCGTAAGACATAAATAATTTTAAATCTACGATTTGAAATCAATAATAACATTTGCGTTGATAAGTTCAAAATACATCATGTTTTGCAAGTATCTCGAAAACTATACGAGGTACATAAAAATAGATTACATTTTTAGATTTTCCGCCAGCATAATTCTGTAATATTTAAATAAATAAATGCATAAATAAACTGTCACAAAGAAATATCTGCATGTGATTAAACAAAAATATGTAGTATAGAAAGGTTTTATAGGGTTTTATCACAGCCAAACCTTTCTTAACTGGCTTTAGTGTTTCGGAATCTTCAAGGCTGGACAACCATAAATTAAAACGTAAAATGTATCCCAATCTTTCAGGCCATCTCTACAGACGAAATCGTTCAAATAGAGACTGATAATCGATCGAAAATTGTATGAACAGCCCTGACAATTTCTTCTGAGATGTTCCTGAAATTTGCTTTCGTTAGGTAGGGGGGGGGGGGGGTATAAAGCGTATTTTGTACGTCGATCTCTAGTACGCCAGTGTTTGTTAAATGCTGCCCCGTGGATATCTTATGTCCTAGGGCCGAATTCAGTTTTAAGTTTAACTTTTTTTTAAAACTTTTTCATACATTTACAAAAAATTGCATTAAGTTTGTTTCTAAAGAATTCCTTTTTCGTAAGTATTTAAAAAAATAATAAGTACTTTTCTGCTTATTTATAGTTGAATTCTGCTAATCGATATAGTTGTCCAAGTAAATACATTTCGTTTTAAGTTGGCGTAGTATTTCTTGAAATCGTCTTCGAGACAGATGTGTCTTGTAGGGGACCAGGGCGATAATTCGAAGTCGTAGATGTAAGTCTTGAGTTTATGGCTGAGGTTTGTGATAGGGGGTCGGAGAAGAATCGAGGTGGACTTATCTTAAAACAAGAAGTGTAAATCTTGATAAATATATCGAATTTCTCTTGAAGAAAATTCTATTGCCAATTTGCAGTTTTGAGATTTGTTAAGGTCAAAATTATAAAAGTTTTCCTTTGTACATTTTATTATTCATTGAACTCCGACATCTATAAACTGAAGACAACACCGGCAGGGCCTGCTATTTCCATGAATAATATTTTCATGAGTAATAAATGATTTGCTAATTTAAAATTCGTAATCTGTTGGTCCACAGAAAGATTAAAACTGTCCTTTTTCACAAGTATATAGTGAATTCGTTGGATATAGGAAGAAATGGACTAGATTTTTATATTCTCTATCAAAAGAACATTATTGTTTTAGCTACAAAGAAAAATATCAATACATGAAAACGAAATGTCATCAAGATAAAAAATTTAAACATTTTGTAAATTTCTAGTGGATTAGTCATTATACTCGGAGGAATAGAAAATAGTTGGAATAGAAGCTGCAATGGCGTGATTTAAAAAAACGTCTTGGCTAGGTCTTGGATAAAGACCTATCCTCACACTAGTTCTTAAGATGAAAAAAGTTGCTTGCAGTGTTTCTGATTCTTTAATAAAAGTGACGACTTTTCACAATGCAATTATATAACCACCTCAAAGCCGATGAAAACCCATAAATCCCTGTGGTATTGAATTTGCATTTTATATTTTATCGTGAAGAGCGTTTAGAAAACAATTTCAGTTGAAAATAATCAATAACTTTTCATTTTAACTGTATAAAAAAGTATATTTCGCAAGTAATTAATGAATTGCTAATTTATAACTAAATGAAATGATAGCAACAACATGTCTCATTTTCAGCGTGTTACATTTAAGGCAAATCGCATTTACAGCGTGTCATATTCGCGGCAAGTCACATTGCGGCATCACAGAAAAAACTTGGGATATGAAATGTTGCACGTAATAAGCGGTGTGGGGTAACCGTCAGAAGAGTAAGTGTGACTGGGGTCAAATCACCGTAGTAAATCATAGATATCTCCGGCATTTTCTCCTAAAAGCATCACATTACAGGCCTGCAACTACGAATAATTTACCTTTAGAAGTAATCAGCTGATTATTACCTTACTTGATCGATTACCTGCAATACTTCTTACCTCCAGTTTTTCTGTCATTTTCAAGTCGGGGCAGGTCACATTGCAGCATCCATCACTCGGAAAAGTTTGATGTCCCTAACCTCAGTGACACCGAATTCGCCAGATGAATTTCTTATCGCATCGTGTTCTACAATTAAGTTGTCTTGCCGTATTGCTCAATCTACTGATAATTCTCTAAAAAAAAGGACGTTCCATGTCAACCGGGAAACGGTGGTTGCCAAAATTCCACGCAACCAATCAACACATTCAACGGCTTAAAATCTTCGCCTCGGCGTGTACTTTAGAAAGAACTGTTATTTTTAAGAAAATTCGATATGGAGGCTCTAATATGGCGCCTAAAATGGGAAAAAATCATGACTGGAGTCATGATCTTGAGTCAGAATACGATAATTCAAAATGGCGGGCCCAATATGGCGTATGTAAGACAAACATTAGGTTTTGAGTAATTTAGATCAACCTGATCGACTTCGAATTCTTACTTGGATGTTTTTGGGGTTGCTGATTACGAATTTGGAATAAGAATATGAGATTTAAAAATGGCAGATCCAACATGGCGGATATGAAACATCCTTTAAGTTTTGAGTAATTAAAATTACCCTGATCGACTTAAAAACGATTATTTTGGAGTTCCTTGTCTGATGTGAATGTAAAAATCAATATTTGTACATGCGCCAAAGTTATGAATTTATTAATTACTTGTGAAAAACTGCTGGGCAAATTGCCTTAACTATATAAACGTTAAATTTAATAACTGATTTAGATGAAATAAAAATTCTTCTCTATTATTATCTGGACTTATTTTCTGAATCTTCTTTACGGAAAATAACAACAACGAAGAACTAATGTTAAAAAATAGTATACAATCAAAATGAATTTTTTTCCAGAAACCATTGATTGAAAACCATGGAGAGAGAGGACATTTTTTAAATGTAATATACCTCAAAAATTAAAATGCACAGAAAAGCCTTTGAGGCTTTTTGTATGCAAGGTTCGATATATGAACTTACCTATACTATTAACATTCACGAAAACGTGATAAAAACTAGCTGTTTTATCCTTTTAACTATCTATGTTGGAATAAAACGAAGGCTTCCGAAAATATTGAAAAGACCTTTCCTCCTTAGCATGCATTGCACTTTTTTTATAAACGTACGGAAAATGTGAAACGTGCTTTGTTGCTGGCGAATTAAGCGTGATCTCTCTTTCGAGTAGGCTTAACCAAATGCAGATATATGTATTAGAAGAGATTGGACTCGTGTCTTCGTGAAAAATGTTGACTGTTCTCTCCGCGATTTTGTGTTTCTCGCTAAAAACCTTGCTATATCTCTGTCTCTTTCCGACCGCGTATAATGTGTATGCTTCTACATTTTATGCCTTAAATTAGAACACGCTCCTTTTTTGGGGCTACCATATAGACAACACATTTATTTCTCTTCACTCAAGCTAATGCTTTCAGTTATTAAAAATATTAGGGTGGCCTAAAAAATCATATTTGAGAAATTTCAACGGGCGTCGATGCCAAATCGTTCTCTCGTAGAAACAAATAAATGACCATTTTTTGTTTTTTAATAAAATGATTTTTAGAACGTTGTGTGTATATTTTGTGTCTCACGGATTTTAAAACGTAAAACGTATGGTTTTTCACTTCTTCGATTTTGTTGATAAAATTATAACTCAATTGTTTTACCTTTTTATACACTTTTTCTCTTATCAGTACAAATTGATTTTATTAAATTTTAACACATCAATGAAGTTATAAAAAAAAATTGGAGGCATCTCGTATGTTGCATAACATTTTAATATTTGTAGACTCGAGTTTACTGAGAACACATTTATGAAAAAAATGTTTATTAGTTTTTAATTGATAGTTTTGAAACAATTCAAAAATGAATAAATATTATAAATTACAGTTAAATAACAGATTTTTGCTGATCCAGAAAAATGTATAGCGCCGAAGAACTCAAAGTGGCTTATTTATTAGAGGCTTAGGACTTGCAGATGCGGGCTCGGCCACAAAGCCCCCTTCTAGAGCTACTGGCTAAGTTGGCCCCAGAAGTTCAAATTGTTTAAGTTGTCTTTTTAAATACGTTTGTACGCAGTTCATACTGTTTGTACAGCCAATATTTTCGTTTATATCCTCACGGTTACGAAATTAGGGGCGAAATTTATTTTTGGGGTGGCTAGCTTCACGCAACTCCCCGAAATAAAAATTTCTCAAATTTTCTTTTTGCATGCGTTTGTGCGTCATTTGTACTGTTTGTATTTACAACTCAAAAATATCTTTCATTTAATAAACAAAAAATTGTGGAAAGATTATGATTATTTTTGTAAGTCTTGTGTTACGAGCTGACAATTACCCCTACTCTATGTCTAATTAGCATGTCTAAAGCGCCGCCTCTCTGAGGAGCTTAGTTCCATACCTATACTCAGAAACGCAAACGAAGCGGTCGATGTTAGAGATTGACTTCGAGCTTACACAAAAAACTCATACGCATTTTCTCGCTTAACATTTTGGCGACCCCGTCAGGATTGTTCGTTTGATTTCCGTATCCGCGGATACAATAGAGAAATCTTATAAATCAATTCTCGTGACGAATTTTGGAAAGGAATTTTACGGAATTCATTCAAAACGAGAAAGGGAAAGAATTTTACGAAATTAATTTGAACTCCGGATCTACCTACAGGTAACCCGACAATTTGACAAATAGGAAAACTTGGATTAAAAATATATGGTGAATTGAGTAAAACTCTACAACGTAAAATTCCTATTTTTCTAAATTTAAAAATTGAATGAGGCCCGAAATCAGACTGAAGACGCATCTGCGTAACTATGCTTGGAAGGCCGAGAGCAGTCATTAACCAAGGCCCAAATTGAGGTTAACTACGAGAAACTCCACGGACTTCCAGCTGCCAACCACAGAGGATCAAGCCATCAACCGAATTCAGAAAAGTAAGCATTGAAGTAAAAAAAAACTACAAGTATCGAATTTCTAAGAGAATAAGTCCTCCTTGCTGTCTTTACTAACGTAAAGAATAATATTGAAAAAGCGAAGAAAATAGGACAATGGATAGTTATGGATGAAGACATTTCAAGGTACATCAAAATATGTCCCATCTGTCAACTCCAAAAAACAACAAGAATCGAGCACCAAGTTGAGGGAATCATACCAGACGTTTCGTTCAAACCTAATGAAAAAATGGAACTAGATATATAGGGCCCATTACCCAAAACAGTAAAAGGTAACAAATGTATACAGAGTCTACAAGATAGAAAAACCCGCTACACGCTGTAAATCCCAATGGATAATAAGACATCTAGTTCAATAATAGAAGGGTTGCGCGATCACTACATCTACATTTTCGGAGCATGAAAAGCAATCCTAACAGACCAGGGACAAAACTTTCTATCAGAAATGATGCAACAGTTTGACGAAGCATTACAAACCACTCATGTAAAAATATCAGCTTTTCACCCACAGTTCAACGGAAACATCGAAAGAATTTACTCTGTCCTAAAAAACCTATCCAAAAGAAGCATCTAAGAAAGAAATAATGAATGGGATGACAATGTCAAATTTATCAACTTTGCAATCGACCTATGAAAAATAAAAAAACTGGATTTTCACCCTTTGAGCTGTTGTTTGGAAGAGAAGCTAACATGCCATTATCGGTAGCATTTTCACCAACTCTGACATATACAGAACTAGTGAGACAGTGGAAAAAGAAACACAAAGACAACCTACGAAGAGCTAGAGAAATAAAAGATACAGAAACGGAAAAAACCGAGAAAAGACTCAACGAAAATTTCACTCACAAACACTTCCGATACAGCCAGGGAGACACAGCAAAAATTATTAACAATACTAAATCTAACAAAATATACCCCTGTTGGAAATTCCCTTTTGAAATTATTGACTGCTTAGAGAATAATAATTCACGAATAAGAAACAAGGACAAAAGTATCTGAATTCATGTAAATCAAAAATGCCCTATTTCACATACGATAATAGCACCCTTCTTGACCAGAAATCAGTTTAAGCCCATCGACACCACCAATACTAAGGCAGAATTAGTCTGTAATAAAAAACGGACATCTTATTCTGAAGTCCAATTGATTGGGAAATGCTACAATAGACTAACTAGTAAAAACAGTATCCTACACAAATTATTAGGCAAATAACGTCAAAAAAGAGGATGAGCAAATTTTGAGGACGATTTATCCAAAACTCTTTTTGGAACATTGAGCAAATCCGACACGAAGCAAATTAACACCGAAATCGACACAATTTATAAATATAACAAAAATATGGCTAGAATTCTGTCAAATCATACCAAAATATTCAAATTAATCTTAGACTCTTCGTCGAAGGAACCATAAATGGAGAGCTGCTAATGAGACTGCCGAAAAACAGATTGTAAAGAACATCACTTACGGACTGAATTCTTTAACAATGGATAGTTTCATCAAATCTAAATTAGTATTAGCAGCATTACTAATAGATGAAACAAGCGAGGATATTGAAACAGCGATAAACCCCATAAGCCGGGGAAGTACGGGATATTGCATCCCCAACTTTTAACACCTAAGTTGTCAAAAGAAACAATGAAAAAGTAAGACAACTCAACGCACGCGCTACCATTTCAACAATGAAGAATAGAACTATCAGGACATACTAGACATCAGTACTCTCTCTATCTCTGTAGCAGTCATCTAAGGCCTATTTACATATATACTGAAGATACCGGTAATGAAAAAAAGAAGGTTCCTTGCAAAGAATCATTCCTATCCAGATACAAATAGATAAAGTCCACATATCAATAGTCCCCGCGTATGACATGATCATTAAATATCGAAACTCTTACGTGCCAATCGATGAGCAGACCAGTAAGAAATGTAAACAGATAGATGTATATAAAATATGTAGAAGAAACCAACCTCAAGTTAATAGATAGCGAAACTGGTAAGGCCATTTTATCAAAAAGATACTCAGAAAACAAATGTGATCATTCACCCCACTTGCTACACAAGGAAAATTTCATACCTGTACTAAATGGTTATATTATGGTACCCTAAAAACCATCAGGCTTGGTCAGAACAGAACAGAAAAAATTTCCGTACCACAAATTTACAGGATTTGGATGCAAAATGTACAACAGCTACGATAGCCTAGAATTGGAGTATGAGATACATTTTAAACAAGCGAGAATAAGCCTAGGCGTCACTAAAAATATCCAACATAAGTCTGCCATCACATTCGTTTTCTATATACCTTGGTAACGTCTTCCCATCTCCTTGATATATTGATGGAAGCGTTCTACTTGTTCCCCATTGCAATCCTCGAGATTTTCTGGGAAGTTTTCCAGATAGCAATCAAGAAAGTGAAGCTTGTAACTCATCAAGCAACCCATTTGTTGTAGTTTATAAGCAAATGAGACACCAATTTCTTGCAAATGTCAATCTTGTGATTGCCTAAGGAATTCTCAGAAAGATTCTTGAAGGTCAGCCATGCATCTCATTCCTTGACATTCTTTGTGGCAATGAACGTTTCATCTCTCAAGATCTCATGAATTTGAGGTCTATTAAAGACGCCTTATTTCAATTTTGCGCTCGATTAAGCTGGAAATCGTTTGAATAAATAAGCAAAACATTTTCCTTCCTTATCCAAAGATTTAACAATCTGTTTCACTAAACCGAGTTTGATGTGCAAAGGAGGGAGTAGAATTTTAGCGCGCACAACCAAAGGTTTGTTCATAACATTTTTTGATCCAGTTTCCATACGTTCTCGAGCTGGCCAATCTTTATTAACCCCTTCGTTGGCATTGACGCAAAATGCGTCAATCTTCTTTTTTTCTATTTAACTTACTACGATTTTGCATTCAAGTCGCTGAATCCGAATCTGAAGTCAAAATTCGAAAATTTCAGAATGGCGGATCCAATGTGGAGGACGGAATTACAAAAAATGGCTCGATTTGGATAAATCTGGGTACTTACATGTAACCCCTTGCATTAGCTGGTGAATTTATTCACGAGCCCAGAGTGTGCCACGAGGAGGCTGCAACGGTAGAATTTAACACTCCTTTTTTTCAATTTTTTGTTTGTTTTGAGTTTTTTGTTTATTTTATTTTCTTTTTTTAAATTTTAAAATATTTATGATGATTATTTTGTATTATAAATTTCTACTTAGAATAATTAAAAAAATTCTTCAGGGACAACTTTAATATCCGAAATAAGTGCTACTTTTAAAACACTTGTCGATTTGTGTGATAATTTATAAAGCTTGCAAGGCAGATTGGTATGTTATCGCTTTTTGTACATTGTGCGGTAGTATTCGTTCTTTTCCCCTTAGATTTGCAGACAAGGCATCGCCTTCTTAACATTTTACCTGTTGAATCAATTATTTTGCCTGGAGTACTTTCATGCTATCCTAGTCGTTCCATGTGAGGAGAGGGCTGAGAGAAAGCTTTGCATGTAGTTTTAGTTTTTTGGTTACAATGTTCTTTGAGGAGTTCATCAACTAATGCGAGTCGAAAATCGAGCTGATTCTTTTTCATCTTTTTTTCAGGGTGAAAAGAATTGTATACAACGCTCGCACTGAAAGTAGCCATGTCCAGGAAGTGGAAAAACACCTTGCGATACCATTTCACAGTCTTGCGTAGTAGTTCGTAGAGATGTATAATTTGATCGGATAAATCCACTCCACCCATATTATTGTTGTAGGAGATTACCACATTTGGCTTTTCTTGATATTCTTCTGTACGGCGGTTCAACTTACCAGTTGTCATCATGACAGGGCACTCATGAGTTGTAAGCAGGCTCACGACTTTCTTATCTTTCCAAACAATCAAGCACAACTTAGGCGTATGCAACACTTTCATATCGCCAAATTTTATGTGTGTCATATTTACTTTAGGTAAATATTTTTGCAAGATTACCAAGCATCTCTTTAGCTGTTTCCCCAGACATACAAATTGCTGTCCTTTCTTGGAACTTACTCTTATCCTTCCCCGTGTAAATTGTGCAATTGTAAACGTATCCCGTAACAGATTTACTAGTTATATAAAATTTTATACCAAAACGATTTTTTTTGTGGAGGGTACATTGCTTGAAACTTAGCCTTACTTTGCATCGTAAAAGCGTTTCGTCAATCAAAATATCCCGTCCAGGTCGGTAAACTGCCTGAAATCGATCTACTAAGAATTCGAGAACAGGTCGAATCTTTCGAATCTTGTCTGTCGACTCTTCATCGTCATCTACTAAGTGAAGACATTGCAAAATGATTTGAAATCTGTGAAGGGACATACACTTTGCGAAAAATGGTGTGTCTATAATGGGATTAGTTGATCAGAACATGACGTAAGATGGTTTCTTCACTATTCCCATCCTCATTATAAGTGCAATGAATGTGTACAATTCAGCAGTTGTCCACGAATTCCATTTCAAGATCCTAAAATTGGGGCTTCAATTTACCGGCTTCACGTAGAATTTTCAAATTTTTTCATAATATAGATTAGTTTCTGCTCAAATCGAATCAAGCATATCTTCAGTGAAGAATTCTGCAAATACTTCCAGAGCAGTTTTGCCTGCGTTGAGATTCACAGATGGCTGTACCCCTGCAGTCTTATCTGTGAATGAATGAACGGTAGGACTAAAAAGATTATCATCATCAGTCCACTTCAGATCGTTTATGAATTTCTGCAAGTGTTTTGTCAGAGGAACATTCGATTCATCTTCGGAAGAATCATCATTTTGATCGCCTGCAGTTTCAACAATCCCGTCATCTTTGGTGCTGCTTTGTTCATATAACCAATCATCATCATCGATATTTGGATGAATCTTGGTACTTAAAAATCTGAAAATTCGAAATGGACAGACTAAACCATACAAAGTAGATCGTACTTTCAGCTTCGTAGAAGTTACTGAACATATTAGTCGGATCTACTACTCCGTTTAGTGAATTCTACGAAGCCAAGTGTAGGACTTACTTTGTATGGATTAGTCAGTCCATTTTGAATTTTTCAATTTTTAAGTACCAAGATTTATCCAAATCGACCCAGCGACCCAAAAACCCGTAAGTACCGAGATTTATCTAAATCAAGCCGTTTTTTTTTGTATTTTCGACCGCCATGTTAAATTTTCAAATTTTGACTTCAGATTCGGATTCAGTGCCCCCAAAAACTCGTAATTGCCAAGATTCATCCAAATCGAGCCTTTCTTGTATTTCCGTCCACCATATTGGATCCGAAGTTTTTAATTTTCGAATGTTGATTTCAGTTTTAGGTTCAGCCACCCCAAAAACCCGTAAGCACCAAGATTTATCTCAATCAAGTAGTTTTTTGTATTGGCGTCCGCCATATTAGATCCACCATTTTGAATTTTATAATTTTGACTTCAAATTTGGATTCAGCGATCCCAAAACCCCGAAAGTACCAAGATTTATCTAAATCAAGCCGTTTTTTGTATTTTCGTGCGCCATATTGGATCCACCATTTTAAATGTCTGAATTTTTACTTCGGATTTGAATTCAGCGACCCCAAAAACCCCAGGATACCAATTTTCAGGATAAAAAATTTTCTTGCCATTTTGGGCACTTTTGGTCGAATTCTCTCTGCCAACGAAGGGGTTAACGGAATGATTCTTGCGATTCCTACTATTCCACAGGCAAAGAAAGTATGGAGATTTCGTAAAACCAGATTGCTGATAGAATCATTGTCAATATCTCGAGATCGCCCAAAATCTTCCATTTGTGTTTTCTGTATTTAATCTTACCCAAAACCATTTGTATGTTTGCACAATCTTCCTTGAACGTTACTCAGTATGCTATAGGTATCGAAGCATATTTTTTTTTTTATTGTGTAATAATACCGCTTTAAGGCTTTGTTTTGGAGAATCTATATATCTCCACTCCACAGATTTGTATATCTCTTTTTTTAATTCATTCATAAGACCATGGAAATTGTTACAGTATACCAAGTCTTCTTCTTCTGAAAGTATTTTTGGAATTACTCATTTCTATTCTGATAAAATAAAACCTTTTTCCTTACAAAAGCATATATTTTTTCACAGCATATTCTTCCTGATCAGTGCCATAGTTACCCTCGCTGCTCTCTTCATTAATATCAAGGGCTACTTCATGATCTTTCTTGTTTCTTATCTCAGACATGGAAGCTTTGGTTACTTTGGGCACGATTGCATATTGAATTTTTGGAAAATGACTGGAGTTAAATCCTACAGTGTCAGTCAAATAAAAAAAGCAATCGTCTTTGCTCTTGGGCTATCGCCAAAAAGTTTCTGTAACAAACTTCATTTTCGCAGCATGCTCATTATGTCGGTTCAACATTGATCTGTAAGAGCAGCAGATCATTTAGGGCAGCCAAAAATAGTTTCCTCGGATCACCGCAAACTCAAAGCAGCCAAGATGTATTAAATACGTACACCGTAGGGCAACCTTTCCAATCGCGGGTGAGTCCGCAAGCTTAGGGGTGATAATCCTTATATCTCCTTAGGACTAAGCATGGGGCCTTCTGACTTTGAAGGGGACAACGTCAACTCGTCGTCGGATACACTCCAGCTTCATCCTTAAACCCTACCTTCCACCTGTAGGGCAGTGGTCCTTCGCTGGTTTCATTACCTCAGAGAATTGGAGAGTGGATCATTCCACACATATTCCTTAGAAGAAGTGCTACAATCTCTAGTGTTCTTTAGGGTATCAGGATTTCAAATTCCAGAAAAAATGGTAGATATTTTTAAGATTGCAATCGTAAAACGTAGTAGCGGTGATAGTAGTAGTAACAGTAAATTTTATTCGACACTTGCTAAACTACCACAAAAGAATTGAAATCCATAATTATTGCAAAAAAGATTCTGGACTACAAGCATACTGTGGTATCAGAGACGTCCAAGAGGGATTTAAAAAAATAGCGATGAAGTAGGCCTTGATTTATGACTTCACTCACGTAACTCTTATGATTTCGGGTTTTTCCAGAACAAGATTTTTCTTCTAAATCAGATTGCGGGATTTGAAGCTTATATTTGAGGCTACCCTACCGAAAGAAATCTCTGAGTTTTCTTTAGCGAAATAGCTTGGCCCATTTGAGTCTATAAACAAAGTCGATTTGAAACAAAATAGTCTCGGAGATAGTTTCAGAGATTTGCGTCCTTTTTAAGATCCTTTTAGTGGTCCTTTTAAGAGTGGTGCGACAGTAATATAATGTTCCTTTTGTATTCGTCACGTACCGGGAGGGCAGAGTTATTTACAGTAGTTGGTCGTGGCTAATCCGCTTTGCCTTTTTAAATTTCTCTTCAAATTATTAACACTTTTTTTTAATTGATGAATTTTCTCATTATACTTATTCATAATTATAACTTATATACTGATATAAAATTTTCTAGTTGAATTTAAAAATGTTGTCTTTTTTGGCGTATCTCATTCCATTTACGAGAAACGTTCTATTAATTCCAATTTTAAGTATTAAAAAAAAAGTTAGATATCTGAATTCATCGAAACCCATAGATTCCAAATTATTATGTTTTAGGCTGTTAACTATGAAATTCAAAAAAATCTACTTCTAAATTTTAATCCGAAAGCTTAACAAAGGACCCTTGAGTGTTGGCTACTCTATTTAGATAGCCTCTCTGCTTGTTATTTATGATCGTATTCTTATTTCAATTTCGGAAAGGATATTTTAAAGCCTTCAGACCATTTAAACGAGCTTCCTGGACCTTTATAAACATCTACCTGAGTGCCCGCGGAGAATTTCTCTGAGATTCTTTGACCTAAAGAATGTTGAGTACCTACTCAAAGATTCTTTTCGGTAGGGTATGTACCAAAAATGGCATTTTTTGCTACATTTGAGGTTATGTACAGCATAACCTTTCTCTTAGTGTCAGATGGTATCCGTATTCTCTTAACAATATGCTGCTTTATGTCAATCACACTATGAATGCGGGACGCGTATTATCTTGTCCAGGCTATCATAATGGCGAGTTCATGCATTCGTCTTTTGGTCTTATGATCAACCGTTTTTTTTACGGTTCGCATCAGGCAAGACTCTCCCTGGGTTATACAAAAAAAAAAGTGTAAAATGTCCACGAAACTCGTCTTCCATTTCAGCCAGATCTTTAGGCTTGAGAGAAACCTTGGTGTTGATGTTTCTCCGGTTCATGAAGCATCGCTCTTCCTTTTCCGGATGCTTGCCCGTGGTTGGTCTTAATTTCGCCTCTCTTTCTCTATTGACGGCTTGATCTGGTGGTGGTAGAGTAAGCGCTCCGCTTACGTAACCCCTTTTTGGGAGTAGTTCGGCATGAATTTGCAGACGTTGATGCGAAAAGTGCGATAGCGCTGGATATTTCTCGCACCACAGACAAGCAGTCGTGTCACGTAACCCTCTCGTTCAGGGGTCATACTCGAATCATATCACTCTAGCAAGCCGTGATTTTGCATTGACTCTATTTTCATTGGCTCCCCCTGCTCTGTAGTACTTTGAGAGGTCGCCTGATATCCTAGAGTCACCGTACTAGACACCTCACCCATTCAGCTTTGGGCAGGGTTTACACACCTGGTCTTGGGGATTAATTGCTTCCTTGGTACGGGGACCCTTAATTTACAACCCAGAAAATATAACACTTCTTGTTTTTGAAAATAGAATATATCTGCCTCAAAGCATTTGGAAAGGCAAGGTCGCAACCTGTGCATGACACGCTCTGCACCTATGGCTGTGAAGTTCTTGACAAGAAATTCAGGCAATGCATACTGAAGTGGAAACGAGAAAGTCTAGTTGTGCATAAATAAAAACCTTTACACCTGAAATCAGTCCTTATGATGTGAGGAAAGCCAAAGTTTGCTCCTTCGACGAGGACTGCTTTTCTAGATTTTTGTGAAAGTTTCCGTGCATTTTCTGTCGAATAGCTGTTGGCAGAATTGTTTAGCCTCTGATTTTTTCACTTCTGATTTTATAAATAAGTTATCTAGATGGAGTAATGCACTTTCATCCCTTCTTATGTTAAAATGCAGACCAAGAGGCTGGGCAGCCTGCTCCGCGGCTTCATAAGGGAACGATACTTTTCCAATCAGCTCGTATTTCCTGGCCATTTTTAAAATATGATCTCTACCGTTAGAAAAAATATAGGGTCTACTCAGAATAATTCGATTAATTAGAAATTGGAGATTCAGAGGTCTGCCCAGCGTGTCACACATCATTTATTTTACCAAGCATATCTCGCCTAAGATTGGGATGTGAGCATACCTGATACCTTACTCAAATTTGGAATGTTTGGTCGTTACATTTATTATGTTTAAGCTGAACATAAAAAACTTCTCAAATTTTAAAATTTTCAATTTGTTGTAAGTGAAATTGCACCTCAATTTTTAATGTATAAATTCACAATTATTCGTCTAGCAACTTTTTCTATAAATTTAAAATAAATTAACTGTTTATATTTTCAATTTGAAATAAAATATTTGTAGCGTCTGAAGGTATTTAATTTCACAAACATAGAAATCGAGATTTATTAAATTTAAATGCTACCAATACGAAAGCCGGCTTTTAATTTACAATAATTGTACAATTGGGCTGATACCATGCATTAATGTAAGTATTACGTTTGCTTACGAAAATATATAAAAAGTTTATAATAACCATTGTTTTAAATAGTTTCTGTAGCAAACTATTTTAATTTAACCTATTTTCACGGTTTATTGTGCCTTTATTTACTTAAATGCTTCAAATATTACTGAAAAAATATATATTTGGTGATTTTCGATGAAAATAAGAATTTAAATCTTTAAATCAGGTTTTAAATAAAAGTAGATTAAGAATGAATAATAACACTGTATGTTAAAATTGACCATATAGAAATTTCTAGAACATTTTATAATCATTAACTATAAGTAGTTGTTTATAAAAATAATTATCAATACATTTTATTAATATTTGGACCTAACTTAGACTCTCAACTTAATCTCGAGCTATTTGAATAGCAAGAAAGATTTTAATGTATTTCAGAGTGTAAAAACTTGAAATTTTTTTGTCTAATTTGATGAAAAAATTTTAATTCTTGTATTTGGCTGAGCATTATGAAGAAATATTATTTTGAGAAATATTTGCAGCAATTCCTTTCTTTTTGATATAAAATAGGTTTTCGTCGAACAAAATTTTTTGTTTCTTAAATAGTTAGCATTTTAGTTAAAAACTAATATTTTTGGTTTAAAAGTTCTGAAATTTGAATAACATTTTGTTTCATTAGTAATTGAAAAATTATTCTTGGCCAAAAATTTAACTCTTTTATTCAAAAGTTTTCTTTGTAGTGCTCGTATAATTTGATCTTCTCTAATCTCATAAAAAACGTTGAAAGATGGGCCGGAGAAGCGTGGCAGAAACTGAGACGCGCACTTCAAGGCAACAGGAATTCTGGCTCGTGTCCGGAAGATATTCCCAGACACGCCTTAGTCAAGAGAAAGACGTACAGGTTCCAACGGTCCGGTACGAAAAAACCGGCGCGAGCAAATCAAGTCACGAATTCATTTTCTAGGTTGATGAAACGATTGGCGCTGCGGTCGACGTTCTGTCGTCAATTCCGAAAGGCTGCAAATCATACTGCTGTGGTCATCTGTAGTTCAGGACTCGCACTAATGCTGCGCCGATCAATAATTCATTCTGCATCTTGTAGCAAACACGAGAACTTGTTCTCCGCTTGTTAAGCGCGTGTCACCGGGCAAACACCGAATTAGAAGAACAGTTTCATATTCTTCTCGAGTTCGGTACCAGTAAACTTCGGGAACTAAGTTTAATCAGTTTCTGTATTCAAGACATAGTGAATCCGTGGACTCGTTTGCCGTAGCAAGCTTCAATCTGGACTCCTTCCGTCGCCGAGTATCTGTTTGTTAAGTTCTTTTGGTTTCCATCTAAGTAAATGGGGAAGTAATTAAGTGCGTGGACTCCATAACGTCCTTAGCATTCGGTTTCGCTCTCACAGTACCCCGTGCGTTGCCGAAACGCGGAAAAATTTCCGAAAATTACTAACTTGGGAAATGAACTGAGAAAGAAATATGAAAATGTGCGTCTTGATAAGCCATACAACTTTTATTTCACAATTTTTTCATTCAAGCTGTTCGTTTTCTTAACTAAAAATTAAAAACCGGAAATTTTCATTGCACCGAAATCAATTACTTTTAAAAATAATTTTGTTTCAAAAATATTTTTTTCTGATATTTTCAACCTTCAAATGATTGCAAACAATTATCTTCAGAAATATATTCCTCAGACTTTGACGGCAAAAAGTCTGCAGGGAAGTTTTGCGTACAGAAAAGTCAATTACAAATGTTGTATAGCAAATCTGTTACAGATATAGAACGCTGTGATAACTGATCTGTAATATTTCTAGAACATTTCTAGAATATTTGGTACGCTGCGTTGTAAAAAATCTAGGACAATTCTATAACAGCCTTTTAACAATTCTATAACGGTTCTAGAACTATTATGTATCAAATACAAAATATGGTTATGTACCCCTGACAGCAATAGGATATACTCGTACATTCGCAAGGGTCAGTTTGACCGTAGTGCAATGGAAGAGCCTGGCCCTGGAGAAACCGCCTTGTTGATCTCAGTAGCCTCTACGCCAGGGAAGTATGCTTCTCGTCGCCTTGGCTCCTCTGCTAAACACTCAACTTTTCATTTCAATTGTGAGAAAGGCAAATCGCTGCGCTCTCTGGCGCACCATGGCACCATTTTGTTCAAAATCTTTTACCTATGAATCATGATTTATCATTTATACCGCCATGATTGTTAGACACATAAATATACGAACTCATTTATTAAAGCTAGGATAACATAATAATTTTTCTAACATAATACATAATAGTAAATAATGTGCGATATCAGAATTTGATTAAGTTTTCCTACGAAGGTTTAGATTAAGTGAGTTTTTTTCGCGTCAGAAATTGGTATTTTTAATTAATTGTAAATTATATTTTGAAGAATATTCACAACTTTTTCACAACTTCAGGTTCTTTTAGTCATTTACACCAGGCACAGTTATTTTTAACAAAAAAATCATGAGTGCATTACACTTTACAGAAGATAAAAAATGGTTGGGGTAGGGTTACGTAAAATTGATTTGATATGCAAAAATCCCTTCCGACCTTTCGGATCACTAGCTCTAAAATTGTAAGAAACTTGCATTATTGTATCAATTCAATATTCCCCGTGTGATACTTCAATCTAAGTCAAATGTAGACATAGAGTTGCATGGCTTCGCAGATGCATCAAGGAGAGTTCACGGAACTGTCGTTTATTTACGCGTATTAAATTGCTTTTACGGTGATCACGTTATTTTAGCATATGCTAGATAAAAAGAAGTAATGAAAATAACTGAAGATTAGATATTGGACGTCCAATATGAATTTATGCCAGAAATATTATGTACGAATAAGATATTTAGGTTGAGACAGTGTACAGAAAAAAGTTTGAGAGTAAATAAACAATTTTTTTGTCCATTTTTTGTTAAAATAGATTCCATCAAAATGGAAGTGGAACATCAGCTTCCTATTGTTGAAATCCCCTTGGAAGATATGGATAACAAGTACTTGAAATATGGCAGCGGTAAGAGTAGAGCTGCTAACTACACCATGCTCGTAATTGTATAACTACACATCATCGCAGAAGGTTTGAGACATCTTATTAAGTTAACTTATAATATCCTCATTTCATCAGGCATTTAACTGCATCCGTGCCTATGGTGAAAAACCAGAATCGCCCGAGTGAAATTACAAAAATCAAATTGATAAATAAAAGATAATAGCTCTAAGAAAACATTCAGAGGCGACTGTTGTCAGTTTTAACGCTTGCAGCCGTTTTGTAAGGATAAAAGCAACAAAGGATGAACTTCAAACTAGAAAATGCTCCTGATTTTAAACCTAAAGCATCAATGCAGAAGATTTTAAACCTTGTAATAAATTAACATATAACATTCTCATCTCATGAGCCCAGCGGTCAAAACATCTATTTGGTGCATTTTGTGTTTATTCTCAGAACTTTTTACATTTCCTTCAAATTAGTAATATGGGTTTTCAGCAAATCATAACAATAAAATATTAAAAATGTAATAACTTGTACGTTTCTTTGGACTTTACAGCCAGTTCGTCAATTATATCGGCATAATCAAGCCCTTCTGTAAGTTTTCTTTCTACAGGCATTAGCATGCACGGCTTAAAAAAATCTTCAGTCATTAGGTTCCCCAGTCTGTTTTTCAGGAGTTTAATTTTACTAAAAGTGCGTTCACACCCAACATGCGTACCTGGGAAAGTTAAGATTACCTGATACACCCAGCACAACTCGCCGTACGCTGCTTGGTGAAACCCATACTTTCACATTAGGTTGTAAGGGCACCTTAAACAGCCTTTGTACTTTTTCTTGTTTGTCTTCTGGTTACGATTCTCTTTATCTTCTACTCCTTCAACCCGTGTTCTTTTCCTGTAGACTTCTTTTTGACTTTGTAAGTCAGTGTCCTATTCCATGTTTTCTTCAGTTCGAAATTATACTCTAATGCATTCTTTCCATCTATCATAATTCTTAGAGAAGGAGAATAGTTGACTCTCAACGTCTGCTTTATCCTTGATGTTTTTGATTTGACGATGAATTTATAAACCATCCTAAGGTCAACTATCTCGTGCAATTTCTTTAAAACAGTCAGGACTTAACAAACCACAGGACTTGTTAACTTTTCTAGACCCTGAAAAAACAGTTCATTTAGTTCTGATAAGCATCTTTCTAGAATAAGTTGGACGATTTCTACCTTCTGCCGCTACAGGGGTCCTTTGGCAACAGCAAGACTATGACTTTTATTGACTATAAGTTCTCCAGATCAATAAGAACCTACAGACACTCTTTGAATTAGCTAATTCATGACTTATACGAGTTTTGATCCGCTTCACCAGTTTGACTTGGTACGACTCTAACGATGAATTGCATTCTGTAACCTATTTTGTAGCATTCTCTGTTATTTATTTAAAAGTTATTTTTTCAATGGAGCTGGTTAGTTCAGACGTCCTGCGATGCGCCGAAATAAGGACTAGGCCTTCTGTTTCCAGATGTCTTGATACTGGATCAGCAAGCATAAAAATTTCATGGTATGTCATACCCACCACAATTGTATCCATCTTAGGCCATTTATTTAAAAGACCACTAGAAATACTTCTTACATCTGATTTGAAGGATGTGTCATAAATGATTTCCACCAGTACGAAAATGAAAATTTGCAAAAGAGATTCCGGTCCAAATAATTGATTGCGAGATTTTCCTTTGGTCCAAAATCTTGTGCCATGCCCTTTCTCAACCAAAACTCTTAGTTTAAAACCGCCAGTAAGAAATGTTCATAAATCAGCCTCGACCTTGTATTTATGTTAGATCACTCAATCAGTCTTCGATTGGAAAGGTCAGTTACAATAAAAACAAACAATTCTTAGTTAAACGTTTTGGTCCAGAGTTTTTACCCTTTTTGGTAAATATTTTATTAGAGTCAAAATCTGCAAGAAAAAATCAAAAAATGTATAATATGAGAGCAAATGCAATAAAAAATAAACAAAAAGGAAAAATGAAAGTTTGAATTCAATCAATGAATTCAATCAATTAAAATAAGTTAATATAATTAATATTTAAATGGTTTACATTATTCAAATAACTATGGAAGATATACCTTTACAAAAAATTTATTCCAAATATTTTAAGTCTGAAAAATATAAGATTATTAATTTAATAAATTAATAATTTTATATGACGTTTACAAACATAATAAGATGTACAATTTATAAAAAATGTTTGAAAATATTTTCCAGGTTGGCAAGATTTTAAAGGCACAACCGGTTTCCAATATGGCTGAACGTCTACTGAGGAAACAAACAATTAAAACGAAAGCTGAAAAGGCAGTCACATAATGAAATCCATAAGTAATTCCAAAATCTTCAAATAAAATCAGAAAAAGTAAGAAAACAGGGAAATTAACAATAAAAAAAGAGACAAATTAAATGTCATTTAAAATGGTTTTGCAAATTTCCGGGAAATTATACTTTTCATATCGTAAATCAACGGCAACATTTTTATGTTTATTGATAAAATAATTTTCAATTACTTTACGAGGAGGTTTGTTTTTCCGATAAGCTAAGATTTTTGTATTGTTCAAGTCGAATTGGAAACTCTGATAAGAAAACTGCTATTGAACAAGTAAGTTGTTGGTGCAGTGCATGTACTACAAGTATCCACAAAGTCCAAGTTAAGCCGATGTCCACAACAAAGAGTGTAGATTGATAAAGGTAAAAGTCGCTTTAATCTTTCTTCAAGACCTTTTTCATTACGTGCCATGTTGGTAGGACCATCAAAAGAGTAACCAACAAGATTATCTAACGACAAACCAAGCCATTCTAAATTGGTAGTAAGTTTATTGTACAACGTGTCACTCGTCGTACCAGGTGACTCAAAGCTATAAGTAAATCGTTCCACAGTTCCTGGGTCATCAACATAACGAATAACTAAAGAATTTTGTTACATTACTGAAAAATCTTGACAAGAATCTAAACTCAAACCTAATTTCCCTCCATTTTCATTTACATTCTGAACTACTGAGTTTTTTATCTTTTTTACCGAGCATCCTAATCAACGAGGTTATTGTCGTTTTACTCGAGATAGTTAATAAATATCCTCGACCTATACTATTTGGATGCAGCTTCCGAATTATTTATACACCTGAAATCAATTCCTTATCACACGATCTTTCAACAATGTAGAATTAAGTGAAGTCTTACCATTTGGGAAGTTGAATCTTCACAAACGTTTTTTGGAAAGTAACGAGCATATTTATCAATTTCATTCCTCAAAGCCTGTTTAGCTTCATCTACCTTATGTGGCTCAGTGACGACCACAGTTTTGTTCATTTGATACTGCTCAGGTTCGTTATTTTCAATTTCCTCAATGTCACTGTTGGCATTATTACTATTCAGTACCGACCCACCTATTAACGTTATTTAACAATTTGGCTCGAATACATTCGAAGACACTGAGCAAGTTGCAAGTTAATTTTCTAAAATAAGAAATTGATTTCTTTTACGTATTATTACGATTTTTGAATATTGTAGGTTTTGAGTCAATAAATGACAGAAGCATATAAGATAAGTTCGGAAAAATACATTATCAATTAACAATCAGCTGATTCAGCAGTGTAGGAAACTGGAAAAAAAGTTTTGTCCATCATGTATCACTGCTACTAATAGAAAATGTATACGCGTGCGCGCACGCGTTTTTGAATTCCAGATAAAAAACTTTTGATTGCGCTTTATTATTTTTTTAGTATTTTTGTTTATAAAAATATATTCGTATACAAAGCTCTTCTGGGAATGCTCGGATTGTGGCAATGCCTGATAAAGAATCGTAGAGATACCTTGGCATACCATATTGGAGGCAAAGGATCCGTCCCACTCTGCAATTAAAAACGTGATGATGACTGCTTTTTCAGGTCACCTTAGACGTTGCAAAGGCAATTAACATCTATGCCATTCCTCTCATAACATACTTATTTGGTTCATTCAACTGATCCATGACTCACCTTGAGAGGCAAAACAGAATCGTCGACGTAAACAGCTGCACAAGTAATGCCTTCAAACATTAGATCTTCCTTGCGTTGATCGTGATATTTCAAACCTCTTGTTAAGGCGAGAAGAATTCTTTTTTGATACGTAAGTATTTGTGATTGCCATCCAGGACGCGTTAATCAAGACGAAAAATGCTCAAACACAGATTCCCAGTATGGCAATAGTGGTTGACAGATGCAGCTTTTTTGAAAATCGCAATGAGAACATTGAGTATATAACTTATGGCTGTACGATGCTTACCTCGCATGAATACATGCGTAGACATAATGATGTTTCTCAGATCCTTCACCAATAAATTTCCCTGAACACTGACTTACTAGAGAGATTTGAACCTCACTACAAATATAGGTCAGTTAAAATACTCGTAAACGAACTCCATCTTCTTTATTGGGACAGGACTATTCTGGTGGACTACGTAATAATACACAATCGACCTGTACAGGCCAAATGTCTTCTGGTTAGATAAAAGTGCTCTACACGTGAGAATAATAGACGCTAGCGTTACCGTTAATAATAAAATTAGGCTCCAATACACTGAGAAGATCCAGAAATGTCCGTAGCTGAAGCAGAAAATCCTGAACGTGTGGAGCTTGAACAAGCTCGCCTATCACCCGGTCTTGATCTCCTCCACTGGGACTGTTGATGCGAGGCGCGTACAAATTTTGGAAGAGCTGGGAGCTCAAAATTCCCAACATCTAATTAAAATGCTAGTAGTGCTGAAAACGTGCTGCACCGTCCGGAGTTTTCTGGGTCTGAACAATGATAGTGGCTAACATCGCGTTCTATGACCATCTCGCGTATACTGCTCGGCTCTCGCGTCTGCTAAAAAAAATTAATAGGTTGAATCGTTGGTCTCAGTCGTTGGCATTGGAACTAATGCTCATAAGGAAGGTGGATCTCGATAAATAGTGTCTCCAGTATAATTACTGGATCCTTATAGGACTCTCCGGGACGAATGTTTGGATCCCCATAAACGGGATCTCCAACAGGAATGCTGGATCTCTATAAACGGGCTCTCCAGAATGAATGTTCAATTCCTATAAACGGACTCTCAGTGATAAATTTTGGATCCTCATAGGGTTCTGTAGTGTGAAGTGTGAAGGTGGGTCAACATGATAATAATGCTCATTTCAGAAGGTTTCTATTCATCCTGCAAGATATCCCCTATATACAGTCTGTCAAGTTAAAGCGTGGGTGGCTTTACTCGCAGTCGGTAAGGTGTATCGACATGATTTTGGTGTCAAAATATTAAGAAGAGCTCCCT
>NC_046661.1:71852699-71857921 GCF_010883055.1 Belonocnema kinseyi | reverse complement strand
GCTCGACACCTTGACAAATGTAATTCCATGTAGAAACATGCGTTTAAATAAAATATTTTACCAAAAAAGTTACCCACGCTTTAACTTGACAGACTGTATGCAGAAAAGCTGCGTGACTAGCTTTAGCCACACTTTAAGTAATTTTCTAATTAAAAACCAAATATAAAAATTACATTCATTGAACTTATTTCTAAATTATCTACGAATGCTTCAATTAAACTTATAAAATTATTCAAATCTTTTTACTTTCTCACTGCTTACTCCATATCAACCGATTTTAGGAGATTACAAGGGAATTTAAGAGATTTAAAAAAATCTTGGCACTGGCCCCAAGAAAATTCGAGTACCTTTAAGTGACTTCAGCAGAATTCTAATGGCTTAAATGTCTTCCAATGATTTCACTCGAATTCAAAATTTTTGAAATATTTTCTAATATTTCAAGAGAATTCTAGTGACTTCAAGTGAATTTAAGTGACTTAAAGTGACTTCAGATATTTCAGGAGATTTCAAGTGACATCTGGAGGATCCAAAATATTTCATATAATTTTCGGAAAATTGACTGACTTCTTGAGATTTTACAAAATTTCTTGAAACTTTATAGCGAGGTTATTGCTATTCTTTCAGAATAGTTACGTCAATTACCTTGTTTTTTACGATCAAAACAAAAAATATGCTCCTATCCAAAAATTGTTTACCGGTTTATAGGTCTTTTTTTGGTAAAAAAAAACTGTGGTCTATTTCTTGCTTCTCGTAGCTTATGTCTTTTTTCTTACAAATAAAAAAAATGTCAATGTTGTTTTTTACGATTAAACCAATAAATATGCGTGATATAAAAAGCATTCAAAACAAATTTTTCAATCTTTTTGTTATGAACAATTTCGTTCTTTTCATTTTTTTTCGTATTTAAACAAAAATTCATTTTTTATTTTATAAATTACGATTATGAAAAAAACTACACATCCCACCGAAAACGATTATTAACAAATTTTTTAATTGTTTTTGCACTAACAACTTTTCTCTTTTTACTTACTTTCGTATCTTATGCCTTTTTTTATCATTTTTTTGTATTTATTTTTTACAATTAAAACACCCTCTGGTACAATAATTTCTTTCATAACCTTTTACTGCTTTAAAGAATATTTGTGTATTGCTATTTCAACTAAATGTGTAAAAAGAGTCTTTTGAATATACATCAGTTATTTTAATAGATACATTACAATTACATTCTAGATAACTGCACAAAAAATCATAACCTTCAAAATAAAAATAATGTACATAAACATTCTATAACACTAAACATTTTAACGTTTAGAGAGTGTCGGGGTTCCAGTCGACCTCACCTGAAGTTTGATCTAACTTTGTTGATACTAGAATTTTCAATTCGGGCTTAGTGTTTTATCTGTCAGTAGTTTGAAGTCCTAATTACAGGACCATATAGTTGACGGGACAGTTACTCGTTCAATTACATTTTGGGAGCCAACGGAAACGGACCCGTCAGAATCGTGGAGTCCAGCGAACCCCGTGTATTCCGAGTTTTAATTGTTCCAATTTTTAATTTTCTCATTAACTCCCCCCCACCCCTCTTTTTCATTTTCTTCGAAATTAAAAAAATATATTTTTCAGATTATAATAGGATTTTTGTTTTATTTTTGGTTTGTTTGTTCGTTGTGGTCCAAATTAGTTCACTGGATTCTTGTTTTTTTTTTTTAATAGGAGTTTACATCAGATCCCATTTTTTTCCACTATTTCTGTCATTTAAAATTCGTGATAGCTCACTTGATGACTGAGGATCATGGAAAAGTTACTTTTCTATTTTTCGCTCAAGTCTCCACTATCATTCTCTAAAATGAATTCCTTTTTCGAGCTGTAGACAATCACACTATTTTCCCCTTGAAATATTGTATTTTGAAAGAACTTAACTAAATTTTTAGCTCGAAATATTATAAGTTAAAAAATGTATGGTTTTTTTTAGGGAAAAATAGTATTTTCGTGACTTTTAGAAATTTTTGTCTGTTTCAATTAATTTAAAGTCAAAAATTGGGCAAAACTTTGATTGGGGGCTGCAGAATCCACCATTGTTTGACATGGTCTCCAATGGACCCCCTATACTCTGTTATTGAGCCGACATGTACTCTCTAATGGTTAAAGAAAAGTTTTTAACCAACATTTTTTAAATATGACCTTCGTTGAGGATCTTTTTTGTAACTCGACAGAGATGTTTTTTCTCATAATTGGTGTGCCTCATGAAGGTAACGCTATGTTACTGAAACGTTGCAAGCAAAGTATATTGTTAATTAAAATTCTAGATATGTCTCTTGGGAATGAGAAAAATTGGATTTATTTTCTAATTTTCAACATTTCTTTTATTGATTTTTAATGTTATTGTATCCATTGAGACAAAGGTTACGCGTTCTATCAAAAAATCGTTTATAACCAGTTCTCAGATTTTTTTGGTGAACAGCTGTTATCCATCCATATCTTATCGTAGCTTGTGCCGTATTTAAAAAATTGGTAATTTTCCTAATTTTACTTTTTACTATCAAAAGAAAAGCTACGTGTCCTATCAAAAATCATTTATAACTAGTCTTTAAACATTTTTTTGGCGCACCCCTTTGTCTATGCACTTATTTTCTTAGCTAGTGTCGTTTTTCGACAAATGTTTACGTTTTGAGAACCCCTGAATCCGATAGACAAGTATTTACGAATGTTTCCGTCTGTAGGTCTGTCCATCTCTATGTATGTATATCTGTCTGTCTGTGAGCACGATACTTGTGAAGAAATTAATCTATTAGATTGGCCATTAGTGCACTCTTTTAGTGGTCGAGTTTGTTAGCCATCCATTTTGGGTAAAAATTCAAAAAGTGAGTACATTTTGAATTTTCTTGAGACCACTTTTTTCAAAATTAAAAAATTCTCTATAAAAATATTCATAGTGTTAAGAAAGATAAACTATTTATCCTCATTACTTTTTTTCACAAAATCAAAAATGACCGAAATTGTAGCATTTACAAAATTCCAAAAAACCTACGAAAATTAACATTTTAAGCTAAATAACGCAAGCTATGAAAAAAGTCAACAGAATAAAAATGTTTATTTTGGAATGCCCTACAAGATTATTCTTGGAACTTTTTTAATTTTGTTGAAAAATGAAAAATTAAAATTTTGGCAGCATAAAAAATAACGGAAAATCCAAAAATTAAATTTTTTCATTTAACAATTTCACAGTATTGCAAAGATTATCAAATATATAAATGTGTTTCAAAAAAAAAAAAAATATATATTTATATATATATATATAGAATAAGTTTTTGGTTTCGTACCTAAAGGAGGGCCGGGTATGTGAAAATGAGACCATATGAACTCCCATCTAACACAAAGCTGCTGAAATTTAGTGACCTTTTCACCATAAATCACTAACCAGCTATGACTTTTGGTTCAAACTACCCCCCCCCCCCCCCCCCCCCCATCAATCGAACTTTCGTAGGACTGTTGTTTTGAGAGTCTCTTTTAGCGAATCATTAGGACATGAAGCAAAAGGCAACCCAACTGCAATGCAAAATACGGTAAAGTAGAAAATTCAATTGACAAAGTCCGGGTCACTGAGATAAGGGATATAATTTAGAAGTTACAAAACGGTAAAGCTGCTCTATAGACTGTATGTGGAACGTTTAAATCACAAAAACCACATTCGAAACAAGCAAATTCACTTTACGAAAAAACGACAGAAGTTGCAATAAAATGTTCAATAACATTTTTTTTGAAGAATGCGCATTTTTTTAAAGATACCACGAAACTACGTCTGTTTTAATATCAATGCATGTTATGAATTGTAATAATATACATTAATGAAAATGATATACAATTTCAGGGACAAACTCGAGTGCAAAGCGCGAGATACGTGATGAGAATGTGCTCTTTAGAGCCGAAGGAGCTTTAACAAAAGAGAATTCGCAATCACCAAATTACTGTTGCCGATGCTTTGACCGTTAGTTTTAAAAAGTCTGTACACAAAGCCCGAGCACGTAGTGCGAGGCAAATACATTATTGAGCGCGACGCGCGAGATAACTATATTATATAAAATATATTATATTAAAATAGTATATCAAGCTTGTGGATCTGTTGTGAATGGACAACTTTTTTCTATATTCATGTTTTTGTAGCTTCTGTCGCTTTTTCAGAAATTTTAATTCTTTTTAAATGATTTTTCTTAAAATTCAGACAATAAATATGCTGGAAGTTGAAATTTTAAAAAGATAGAAAGAAAAGAAGATGCAACAATTTTAAAACTGCCTTAAATTTCTAAGTGACTGCACATTGTGTCATTATCGAAATGAAATCCTAATTAGGTTCAAATTAACATGTATAGTTAACACACTTAAAATAGATTTTTGTTTCTTCTTCGTTTCTCATTGTTAATATATGTAAAAACGTAATACTAGAATTGGAATTTTTGTATGTAGGTATACCAGGGTGGTCCAAAAGGGACCTAATTAAAAAGTATATTTAGGACTCCCCCTAGCCAGTTTTTCAAAATAAAATACTTATTTTAAGCGTTGCTAATGATTTCTTCCCTCTCGGCATGCATGATATATATTCTTTAAGTTAAATGCATCACTTAGATTTTCGAGTGAATTAAAAAAATATTCAGGTGCCGCAGAAGGTCATTTTTATGAAAGAAAATTTTATTTTATTTTAATTTTCGCTTTTACTATTAGCTGTTATTTATACTTCTTTACAATTTTCTACTCGTGGTTCATATGAAAACTAAAGGTATGTGCTTTTCGAAACTTTGTCCGGACTTGTAAGCATATTTAAATTCATATCTCCAAAATTTAATGACTTCAGGTAATTTAGGACATACACATTAATACATATTAGGAATATGTGAAAATGATTTCTCCTATCACTCGTAAAAAATAATTTTTAAATTATGACAATGATATACGTCTGAGAACTAGTTAGGTTTTCCGCCCTTAAACTAAAAAACATTTTTCCAAAAGAATATTCATCTTTCAGAAAGATTGTAAATAATGATTACGTTTTTCTCTAACTTTCACTGATTTTTTTATGTCTAATATAGATATAATTTTTATTTCGGTCCTAATCCTGTCTTCAATATGATAATTTCTTAAATTCTTAAATCCTTCTTCAAAAATTCTTTAAAAAATTGGCATATTACAAAATACATACGTTACATATTTTATGGACATGAAAAAGTTAT
>NC_046661.1:71849143-71852599 GCF_010883055.1 Belonocnema kinseyi | reverse complement strand
TATTGTATTGTTTTATTTTATTGTATGTAGTGAACTGAACTGTACTGCACTGCACTATACTATACTATACTATACTATACTATACTATACTATACTATATTATATTGTATTAAATTTTAATAAAATAGGTAAAAAAACACTATTTTAAAATGTGCGAGATGAAAACCAAGATGAGGACCATTTTTTCCCCTTCCACACTGACCATCTTGTTCTAATGATTCTACCTCTTCAATGCAGATTTGGTTTGGGTTAGATTTTTTATAATTTTATCAAAATTTTATATTTGAAAATCTATCGCATAGAACTTTTTTTGTTCGACCTAAAGAATTTTATTTTTAGTCCTTATATCCGTTGTCATTTCGATCCTCATATTATGATGTTTTGTTTAGTGTAATATTATGGGGTTTTTTTCTTAGTGTTAATCGATATAATTCTTGGATAAAAGCAAAATCGGGGTCAATTATTAAGCGTGCTTCAAATAAGCAAACAATCCGGAAGAAGTGAGTAAAAAAGTGTAGTCACTATGTGTACAAAACATCTTAGGAAACCGTCCTTGTGTATCGCTGTCATGTTATGAAGTACGTGCCCGGAAGTCAGCGTTGTACTCGTATAGAATCTCATAAAGTCGCAGAGATTGTAAATGCAAATGAAACTATATATAGACGCAATGCCAGATACATTCGCTAAGTTCATTGCATTATGATCTCCGTGTGAATATCTGTAATATAACAGAATTAACCTTGGAACATAAGAGGGGCGAATACGCTGATGACAATGACCTTTACTCTGACCGGAAAAGAAAAATTAAATTAAAAATTACGTTCTTAACAAGTATGCATTATAATAGAAAACTAATGAATTTTAATCAAAAACCTGGTAGTTTATGTAGGAACTTGAATAATGGAAAGCTTCTAGCCTAACGTTTACGTTAAAATTAAAAAATACAGTTAAAATTCTCTGCAAAAATCGACGGTAGACTGGGACAGGCCCAACTGATTAATATTCGATGTTCTTTTAAAACTTAGTAAGACATGGAATTCGTCCATATTTTTCTTTCTTGCGAGTCCAAAATTATTTATACCATGTTTCCTTATACATAACAAGACCAACTTCAGTTTTTTTATGTAATATAAATATATTAGGATGTGAAAATTCTATGTTTTGATTCTTTGGTATCTTAGTTGAAATTCTGCTAGATGAAGATGAAACTCGCAGAATATCTATCGAATAAGTAAGAATATTTGCTTTAACGATAGGTGATGAATATATTCCGTGCATTTAATACGCGTTTTTTCTTTGAGATAAAAGTTTAATCGTATTATCGAGCAAGTTAATAGTAGAGTTAAAATCGAAGCATTTGTCAACTTATTTTGTTTGTAATTGCTCTCGCCCCGATACTGAAATTTCAGCTAATTATTTGTATTAGTATTGCAAATTTTATAATTCTGGCAGTGAATCTTTCATTCTTTAGCCGTAAAAATTGCTTTCTACATACATTTTCTTTTACTATGTCAATTTTTTAGATTTGAGTTTATAGTTCCATTTCTTCTGGCCCGGTCTACCATACTGAGTGATTCTGCTGCAGATTTTACCACTTCTTGTTGTTGACGAATTAAATTAATGTGATGCTTAAAATCTCTTGCAACGATGTTGTGGTGAACTTTAAGTTAGGACCATGGTGACTTTTGAAGTTAATCTTTTACCGCAGTTCTCCTTATAAAGCGGCCGAAAGCGCTGAAGGTGACATCAGTCGCTTGTGGTAGCTTTTTTGGAGCTACCATTTTCTTAGCATTATTATTTTTTTGGTCAAAATTTTACCCAGGTGAACCCCGTTTTTTATCATAGCCGCGGACTGAGTCAAGTAACTGACGAGATGAGGACGTTATGAGTTAATTTAATATGATGTTGGAAATTCCTTGTGAATCTGTTGTAGGTAACAAAACACGAGCATGATGGAGTTTGGAGTTCGTCTTTTACCGCTGTTATCCTTAAACAGCGGCCGCGAGGTTTTATTGTTATTATTATTTTTTGCATTCATTTACTACAGGCATTACGTAGTTTCGAGTATCTCATTTACTTCTATTATTATATTATATTATATATACTATATTTTATTACATATATCGGCAATTTCATGTCAATCGGGCCACCCAAATATCTCGTAAACGGGTTTTCTTTTACGAAGTTTGGCGTAGATTATCTTTAACAGGTGTACTTTCATCTAAAATTTTTTCAGAATCTCTTTTTTTCAAAATGGCAGAGCGAAATATCTCAAAAAACGTAATTTTTACATGTTCTCCAGGTATAACATGTTTGAGGTGAAAAAAAACAATGATTAACCCGAGATTATTATTCAATTTGATTATTATTCAATGCGAGCTCAGTCCTTTAAATTTTTCTGTGACCATAAGATTATTTAGACACGAAATATATGGATCGTATATAGTTTTAAGGGTTTGAGGCATCGCTGATTTCAAATTTGCCATAACTTTTACAATATTAATTTGTTTGAACAAATTGTTCAAATAAACTAATTTTACAAAATTAATCGCATGTTTGGATTAAGCGTACTCAAAAATCCCTTAAATAATTTATTTATTTGTATTTTCCTTGTCTTTTTTGTGAACATAAACAGTTTTATTAAATTTACAAAATTAATTATTTATTAATTCGTTTATTAAAAAGCGTAATTGAAGGCATAAAAGAACTATTCCGAATGAAACTTTCCATTCAATCTGATTCTGGTGTTTGTTTGGCAAAATTGGTTAATAAAGCAATAATTTGTTTGATGAAATTGTTTAAACAAATAAATTTTGAAAAAGTAATGGAAAATATGAAGTCACCGATGCCTCAAACACTTAAAACTATATCTGGTTTATATAGTTTTTGGCTAAAAAATCTTATGCTCACAGAGAAGTTTATAAGACTGAGTTGGCGTTGGCCTTATACAACATTTCTTATTCGCCATATTAACTCGCTATTGATATTTTTAAATTCTTAATAATAAGGATTTTTAAAATATGTTTTTGAAACGAAAATTAAAACGATATTACGTTATTAAAACGAACATTACACACTTCCAATGCATGTAGTGGAAGTTTCCAACAGAAATTTTTAACAGTATATATATATATATAATTAAAAGCTTGCCATAAGGACAACTGCAGGATTTCACTGGGAGCGGGTGCTAATCTCAAAAACTGAACCCGATCCAGCGAAATCACGGAGCGACCCAAAGACGACCGCCTTCTGCATTTTTCCTGCAAGTGTTTTAGCATATTGTTGACACCCAGGGATGCTTTTCAGGTTATTAATTAGTGAAAGCTTGGCGCCTTCAAGAGTGCTGACGATAAGGGCGATTAGTGTAACAGAATATTTTAGGTACGATCGTCACAACTCCCTTATTTCTTAGTTCTCTATACCTCTCCTTCTGTTCATTCTCCTTGGCTATGATGT
>NC_046661.1:71845124-71849043 GCF_010883055.1 Belonocnema kinseyi | reverse complement strand
ATTGCTCGTTCTTTGATAGCTACATGCGTACGACAGAGAAAAAATATCTTTTGACCGAGGCATCCGTGAGTTAGACAGTAATGGAACGTTACACGTATTTACTTGAAGTTAATGACCCAACGGAGCTGCCTTGATCTGCGCTGAACTTTCAAACAAACGGATACATTTTCAACCCAGAACATTAATTTTGTATAAAAAAGATGGTATTTGAAAAAAATAACTGAATTTTCAACACAAAAATATCAATTTTTAATTCGAAATTTCAATGTTTCACCGAAAGTGGGATTGTTCAAGTTACAGTTAAAGAATTTAATTTTTAACAGAAAAAAGGGATGTGCAACTTAATAGTTTTGTTCTTAATCACAATGATAAATTTTCAACCTAGAAGACTAATTTCCTACCAAGAACCTATATTTTTATCGAAATATGTGCTTTTTCAAACAAAAGGTGGAATTTGCAACTAAAAAAGATGAATTGTTACTTTCAAATATCAATTCTCTAGCGTAAATGGTATAATACAATTTTATGTTCCATAATTTAACTTTTAACTAAGTATGAAGAAATTTTAAAAAAAGTTGAACTCTCAATGAAAAGATGAATTTTCAACCGCGAAGATTAATTTCATACTTGAAAAAGACGGTTTAAAAAAATTAAATTTTTAACAAAAAAGGATCAATTCTTTTTAATATCATTTATCTATCAAACATGGTATAATCGAATTTTCTCATAATTAAATTAATTTTTCGCAGAGCAAGGAATTTTTAACAAAATAATAAAATCCTCGAAAAAAAAAATGAAATTTCAATCAGGAAGTTTATTTTTCTACCAAGAATGACGAATTTTCAACAAAAATCTGAATTTCCAAATACTGTATGAAAACAGATGAATTCGTGTCCAAATAGTTCAATCATTAAGGGAAAAAGGTCGACTTTAAACTAAAAGGATTAATTTTCTACCACAACAGAAAAATTAAAAAAAATTGAATTATTAGGTAAAAAAGGTCAATTTTCAATTTAAAATATCAATTTTTAACAAAAATAATAGAATCGAAATTTCTATTAAAGATATTGGTTTTTGACAATCTGAAAAGGAATTTTTTTAAATAACTGAATCCTCAATGCAAAATATTGATTTTAACCAAGAATATTACTTTTCTACCAAAAATTACGAGTTTTCTACAAAATTTAGAAAGTTTTAAACAAATATATGATTTTTATTTTAAAAAAATCATTTTTCAACCAAAAGTATAATATAAGTAAATTTTACCATTTTAGAAAATAATTTTAATATATATATATATAAATTTGAAGAAAATGGTTGAATTTTCAATCAAAAAGGTTCGTTTTAAACAGAAGCTGATGAAGCTTCAATTATGAAAAAATGGGATGGTTTAGTTTTTAGTTAAACAAATTATTTACAATTTAAAGAAGTGCAATTGAAAGAAAATATCTGAGTTCTCTGCCAAAACAGATTGTCATTTAAAATATATATACATTTTTAACAAAAAATGGAAAGTTAATAAATTAATTTTGAAAAAATAAGAATTGTCCGAAAAATGGTTGAATCCTCAATCAGCAAGATGAATTTTCAAACTAGAAGATTAATTTCCTACTAAAAAAGACGAGTTTCTAACAAAATCTATACATTTTTAAACAATTAGTTAGATTTTTAACGAAAAAAGATCACACTTTAATTTAAAATTTTAATTTTGTACTAAAAATGTCATAGTTGACTTTTCTGTTAAAAAAATTAATTTTCGACAACAACAAAAAAACAGCGTTATGAAAATTATTTCAAAGAAGATCAAATCCATTTAACATTAGGTAGGTTCTACACTTCGAGTCGCTGAATCGATCAGGAAAGAAATTATGTTGTTTTTAGACTAAATTTTAAGAGAACCTTTTTTTCGTTGTAAAATAAATTCTATGTTCAAAAGATTAATTTTGAACCAATAAGATTAGTGTTTTACAAAAAAGTTGAATTTTCAAGCAATTACTTGATTTTTATACTATAAGGGAACAGTTTTTTTTAAATTCGTGTTAAAAATATTCAACAATTTAGTTAAATTTTGTTTTCTGTCTTGACTGAAAATTGTTTGCTTTCGACTACTCGGTTAAATGTCAAACTGACTGAGTGAAAATGGATATTTTTTGTGCTAAAGATTCATCATTTTAGTTGAAAATTTAAATCTCGTGTTCAAAATTCTTTCTTTCTTTGGTTGAAAATTAATCTTTTTTGTTGAACATTTCTCTAATTGTTTTAAAGTTAAAAGACCTTTTCAAAATTAATTTTTTTGTTTGAAGATTCATTATTTTAGTTAAAAATTTATCTCTGGTTAAAAACTCTAAAATTTTCTTAAAATGCAGTTCTTGGTTCAATTCAGCTGTTATTGTTTTAAAATAATCATATTTTTTAGTTTTTAGTTGAAAATTTATCTACTTATTTAAAACTTTAAATATTTTGTTAAAATGTTAGGCGTTTAAATGAAAATGTAACTATTTGGTTGAAAATTCGTTAATTTTTTTAAACTGAAAATTAAACTTTTTCATTTTCAGTGGAAACGCTTATGTTAAAAATTTAGCTTTTTCATGAAAGATTTGCATTTACAACCAAATAATTAAACTTTTAACCAAATACTTAAATTTCCAACCTACAAATATAAATTTTAAACTGAATAGCGAAATTTTCAATAAAAAAAAGACTAATCTTTAACGAAAACGAGTTACATTAAAAAAAGGATTCCCAATAAAAACGTAGTGGTGAACATCTTAAAAAAAAAGAAGTTCAACAAACTATTTAAATTTTTAACCAGCGTTGAATTTTCGAAGAAGTATGTACATTTTCAATAAATTAGTTGAATTTTTAACCTGCAAATATGGATTTTCGATAGGATATGTAACATTTGGTATTTTAACGAATGCAGATGTTGCGAAGAGATGCATTGTAAAAATAAGGATACGAATTTTCAATCATAAAGATTAATTTTCCACAAGAGATTCGAAATTTACCAAAAGTAGAAAATTTACCTTTTCGCCCAAAACATTAATTTATTTCCGAAAAAAAAAAAATTTTTTTTAAAAGTAAATTTTTTCAACCAAAGATATGAGTTTTCCACTATAACTATTGATTTTTCGTTTAGAAAAACGAATTTTCAACAAATAAAGAATTGTCAGTTAGGAAATCAAAAAATGTGTCCCAATCTTCAAACTTTTAAGTCAAAAGAATATTTTTCTGTAAGTTAGAACATCTTTCTCCTCCATCTACCTCCATGAACTACGTTTTTCACAACACCTTCATCCCACATGATAAGTTTTTAAGTATTTATTGGTTTAAAGTGTTATTTTTAATAAATAATTCCACTAATTTCAATGTAATTTCAAATATAATAATTATTAGTTCAATTTTAAAGAAAGATTTTGAAGGGGAGACTTAACCAAGATTTTCAGGGGAGAGTTTACCAAGTGGCAACAAGCTTATTATGTGTGTTTTTCTACCTATAAGAAAATTCATTATTATAATGCGCGTGACAAAATTTTGCTAAATTGATTTATAAGAAGTGTGGTCTAAAAATGCAAAGTTAATTATTTAAAGAATATGATTATCATCAACGTGAGTTACAAAATTGTAATAAATGCTATTCATCAATATTAGGTGTAAATTAATATTCAATAAAAAAAAGCTTATTTGGAATAAAATGGTTCAATTTAATTTTCTGCCAAAAAATATAAAATTTGTTAAAATCCTATTTTAAACGATTAATTACAGTTTTAGGTACAGAACTCATCCCTTGGTGCCTTCTATTATTTTATACTAATATTGTGTAACATTAATTAAATATGTATAACATAGAAAGGACAGGCTTTTGGTTTATTCTTTTTCATAAAAAGATAAATAGGCGCATGCCGTGGCGTGCGCAAGA
>NC_046661.1:71830552-71845024 GCF_010883055.1 Belonocnema kinseyi | reverse complement strand
AAATACCGGTTTCATATGTATACACCTGGTATATATATATATATATATATATATATATAAATAGAACAATGATATATGGTAGCTCCAAGTCTAAGGAAGCATTTAGAGATCATTGTTGTCACCTACTACGCTCGTGGTCGCTGTTTAAGCCTAAGAGTAGTAAAAGACGAATTCGAAACTACGCCGTGCTTGTAATTTTGTACCTACAACATCATCGCAAGTGATTTTAAACGTCGTATTCAATTAAATAATAAAATACTTATCAATCACTTTCCTTCGTCCGTGGCTGTGATGAAAACGCGGGTTCGCCAGAGTAAAAGTTTGAAAATAATAACAATAAAGGCTCGCGGCCGCTGTTTCAGGATAACAGCTGTAGAAGACGAACTCCAAACTACATCATGATTGGAAAAAAGAAAAATATGGACGAATTTCATGCCTTATTCAGTTTTAAAAGAACATTAGATGTTAATCAGTTGTTCCTGTCCCAATATACCGTCGATTTTTGCAGAGAATTTTAAATGTGTTTTTTAATTTTAATGTAAACGTTATGCTGGAAGCTTTCCATTATTCGAATCCCTACAGAAGCTATCAGGTTTTTCATTAAAATTCATTAGTTTTCTATCATAATGAATACTTGTTAAGAACGTATTTTTAAATTTAATTGTTCTTTTCCGGTCAGAGTAAAGGTCATTGTCATCAGCGCATTCGCCCCTCTAATGTTCCAAGGTTAATTCTGTTATATAACATATATGCGCACGGAGATCATAATGCAGTGAACTTAGTGAATGTATTTGGCATTGCGTATATATATATACACACACATATATATATATATATATATATACATATATATATTTTTATTTGCATTTACAATCTCTCCGACTTTATGAGATTCTATACGTGCATATAGTGGAAGTTTTCAACAATAATTTTTAACAGTTTTTTTCTAACACTTTTCCCCGGATTTTTATCCAGTTTTTTTCGTCATAAATCAAGGACACTGTCAAGTGACCATTCAGTATTATTTTGTTTTTTCACATTTCCTGGATTTTTTAACCCAGTTTATCCGATATTATCAAAGGATTATATGAAGTCACTGATAAGTTAACGAAGTTCCGAATTAAATTAATACCATGTATAAAATTCTTTGAGACGGTGTTGCAGTGGGCTCAAAATTACGAGCATGGTATAGTTTGAACTTGTGTAAAAATACTTATTCTTGATCGTGTCTTGGGTCAGTCTAATCCAAGAGAATTTCAATTTATTCTGTTTTTCCAGCTCGTGAGACGGAACCATACTATTTTTGATATTTTAAGACGAATATATTCGTCCTAATAACAACAGTTTATATCCTGAGATAAGATTGGGAAACAATCTGATAGATTTATAACTCAAAGGCTAGCCACAAGTATCCCAAAGCCTCTGGGGGTCATCACTATTCCCCTATAAGTTCAACAGAATGCTTAAATTTTCTCTAATAGTTCACTAGATGCTAGTAGAAAATTACAGTTTTAATCTTTCTATGGAAAATTGTATATGCCCGTAGTTGTCGAGACCGACAGGTGTCAAATTTTTATTCAAAAGTTATAACAAACTTACCAATTTTATCGTTTTTAAATTTTGTATACTTAGCAGATATCAACTGTTTGGTCCTATCTTATCTGAAAGTGACATGTCCTACCTGTTGAAATAAGACTAATACATACATTATTTTTCCAAGTCCCAAGACAATTTAATTTTCTTATGATTAATAGGAGAATCTTCTACTTTTAATGATTGAAATGAGGCTAGTAGAAGATTGATGACGTTGAGTGGATTGATCTCCATTTTCAGTGCTGTTAAGATATTTTATATCAAAAGCTATAATAATCTTAAATATTTTGGGTATGCAGACTCTGCGTCCGTCCGTTCAAAAATTGCCCCATTTCGTCCTATTTCAAATGGGGCATTCTATTAGCATTCTATACAAACCGGATGAAAATATAATTGTAAGAATTTTATTTACCGCTTAGTTTTATTTTGTATAGAATATTGAATATAAAAATATAAAAAAATTCAATATCAAAATTTTCAAATATAATAATCCAGAATGGAAATTTATTCTTCACTATGTATTGACCATTTTTCCCTATATAGGGCATTGGTTTGAAAGAGCATTATCACACCCTTGTTAAGCACTGGCCAGATTTTCTGGTCAGTACCACACTAGGTATAGGTTGAGCTGGCTGATGCTTCTTCAATCACTCGTCAAGATTTCTGCACGGGGCATTGCAGGGTGAATAGGAGTAAGCTGACATGAGATGGTCACATATAGAGGGAGAAGGTGTTACATAAGTTAATAAATAATTATGAAATATTATATTAATTTTCACGAAGTACTTACTTTAAAGAGATATTCACGTATGTCCGTGTTGTATATATACAACATTTCAGCAAAATCACTCCCTGGAAACTTGACCGCTTCACGCAAAAAACATAAACGAATACGAGGAACAGATTCCACGCTATTGTTTAAACTTTATTTTTATACGTTGGGCGCTTCCATCATATCGTTGTTATACATTAATCAGCAGAAACTTATTTTTAGCACAATAAACATCTTAAGTTCATGCCAATTTAAAAATACAATCCAGGTCATAAGAATTGTAGGTTCGATAGGATTCTGCTTTCGAAAATTAACCACTTTAAAGTATTATAAAAAATTAACATTCTGTTAACTTTAATAGTAGAAAAATAAATTGACAAACTTCCAATGGCTTAAAAGTTTTGATAAGACATTTTTAATTTTGAAATTTGTATGTCAGATTAGGATTTAGGGACTCCAAAAACTATAGGATACTTAATTTTATATGAATCGAATAAATATTGAAATGTTTGATCAGCCGTATTGGGTTCGCCATTTTTAATTTTTATAAATTCTGTTACCAGATTTGGATTCAGTGACCCTAAAACCCCCGTATAAACAGTTTCATCAAATGGCACGTTGCTTATACAATAATCTTTTTGGAAAAAATGAAAGAACACGTCAACTTAATTTTTTACTTTTGGGTAATACATATTTTTTCAGATTTCTCCTTTTAATTTTGATTTACTTTCCATTATTTTTGTTGTATGTAGGGGGTGGCTCACCTCGTAAATTTTTTTTTAATGAAGTCAGGGAAATACGGTTTTCCATCTATCATTATGCCGAAACTTTTCACGACCTTAAACCGTTTATTGGCCGATAAGAAAAAATACGTGTCGCTTAGTTTTTGGTCCCCTAGAACTTATATCAAGATCATTAAAATCGGTTGTGGGCGGGGGGCACCTGGGGTACTTTCCTTGTGAGTAAAATTGTCATTATATGACACTACTGATGTGAAAAATATATTTTTGATTAAAAACTGAAAGTATAATAGTAAATGCTGCGGTAGATAGAGTAAGACAAAATATCTAGTTTTAATGCTTTTTTGTGTAGAATACAAAATTTCAATTTTCAGATTTTTTAAGGATAAAACTGGAACTTTTCGTGCTAAGCTAAAAGTATTAAAATTTACTATTTTAGCACTCCTTGGACAGTCTTCAAACAAAAAAGGTGTTGCTTTTGCGAAGAAATATTTAAATGTATGTAGTTTTTTTTAAGTAAATTGAAAAAGAACGAATTTGGAAGGAGTTTAAGGTCATGTGATTCTTTGACGTATGAGTAATTGAGATCTTATAGATTTTTTCTACAATTTTCAATTAAAACAAAAAATAGTGCCCAGACGTCCGATGTACGTAACAATGTGCGTTACTAAGGGATGACGGCACATTATGAGTTTCAAGACAAACTGCGATCCACGACGATAGGTGTAACTAAAGTAAGAGAAAGACACACAGCTGAGGTTTTAGGTATCTGGATGGATAATATAATGGATGATTGGTGCATCGATAAGGACTAGGTTGTCGTAATGGTGACTGACAATGGAGCAAACATTGTGAAGACAGTTCACGATACATTAGGGTCCCATAAACATCTTCCGCGTTTTGCTCACACGATAAATTTGGTCGCCACTAATACCATGAAGTATTATTTCTTCAATAATGTGGAGAAAAGTATGTGACGGTAAACAAAATAATTTTAATTATGTACTGCCTGAACAAGAAAATTGAATCGCTCCACACGCGTCTCTAAACGCCAACTGCGCTAACTTTGCTAGATCGCCTAGAATTCCAAATCACGGAAAGATTTCGAAGAATAACAATCAATCTATTATTGCAATTTCGACAATACTAGATTCACGATTTAAAAGACTGCATTTTCAGTAGTACGAGCAGTTAGGCTGTGCACAAGCTGTCAACTGCATTGCTGCGCTTATGAGGCAATATTAATCTGATCCAATGAGCATGTCTAACATTTATGCGGCAATAACTGAAGATAATATCAACAACCTTGATACGTCGGCAGTACTGGCGCGGTACTGCGAAGATGGTAAATGTCCCCCATTGGTCAAATAGTCGAAAAATTTACCCTGACTCTAAGAAAATAGCGAAAAAGACGACTTTTATCGATTTTTTGAAATTCAAAGTGAATTAGGGAGGGTAAAAAATAGTTCAACGGAATTATCGCTATATAGGTATAAAAGTCTTGCTTTGATCTATTTTCATTGATAATTTAAATTACAAAAAAATTGTTTGCTGTTCAAATTTGATATGCTTCATTTTGTGAGATTTGTAGCTATATTTGCGATGTGAAAACATAAGAAATTTCTTTACATGAAATTTTAGGGGAGTGTTTTTGACTCCCAAATGAAAGTTTTTATTTCTATTAGGACTTCGCGGAAAACAACCTTTCTTCGATAAGCCCTATTGTATGGTTATTAATGACTATATATGTATTAAAAATAAATATACTTATATTTTTTTAAATTTTATTCATCAATGTAAAACTTGTTTTGAATTTATTTGTAACATATTTCAATTGCTGGGTTTCGCCTTGGTATCCTCAATCGCTAATAGTTTCGTTATTTTGAAATAACTTCCTTACGACATACATCTATAATTTTCGGTAACCTGATCTCTGATCGATATAAGAGTTTTACATTTTAACAACATTAGTCTTCTATAAAACAATATATTATTATTTATTTATATGTGCCACAAAGTAAAGACAAGCGTAATCTATTGAGCCCAAGGCCAGTATAAAAATATTATTATTAATCCTTCGATGATTTTCTAAAAATTGTTGTCACGATTCGCCCTTGAGTAGCGTTTCGTCCTGGTATTCGGTATCATTCATATGAAAACAGCTGATATCCATTGGTAGTAATCCTCGTAGTAACTATTTTTATTCATAGGGTAACCTCTTGTTTTGAAATTAAAATCTACTAAAGCAATAAAGTAAATTACTAATTTTATCAATCACCGATCATTATTTAGATGTATATAGTGTAACTACTGTTTTAAATAACATTCTTGACTGAGTTGCCATTTTGCTTAAAATGTAAAATGTTTTTCGTTAATTGTAATATATTTATTTAATTTAGGTACACTGAAAATAGTCTCTGGAATTTTCCCAATTTTTATTGGGGGAAAATCCACATTTTCGTTGAGAAAAATCATTTTCCCCAAAATTTGGGGAAATTTTCGTTGAAGTTGTTATAATTCACTAAAAAAATAGAGAAAATTTCATACAATTTAGGAAATTAAATGATTCCTATTGAATTTAGAGAATCTTTCTAAAAGTAATGGTTGATTTTCCACGTAGATTATGTTAATTTTATAAAAATTCTTAAAGTATTATCGTATGTTTAGGAAGATGTTTGGCCCTGGAATATTTGATGAACTAGCTAACTCTGTGAATGCTTTTTCAGTTTTCCTCTTGATTTGAAACGGAGCGGATGTCTCTATTTTTTTACGTCGAAAACTATCCTTTTTATATTACTAACAGAAATTCTGTTTTATAAATTTGCAATCGTTTGCCTTTTATATTTCTTATCTATTATCTTCATCTCGAACTTTAAGTGTGTGTCTCTGTGCAACGTATTTGTGATTTTTATGTTTGTGGGATGACGAAGTGATTTACTTCCCCGCGGTCACCACCCCGCGTATAAATTCAAATTTGGAACTAGTCTGGTTCCCAACTATTCGACCCCACTTAAAGTCGGGGGCTAGTCGGGTCATTTGACTAGCCCCTGACCAGTAGCGTTACGGTGGATTAGTCGGGGGATATTCAGGTGACCCGACTTATCCTAGTCGGGGCCTGATCGGGTACTAGTAGAGGTCATGATAATACATATGCATGGAATATTAATCAAACTCCCCAAAATTTGTGGAACATCCCTTAAAAGTTTGTCAAAATACTTATTATTTATGGAAATCTCCACAAACTTTTTAAAAATATTTTAAAGTGCTCAAATTTACCCAAGATTTAATGGGGAACATATACTGCGCTTAAAAATACATAAATTTATGTGACTAAAATTCCCAAAAATTTGTGGAATGTTAATTTAAAAAAAAAAACTTCAGCTGGAAGGCAGCAATCGAAGAGCTTCGCTCTGAAGGAACCGCCATGTTGGTCACAGTAGTCTCTACTCCATGTAATTATGCTTCGTTACGTGTGCACTTCTGTCTTAAACACTCGACGCGTCATTTCTGTTGCGCGAGAGGCGGCACGTCGCGCCCTTGCGGATTTTCTTTAAAGCTACCAGTCCAGAACCGCCAGACTTAAATGAAGGTGGTAGCGAAATCTAAACTGTACCGTGCTTAATAGTTTACTACTAGGATACTACTCTTCACTGATTAATCAAAAACTTTTTCTTTTTCCAATTTCAAATACATGAAGGATTAGACTTTATTTACGCATGGCAAACCTTTCAGATCAATTTAAAAATAAGCATCGGTACAAATTTAGAGTCTTATGACTTTCGGCAGACTTTTCACCTGCATCTATATGTATTTTTTCCAATATGGATTTTCTTAAAATTCCATACAAAGGTACGAGTATTTATAAATGTTCCTAGAAATTCGAAATTTTCTAAAAAACACTACAAAAAAATAAGATTACGTCTTTTTGAAGATTTTGATCGTTGTTTTTATAAAAAGTTGATTTTCGTACAAAATTATTAACTTAATAATTATTTATTAAGTATATTTGAGGTTGATTTAACATTAACAAATCTTTTCTCCAAAAAACGGTGCAAAAGTATTATTAAATATATTCTTAGTATTTTAGAATAAAAAAATCATTACGCGTTTTTAGATATTACTTCATTTGATAAAACCTCGCCAAAAACTAAAACATAAGAATTACCCTACCAGAGCCCCACTAGCTCCCGACCAGAGCCTGAAGATTACCCGCACGGAAATTAGTGAACAAAAAGCCCCGACTAGCCCTTGACCAACCACCGACCAAGCCCCAACTGAAATTTTGACAACAAAATGCCCAACTAGTCCCCGATTAGTCCCCGACTGGGGACTTTGTCAAAATTAATAATCCGACTAGCCCCCGATTAGTGCCCGACTTGTAATACGGCCAAATGGGGTTATTTCCACACGGGTCATCCTTCTGGAACGTTTAAATCTGATATCTGGCACTAAGGAGGACCCCTAAACGTTTACCTTATGCCATTAAAAAAGGGAATCGAGTGAATATATTAATGAACTCACCGCGAAACAGCTGAAAGTATATCACACTAACCCTTCAAGATTGTATGGCCTTGCAAAAATTCACAAGACGGGTGCCCCGCTAAGGACGATCGTTTCTTATGTAGGTAGTGCTACTTACAAATTAGCAACATTCACAAAAAATATTATTGCAAATAATTTTGAAGCTCCTAAATCGAGAGTGCTTGACAGCTTCGATTTAGTGAAGAAAATAACGAAGATCAGGTTCCCGAAAAATCATGTCTTCGAATCACTGGACGTAGTTTCCCTTTTTACAAATGTGCCGAAAGAAAATGCAGTTCGAGGCGGTTCGTAGTAAGTGGAATAGAATTCGCGAAAAAAAATTCCATGCACAGATTTTAAGGAAGGACTTCCATTATGTCTAAATAATACAGATTTTAATTTCAAAAACCAAACTTATTTTCAAAAAAGAGGACTACCAATGGTCTCTCCCCTTTCACGGATTTCAGCAGATTTTGTTATGCACGACCTGGATTAAATTCACGCTGGAGAAAGAACAAAATATGGCGATAAACTTTCTGGATAGATTTCTTCACAGGAATGATGTTCCAGAAATAAAGTGTAATTAATATCACAAACCCACTTGGTCTGGTAGATGCCCAAATTTTCATTCAAAACACCCTCAAAAGTAAAAAAAATTGTAGTTTTTAATATGGTTGACAGAGCTATTCTTCTTTCGGATAAAAAATTTCATCAAGAAAATTTGCGATTAGTGGAAGACACACTTCGTGAAAACTTTTGCCCAGAAAATTTTGTTAAAGAGAATATAAATTTGAATTACATACTTTGGCCCAAAATGAATAACGTAGAGTTGCCGAAATAGTTTAAAACAAGGAAATTAGGTCTTTCATTAGCATTCCATATGTTAAAGGTCTATCTGATCGAATTGCGAGAGTTCTCGGGCATTAAGACATAATTACGGCGTTTAAAAACAAAAGAGACCTTACGTCGGTCTTAAGGCCCAATAAAGATAATTTAAATAAATTGCAAAATAACGATATTGTTAATGGCATTTGGTGCATCGGTCAAAATTGCAAAGCGGTTTATATAGGCCAAACTAAACGCCCGTTAGAAGTAAGGGTTAAAGAAAACAAGAAACATACAAATAAGGTCCCTGATAAACAGACAATGCTCACTAAACATAGTGTTGAGAAAGATCATTTTTTCGATTTTGATAAGGCAAAAATTCTTGCAAATGAATGTCACTATCGCAAACGTCTGCTGTTGGAAATGTGTCATATTACTGCTAATGAGAATACTGTCAATTTAAGATCCGACGTGAAAAAACTTCAAAAATATACTATCCTATTGTAAAGCGGAACAAATTTGAAGAACACGTGGTCACTTTGGTTGCCGCCCCCCTAAAAGGAACTGAAAATCGTTCCTCTCAATTTTCAGGTAGAATTACTGCCGCAGCCCCTTAGAAATTAAAGCACCGCTCCTTTGAATCCCGTAAGTTATAAAATTAGAGGACCTCTGTGTATGCATTTTTATTTTTCTTCGTGATTCGAAACGGAGCGGATGTCTCCATTTTTCACGTTGAAAACTATCCTTTTTATATTAACAGAAATTCTGTTTTATAAATTTTCAGTTGTTTGCCTTTCATGTTTCTTATTCATTAACTCCATCTCGAACTTTAAGTGTGTGTCTCTATGCAAGGTATTTGTGATTTTTTTATTTTTTGGGATTACGAAGTGATTTACTTCCCCGCGATCACCTCATCCTTCTGCAACGGAACGGGACGACCACACAGAGACGGAGTTGACATTGAAAGAGAGAGAGAGAGAGAGAAGGGGGGAGAGGCGGAGAATTCATTTATACATTTTTTGAAGAAAACATTTAATAATTTCATAATCATCTCTAAGATTGCTTTCCATAAATTTTTGTTGTTCAACACAGAATGCAATACATGAGTTGCAAGTTACATTTAAAAAATTTGTTTGTCGTTTTTAATTCAAATCATTTTTCGCAGTGCTTTTCTATTAATGGGTTTTAATATTAAAGAACTATCCGCTATTACGAGATATTCCATAACACTAATCCTAGCGCTATATACCCGTCCGGTTAGTTTTATGGAAATTTTGGAAAAACTAGTCAGTGAAAAATATAAAAGGACTTTCAGTCGCATATTTGAGTTTCCTAAATAATGAAAATTTCGTCGATGAAACTTTTGTAATTCTGAACATGAGTCATAGGTCTTCAAAAACATTCCAGAATACTAGTAAATTCTGAATATATTTTACCTCACCTCAAACCTTATGCTTTATACCTGGGTAAAGCGATGTTTAAAATTAGACTTAACTTTAAGAAATAAAGTATAATTTCGGGGCTAGTTTTCAATATTGAAATAGTACACTAAAAATATAGTCCCGGGTGGCTCTGTTCTAATGCCATTTTATCTTGATTCCACTGAACGACGTTTTACTACAACTTTTTTGGTTCAAAAAGGTACTTAAGTGAGACTAAAATTTCAATGACGCAACGTAGCACATATACACGTTAAACTTGTGTAAACTGTCAATGAAATATAAAATATTGTTATAAAAAATGCTAGAAATTTATAAATCCTGTTTTGAAATACAGGTCAGCTTCTCAATAAGAAACTGGCGAGAAAGCATTTTCACACTACTCAGAGAGCGAAAGGGTATCTTGGAGGAGGCAGGTTCCGAGCTCAAAGTTGGAGAAATGTGGTTTCTGATGGAGATGCCGACTTGTATGTTGATAAGCACCAATTAGCACTGAAATTTTATTGTCATTTAAGACTGAGGAGACTAATAGAAGAAGAAAAAGAAGTAAGCACTAACAAGAAGAAGAAGTAAAACAAATGAAGAATCCTTAGTGTAAAATAATTATGTTTGTATTTTAGGCGAAAGAATCCGATTTATCTTTCAGCAAATAAGACAAAAATTGTATTCTACTCCGAAAAATTGTTCACAAAATACCAGTTATTCTGTGAAATTACAGAAACATGAAAAATCGCAATTTGTGAATGTTATTTTTACATGGAGCATAGAGAACACAGCAGGTTATGTGCATGTGATCTTCAATTACGCTTAACAATTAAACTTTTTGTTGAAAAATAATTTTTCGGTTGAAATTTTCACTAGTTTATAAAAATTCGTTTTCTTTTCTTGAAATTTTTTTTTTCTAGAAAATTATTCTTCTTGTTTGTAAATATATTTTTTTGGTCAGAAATTCTTTTCGTTGGCTCTAAACTTGATTTTCCACTACCTCCGCTATCGTTAAGAATTTTCAAAAACACTGTCCCTGAATAAAAGGGCTGTAGGAAGCAGGGAGTGGGTTGATAAAATTTTTCCATTAGTTACGAAACTAATACGAAATTAAAAGAAAGTATTATTTTAAAGTATTTTTGCGAAGCCATTTTCAAACCAGATATTCATTTTACCTATTTTAACCAAAGACAGTTTTTTTATTTGCCATACTAAACCTTAGTAGTATCGTCTACACAGTGATTGATCTCAATAAATTAATATTTGGAATCTTAATAAAAAATTTCAAAGATGAACACCTATTACTGGCTCGTTCTCACTGAAAAGTTGGTTTTTACAATAAATATAGTAGTTTTTTGATATATAACATTTTGCAGTTTATATTTTATAATAGAATTATTTTACACGTATATTTAATTACTTTTCATCAAATAAATCAACAATAAACTATTGTTGTTATTAATAATCTATTTATTACAAATAATAGACTGGTGCCTTGTATGCAATATATATCTATTAATACGCATTAAATAATTGGCTTTTTCTGAAAAGACTTGAAATTGGAAACTATTCACACCATAGAACAATAAAATATCAAATATGAATTATTTATGTTTTCTAAGTCTATCTACGTTAAATATGATACATGTAGAGTTTTTTTTTATATTTCATTTTTAGAAAAAAATTGCGTTGCATAAATAAAGATACTGAAACCAAAAATTGATAAATAGACTCAATAAGTTATCTTAAAAATTTAATGCTGATCATTTCTAACAAAAATTTTTCGAATCCGTTCACAATTGCGATCTGTCGACTATTCTGAATTGTAAATTCTCGAGCCAGCCCACTGTGCAGCAGGAGAAGTAAACCCCAAAGATCTTATTTTTTCGCCGGACTTTGCAAATACAATCTTTATTTTTTCATTCAAATGTACTAATATTAGATTAATAAAATATTGTTTGTGAGTGGAAGTGTAGTTTGAGGAAGCTTAGTGTCAATTCCTTGGCAGCGGTTTTTACATTGAAAACATTCTTTTATGTTTGTAATAGCTTCATAAATCTAATGTTAATGAAAATTTGATATTACTTATTATTTAGAAATATTAAACACTTTCCTAGGTAGATTTAAAATTCACGAGAAAGCGAGAAAATACATGCTTTTAGAAAGGTAAGTGCCAATAGTTGGCAGAGTTTTTTTCCAACATTTTTTATGTTAAGCTGAAGGAACAAACCTGCCATTTTTGCGTTCAGCTTAAAATAATATTTTCTTCCACAATCCAATGTGGCATGCATCATGCATGTCTCTGTTTTGCAACATCCTAATTTTCATGCCAATTTTCCCAAATACCAATAAATTATATCAATAATGTATCGTAAAGATGGCATGTAATTTGAAATCACGGAAAATATGTTAAAAATGTTTACAGAATTTTCCACAAATTTTCCTCATCTAAACCAACGAAGGGTGCATGCCAGTTTTTCTACACTATTTTTTCGATGAAAAAATTTATTTTTTACATTAGCATGCAATTTCAAAACACGGAAATTCCCTTACATTTTTTCAGTTTTACGTGACCCTTTGAGCCCTTTGGGCTACTGTGTACCGCATGCCTTTCATTATTACACCTTAAATTTGTTTGAAGTACCTTATATTATCAAGGCAAGCTATATCACATCAAGGAAAAACGCTAAATTTTTTCACAAATTGCAATGCGATTTTAATTATAGTGTGCCCGTGGGCAGGGGCTAGAAGCCCTTTTATCTTTTTTTATTAGGGTTAATTATCGATCCTTAAAAAGGCATGCGGTATGAAGTCGGGCACCAGAAACTACGAAAAGCTCCCGGTGTATCATATCTTTCTTCGAAATTGAACACTTTTTCCGTATTTTTTTGTGTGTATATAGAAAACCTTCAAATTTTTGAATTATATGAGTGTGAAAGCGATAAATATAAAAAAAACATATACATATATAGCAATAATCAAAAGATTTACAAAATTTTTGTGAAAAAATCACATTTCTTCAAAATGGCTGTTGTTTATATAAAAATTAAGACAAAAAGGTTCAAATACTGATGAGTGGAAAGTTAAAGAGTTGAACTATAAAACTGGTTTTGAAGAAAACTCGTCTTTTCGGTATGAAAATTTATTCTTTTTGGTTGAAAAGTCTACTATTATAGTTTTGATTCAGAATTCATCTTAATTCAAATTAATACATAAATTAGAAAAGGTTTTCAAACAATTACAATTATTTTTTTGTTAAAATATTTATTACTTAGTTGAAAATTTCATTAAATAGTTTTGTTCAAAAGTCATCCCGTTTGGTAAAAATTTAACTCTTTTGTATAAAATTCGTCGTTTTGACTTGAAAATTTAACAGTTTAGTTGACATCTTTTTTTTTCTTGACTGAAAAATCTTTTCTGAGTAATATTTCAGCTATTTTGTTAAAAATTCATCTTTTTGGTCTCAAAATCTATCTTCCTAATAATAAATTTAATATTTCTTGACAAAAAATAATACTGTTTGGTAATAACAATTTTTTTCGTTAAAATATCAACTATTACATAAAGTTAATTTACAACAAAACAGTGAAATTTTCAAATAAAATTATGATTTTTGAACAAATTAGAATAAATTTTAACCGAGTACAGTCCAACTCCGATAACTTGCCATCCAATAATTGTATACTACCCTCAGAACGTCATCACACGTACGGCACGCACACTGATGGGGGTTCTCTCACCACCTGTGTTATTCTGCTCATTATTTGCACCCATGATTTACGCATGCGCGCACGTAACATCGTGCTACTGGAGGGGGCATCCGATAGGTCTGAAATTCCTGGAATTTTCCGCCTGTACAGCCCTGGAGTTGAAAAGTTATCGGAATTGGATTGTAGTGGACTTTTTAACCAAAAAAAAAGGTGAATTCTTATTAAGAAATATAATAGTTGCTATTTCCCCCGTAAAAGATTTTAGTTTCAAATTCAAAGCAGTTGAAATAATTAAAAAAAAAAGAAAAAACGAGTTTTCAGTAAAACTGTTGAAGCCTCAACCTAATCACAATAATTTTCAACCAACCAGTTGCTGTACTAAGGCAGGCTGTACCAAGGCTACAAAATCGGTCTCATGCTTCTCGTAGTCGACTGACATGTAGGTATGAAAGCTTCATTTCTTAGCCAACCCAAAAAAATCCCGGCTTGCCAGAATCAGGCTCAGTGCATCGCGAGCCCGATGCAAAAGGCTCTTCTTCTGGGATCACTGCATCTGATCCGATAACACTGTTCATCCTGACATCGCACAAAGGTTCGTCACTCTAAATAAGTATCCAAAGATGCAATCTTCACCTCCAACCGTGCCATCTGACGCGTAAGGTTATCCGCAGCTAGAGGCCGCACTCTAAGGAACAGTGTTTTACGAATTATATTGCGTAAATTTCCCGTTCTCGTTTACCTTCTAGGATAGAAGCAGCAGGAGTGGACGACGCACACGTTCTGTTTTCGTCGGGATTGGTTGCATTAGGGAACTATGATCGTACCTTCTGGAGCCTAAAACTTCTCAAATAATAAAATTTAAAAAATGGTAATATATAAACATATAA
>NC_046661.1:71820596-71830452 GCF_010883055.1 Belonocnema kinseyi | reverse complement strand
GGGATACCGGCTGAACTCACAAAGTAAGCAGCCTTATCCTTGAATGCGTTTCCCTAATCCGAAAGTAAAGTGGTTAAAGACGATAAAAATGATAATTCGTTATGCCAAAATTTTAGTAAAATTACCAATCAACAAAAAAATCTAATGCCCACAATCTTGCCATGTTACTAACCTAAACCCCCAATACAATGTTAAGAGTTATCTATCTCGCGAACTCTTAAGCACTAAATTGTTGTAACTCCGTTGTCGGAACACTTTGCCTTTACTGTCTTCCGTTCGGAAGTACGCTCAGACTTCAGGATTTCCAAATATTTGGTCAAAATACTAACTACAGGTCCGTCATCGGAAGAAGACATGCTCCACGCTACAAGGACAGAGCAAGAGTGACAGGCCAAAAATGTCTTCCGAAGTACATAGGGGTTAGTATTCTGGAGTCGAGATCATTATCGAATGAGCGACGTTGCCGAGGTCACGTCGACAGGTATCGCAACCTAAGTAAGTTCGCAGACTCGTACATTTTCGGGAGTGCGCCTTGATCTATGGTAACATTTATCTAACTAAGGCCTTGCGCATATGTGTAGATGTCTACAATTATACATTATTAATAGGGATATTCGTAATTTTGGGTTCCATCGCACTCCGATGAGAGAGTTTTGGTACAGAGAGATTTCATTCTTTCGACGTGGGGTCGGGACCTCACACTCACTTACGACTCTGTTGAATGTTGGTCTCGAATGTCCGTGCGATGGTGCCCTCAAGTCTTAGCAGGAAGAAGCTCACACATTTAAATTGATTGTTCGACGTTTCGCAAGTTCTAGTCAATGGATAGGGCTCCAAAGAAAGTATGAAAAGAACAAGATTTAAGGAGTACATAAAAGCTTTATGATAATTGCTGCGTCTCACGCGGTTTTATTAAAAAATTCTCGGTTCTTCTAGCAAATATAAATTGTTTAATGACGGTCATATATACCAAGTGACACCACCCTTGGCCTTAAACGGAAATTACAGGTTGTTTGACTACTTCTTACTCAGGTCAGTCATTCAATTTACGAAATTCGTAAACAAAAATAAAAATCATGCTACCGATTTCCATCGGTTACTGATCCACACTGGGAAAACTATATCGCATGAATTAGAATATATATCGTAATTCCTGTGCAATATATCGTAATTATCTTATTATAATAGCGTAAAATCGTGATATCGTACATTGCAAGTTTTAACATTATATACTGACATATGGGACAGTCGTAATTGTCACTACACCTCGAATAAAAATGGAGCGATTATACGATGAAAGATTATCCAGGCAAGGTTACGCATCGGAAATTATCTTCGATTCATGTGAAGTTTATCTGGCAAGGTTAATTTTTGTTCCAGTGATTCTTTTACCCGGAATCGATGTAAACTTTATCTTTAATTTTTCCTGTGATCGTTTTTTCACTAGTCGAACCCTCGCGAGATCACAAAAGATAAAATACAATGTGATCGCTATCACATTGTATTTCTTCTTTTGTGATTCCAGGTGAAAGAATCACCGGAACAAAAATTAACCTTGCCAGATAAAATTCACATAAATCTAAGATAATTTCCGATGCGTAACCTTGCCTCGTAGTGGAGTCACTACGAGGCAGGAAGTGGAGGAGATGAGTGAAAGGATGACCCAGGCAGTCCGCTTTCTGAAAACATAGGATTAGTGATAGTATGGTTTCAGACAATTTGCGTGAATTGCGAGGTATCCATTTTCAAAAAGAATTTCGTAATTAGTTTGGCTGGTACGCCGTATTACTATTGCTGGACATAACGATTCTGAATCTAACATGTTTCTTTTTGTTTCATTATGGACAAGTACAAGATCACCGGCACCGAAAATAGGGTTTGAAATGACAATATTTGAGTCCTGTAATTTCTTTAATTTCTCTTGTGTGCTCTGGATGGATTCTTTTCCTTTCGCTAAATAGGCTTTATGCCGCTTCCTCCACATATCCAAGAGTTCTTGGTGGTTTAAAGAACTGGTGGTGGCAAGAATTGAAGGCAAGTTTGCGGTTCTTCCAAAGGTCATTTCGAAAGGTGTTAGCCCAGTACTTTCATGAACTGCTACATTATAAGCCAAACAAGTAAGGTCGAGGTTCAAGTCCCATTCCGTTTGATTATCGGCGATAAAAGTTTTTAACAAATCCTTGATCGTCGCGTTGGTTCTCTCTAATGCTCCATTCGCCTGAGGGTGAGAGGTTGTAGTTTTTATGTGCCTAATTCTAAATAGATTTTCGAATTTTCGGACTAATTCTGATACAAAGTTTGCTCCTTGATCAGCCAGAATTTGTTTCGGAGAAGAAAATATGTATATATATAATGATCCATCAGTTGTGTTATAATTGACTCACTGCTGGTTTCTTTGAGCGGTATTAGAACCAGATACTTTCTTAAAAAATCTTGGATAGAGAGTATGCACTCGTTTCCAGATTGTGTTATAGGCAATGGTCCAAAAATGTCCATTGCGATTTTATCGTTAGATGCCACCGGCACGTCGGGAATCGCTGCTTCGATTTTTGGCCTGATACGTGTTAACCTCTCTCTCTGACAGATGTCACATTTCTTAATGAAATCGATGACTTCATTCTTCATATTATCCCAAGAGATAATTTCTCTAAGTCGCTTTATTGTTTTATTTTCTCCAAAGTGACCTGATCCGATATTTCCATGTGCTTCAGACAAAAGGTTTTGTTTGTCTTCTTCCGTTAATTCTTTGTTTGGTCGATCACATACAAAGAATGCATGTTCCGGGAATTTTTTATGAAGAAGAATGTTGAGCATGTCATGCAACCGCACTTTTTCCGTGTTTATTATTAAAGGGTCTTCCATGTGGAACTTGAAGATTTTCCAGTTCTTGCTTCCAGTACTTTTATCCAGTTTTTGCTGCTAGCAACAGATTTTGTCTTAACTTTGCTAGGGAGTCGATTTCTTTTCCATGCCCGATATTCCTCAGCTACTTCTTTTTCGTCCTTAGGTTCCATGAATCTAAGCTTCATGGGCTCGATTTCAACATTTTCGCTGTCCGTTTCAGAAGGTTCGTGTTCGCTGTCGATGTCCGGTAATTCTATTGTATGTCCTTCTTCAACGTCTCCTTCACGTGTTGGATACATACGCGATAATGCATCGGCGGCTGTATTTTCTTTTCCTTTTATATATTCGACTACATACTGGTATCCCTCAAGGCGAAGTCTCCATTTGAGTAGCTTAGACGCTGGATCTTTAATATTGAAGAGCCATTTCAGGGTCTGATGATCTGTTTAGATTATGAACTTTCTTCCTAACAGGTATTGCCTCAAACGCTTGACTGCCCAGACTATAGCAAGCAGTGCCTTTTCTGTTGTTTCGTAATTCATTTCGGGTTTATTGAGTGTCCTAGAAATATAACAGCAGGGATGACCATCTTGAGAAATGATGGCTCCGAGACCTACATTTGAAGCATCTGTTGTTAAAACAAATTGTTTTTTGTAATCAGAGTATCTTAATACTGGCGATCAGCATAAGCAGTTCTTTAGATCTTCGAAGGCTGTCTCGCAACTTGACTTCCAATAAAAAAGATTATTTTCCTTTGTAAGGTCAATTAGTGGCTTAACCCTAGTGGAAAAGTTCTTAATAAATTTTCGATAATACCCGGCAAGTCCCAGGAACGATTTCACCTGTTTTGAATTTGTTGGTGTTTTGAAGTCCCTTACCGCTTGAATTTTATTGGGGTTTGGTTTTACCCCTTCTGCGATGATAACGTGACCTAAATATTCTAACTCTGGTCTGAGATACTCACATTTATCAGGCTGCAACTTCAATCCTGTTTGTCGCAGTTTTTCGAAGAGTATGACGATTTTCTCATTGTGCTCTTTGCGGCTTGAGCCGAATACTACGATGTCGTCAAGATAAACAAAGCAAATATTTTCTACTAAACCTCTGAGAGCTGTGTCCATCATCCTCTGGAAGGTTGCCGGCGAATTCTTTAGACCGAACGGCATTCTCTCAAATTCGAAATGACCTTCTTGTGTACTAAAGCCTGTATATTTTTTTGATTCTGGATCCATAGGTATTTGATGGAATCCGGAGCTTAAATCAAATGCTGAAAAAAACTTCGCATTTCCTAAGTGGTCGAGTATACGTATCATCGATTATTGGTAGCGGGTATGCATCTAGATCAGTTCGTTCGTTTAGTTTTCTGAAATCAATGACAATACGCCATTTCTTCTTCCCAGAAGCATCGGCTTTCTTCGGAACTACCCATAATGGTGAGTTGAAGGGTGATTTTGACACAGAGATTACTCGTTTGTTAAGCATCTCTTTTACTTGACGATTGATTTCAGCTTTATGACACTCTGGCTGGCGATAAGAAGGAATGTTAATGGGTCTCTCCTCTTTTAAGATAATTTCGTGTTTTGCTAGATTTATGCATGGGAGAGGATCACCTTCTAAGGTGAAAATATCATGATAACTTTGGATAATTTTGTTTATTCCTTCTTCGTTATTTTTTTCAATAAGCGAGAGTCTTGTGTTTGCTCGGAGAAGTTCTAATCTCTTGGCTAATTCCTTTGTTGTAATAAAATGTATTCTATCTTCGCGTTCGGGCTGAACACTTATGTACTTGGGTTGAATTTCTTTTCTACTTGAAAGTTAATTACTTTAATCGAGTTTTCTGGTACAAATATCCCATCGTCGTGTAATTCGTGTTTAACGTTGTCTAATTCTAAATAAGTATTTGAAAGGCTAAATTTATAACTGTACATGAATGCAACTCCGATAATTCCATCTTCTGGTAGTGGGAAATCATTTGGTACAGTAACAAACACATGCTCTTTTCCCTGGAATTTAAATTTTGTTATTTCGTTTGTCCGGTGTTCGTCGTTTCCCATAGAGAACACTTTGATAAATTTTTCACGCGGATGATTTAATTGAACAAGCTTATCCTTGATTAGGTTGAGTGAGGATCCACTGTCCACTAAAAGTCTTCCTGTTCTGTTTGTTCCATGTAGGTTTGCTCTAATTGAGAATATTCTTCCTGATATTGCGGAGACTCTATCTCTGTTGATAGTTGATCTTCGTGATGGCCTAGAACATTTTCTGGATGTTTTTCTTCCACCTGTGAATTGTGGACACGATTCAGCGGGCGGGAGTTCGAGTGTCCTATCGGAAAATTTCGGTCTCTATTATTACTATTACAAACAAAGGAGGAATGGCGGAAAGGGGTTATAGAATTTTTAGATTGATCCAGAATTATCGTGTTATTCATTTAAGTAACACACTTGTTCTGCAACACTGCTCCGACTCACTTTGCTGATTAATATATGTGGCAATCATCCAAAGTAAAGAGTCTGACAAAGTCTTCGTTTGAAATTCCCCACTTGGTTGCATTAGCATCCAAGGTTTTTTTCAGGCGTCATTCACTCTACTGGATTTAAAAATTGTGTTAAAAGAGACCGTTATATAAAATTGTTATTGTTCTTTCGTTGAGTATATCCACAAAATTACAAATTGAGTAAAAAATATCAAAAAATCTATTACATGTTATTTCTTAAACTACAAGTCATAAAAATTTCAAACCATGAGTTTCAATTATGTAAATTTTTTTGTTTGTATTTTGAAATACATGTTAAACAAGACAATTTTATTATATTGTCATAGTTCTTTAGTTAGGGGGAGTTTCTACTCTTCAGCGGGAAAATCGGGCCTATTTTCGGAAATGAATTGGAAAGGATCTACTAAAGATATCAACACAAACTTTTATTATTTAAAGCTACATTCTTTCACTTTGAATCTGTATTTTTGAAAATTTTGAAACGTGAATTCCGCGACCTTGAAACGTCTTCGAACTTGTCGCTATCAAAAACAACATGAGCGTCATTGTGGTATCACATCGACCAGTTGCGTTATATGAAATAAAAAAATTTAATATATTTTGATTGAGACCTGTATTGGCTATGATCGGCCGAATCGAATTTTTTCTACATCAAATTTGTTTAAATAATGCAATATTTAATTAAAAGTTTGAAATTTCGCCAAATTTTTTGACCCAATGGGGGCTGTAAAAATTTTTAAAATTAAATTTTTGAAAATCGTGCTCAGGAGATCAGAGAGGCATGTTTACTGAACAAATAAAAAAAATTAAGTCAATTCGATAAATATTTCTAGCAAAAGGCATACCATCCAGCCCGAAGAGGTTTACTTTTGGGAAATTTCGTTTAAAGATAAATGAGGCTCCGACTTCCATAACCGGATTCCATAACAAAGAATTTCGTATGGTAAACAAAGGCACACACACACACATTCACACCCATTCAAAACATGCCAGAAATAGACTAAATAACACGCCTGTGAAAAAATCTATTCCTGGAAATGCGATCGTTTGACCGCGTCGCACCAAGACGCATGAGAAGGCCGGAGATGGGTACTTTGGAGGTCCCAAAAACATGGGAAGGAATATGTTTTCGACAAAATTCTTTAAGAAGCATATTTTTAGATACATACAGATTCAAAAAATGCAAAAAAAGGACTTTTTGAAACTTGAAGTGTAGAACCTCCCCTTAAGTGTCAAAGAATTTCCTAATTCATACAAAATATTCAAAGATCCGTAAAATTCTATTTTTTACGACAAAAGGCATGCAAATTTAGACCATTAATTTTTGAGGATGTACCCTTTTTTCTGCGTATCTGAATACGTATTGAACACGACTATTTTATTTCTAAATCATGATTTTAAAGTGTCAAAAAAATTAATAACATCTTATTAAATGTCCCTCAAGTTACCGAAATAAATTTCTAAAAATTCAAAGTTATTCTCTAAGTAATTTGACATTTTTCCGTCTCCTTTTTTTTGTAAAACAACATTTCCGCGCTTTTTAAATTAATTAATATTTTATGTTTCGCTAACTTTATATCAAGATGATAAGACATCCACATAAAGAAACCTAAAAATATTTTGTAGAAAAAATGCGGCAAATTTTGTGTTCAACTGATTGTCGGTTTTAAAACAGCCAATTCTAAACCATTTAGCTCTTTGATATCGTTATTATTTACATTGTCGCGTTGCTAATCTGATTTCAAGTTACCGAGACATTTAATCTTTAATTTAAAAAAATAATGAAGACATTATTTTTCACACAAATAATTAGAAACAAAATACAAATAGGACATTCTTGCAATTATCTAAAGTTATTGTGCTAACTCTATAGACATCGGGATTGAGTGGCATACACATAGTCTAGAGGGGCATCACGACGATGCAGTGCACAGTACGCACCGAGTCAAACCGAGTCATGAAGTAAGCACCAAGTCGAAAGTCATCGCTGGAATTCATCGAAGTCAGGAACTAAAGAATTCAAGAACTAGAGTCAAACAAAGTCACGAAAGAACGGTTGAAGTTGCACGACAATGCTGAAATAACGTTACATAGACTTCAACGGAATTCGAAATGAATAGCCCCTCGGAAATAACGCAGTACGAACATATGGCATCAAAATCTTTATCATATCTCAGTTCATTAGGCGTAATTTCTCAACTATACATTAAGACTTCCGTGAGTCGAAAAAGAAAGACTATTAAATTATGATCATACCGATACAAAATACGAGACGATCGCCAGGCGTTATTGGACTTGACTCGTCGTTCGGTATATCTAGTCGGCAAACTAAATATCTAAAATTATCTAACCTTCTGACTCGCTCCACCCATTTCTCCGGGTTTGGGTTTCGAAGCTGATTAACCTCTTCTAACTGTCGACAGAGTAAATGTTAAGGCAACAGGTTTCTTCCAAAATTTAGAAAGGTGGGTGACACTTTGAGGAATCCAAGGACCGCTGTGTTGAAAGAGAAATAGAGCTCGTGTAAATAGGTGTCCCATTCCCTGTGATTATCCTGCAGGAACGAGACAATTATTGTCTTAAGAACTCTATTGACTCGTTTGGTGGGATTGGCTTGATGATGGTATACAGGGTTTGTTTTGTGTATTATTCCGATGCTTGTACACATCTGTTCCATCAGCCTGTTTGAAAATGCAGTGCCATTATCGGTATGACCCATCTGTGGAGTACCCTAACGTGAAACTATAGTATCTATTAAAGATTTGCGGATGGTGGGGCCATTTGCTTGGCGGATCGCAATGTACTCTACCCATTTAGTGAAGAGGCCTTGGAGAACCACGTCGTACTTGTAACCGGCCTTACTGGTCGGGAACGTACCCATGTCATCACCCTTGACGACTGTCCACGGTTGTTTAATTACGCGCTGACCCATCGAGCCGACTGGGCGAGCCTGTTCTACTCTACACCTGTATTAAGGACCGTAGCGTCGCACGAATTGTACGGTGCCGTGATACATGCCCAGCCAGTAATATCTTAACGCGATTCGGTGGTGGGTCCTGTCAATACCCAATTGTCCCGCCTGATGCTCCAAATGAGCTTCCTCTGTGACTTTCACCCTTTGTGCAGCCGGGATCACCAGCTTCCAGGAGTTTAAGTCAGGGACTTAGACTTGTCGTCATTCTCAACTAGTTTAGATAACGCATCCGGAACGTGGTGTAATGCTCCCTTTCGGTGGATAATCTCTACGTCGTAGCCTTGGAGTTCCACGCCCCAACGTGCAAGTCTTTTCATGAGATTTCGTAAGTTGTTCAGCCAGCGGAGACTGCTATGATCTGTTATGGTATTATAATGGAACCCTTTGAGATACTCCCTGAACTTCCGAATTCCCGACACGACTGCCAGGCACTCCCTTTCAGTGACGGTATAATTTTGCTCCGCCGCAGTTAGTGTCCTACTGGCGCAAGCTATTAACCTTTCTTCGTCTTCCTGTTTCTGGTTCAAAACTAGTCCAAACCCGAAAGCATTTGCATCAGTTGTAGGATGGCATTCCTCTTTCTAATTTTGGTGTAAATAAATGGTATTTTTACAAAAATCTGTAAAAAATTATTTTTTTATGGCTATATTATATTTATATATGTTATATAAATATATGTATATTGTTGACAATTTATCATTTTTGGTAGTAAATGAATATTTTTTTTCAGGTAAAGTAAATAAAAATACGTCAGGATAGAGCAGATATTTTTGAGATTAATATTTTAACTTTTTTGTATTAAGAAAAATATTGAATTTTCGTACTTTTTTAAGTCGTACATTTTCGTAATTTTTCATAGAAAAAAATATTTTTTATAGAATTTTTGTAAAAATAACCCTTATTTACATTAAAGCGGGAAAGAAAAATGCAGTGTAACAACTTCTTAATGATATCAATAGAGCTTTTTATTCTGCGAGCAAATCGTTCTTGCCGAAAACTGCTCCGAACTTCAAAATCTCAATAAAATACCATCGCATTTACATCAGCAATGGAATTTGATAAAGCGAGTTAAAACGAATGCCATAAGTTCTAGGAATATTACTTGATGATAATGTTTATACTCGGCGAAAATAATAAGTTATAAGTTCGGACTTTGCGTATGCATAAAAATACACCATCACCTGATAAATTATAAATTTATCAAAATTTTTAAGAAAAAAATTAATCCATATTTTAAAAACACTTTACTCACACTTTTTGAACTTTTTTTACAAAAAAAAAACACTCATAATGCTGCACAAATTACACTGCAGTCACACCAGGGTAACAGTAACGCTGCGTTAACTTTTAACAGCTGCCAAGCCAACGCTGACGCTCACTTCCTTCGGGAAAGCAAGGGTAGCTGTAGCCTACATTCGAAACCGATTTATGATGACGTCAGAAGTCCCATTCTCTTACGCGTTAAAAAGATATATTACGTATTAGTCATCCTACAGGGTAAAATTGAACCGGAATGACTTTCTAGTTTTAATACACTAACC
>NC_046661.1:71817788-71820555 GCF_010883055.1 Belonocnema kinseyi | reverse complement strand
CCCCCCCCCCCCCATCAGAAGCAGAAAAGTACCATTAAACTCCTCGCACTTTACATTCACCACAAAACCAGCTTCATAAAATATTTAGCTATGTAAAAACTGTGAGATTGAATAAAATATGGCAATCTATACACTAGTGGCTGAGGGCACTGAACTAACATTTTCACCAAAATCTATGTCTCTAAGAGTATGCGGATCAAATTTTTCTATTTTCTCCAATTTTCTGATATATTGGGTCTGGACATCTCCCAAAAATTTTGCTAAACATTTACTCTGAATTTCAAAAAAGCAAAAGCAATTTTAAAAAAACTCCTGCAACACATGCAAACTATAGGGGTGTACAGTAGGGTGGCACAAAAACGCTTTTTTCATTTAGAGAGCAACGATCCCCTCAAAATCATTCCAAATCTAAAAAAAGAACTATCGTAATTTTTTTTATTTTTAGATTTTAACAGGTGCCGGTTTTGTGTTGAAGTTTTCCATGTGACATGCATGGGAATAAATCACTTTTTTGAGTTTTTGGAATAATTTTTTAGGGTTTGAAAAAATATGACGGGAAAGTATGGGGGCCGGTTGAAAATTATCCAAAGAAGAATTTTATGTATCATACATATGGGGTTGACACATCTAACACACCCTCACGGGTACCTGAAAACTACCCTTAAAACAAAAACTGTCAATTCTTCATGAAATCGACCTTTTGAGCACTGTATTCTCGTTTTTTTAACTTAAAATTATTACTATTAGTCTAGTGGCATACTTGTAATTATTGGTTAATTAATGATTAATAATATAAACAAATAACATTTTTAAAAAATTTTTCAACCCCCCCCCTCCTTAAAATTATTACTATTAGTCTAGTGGAATATTTAATAACATTGGTTTTATCATTTTTATTTTTTAAACAAAAGTAATTTGTTTAAATCATGTTTTTTGGAATATTTGTTTTTTCCCCAAAAATGATCACTATTGGTCGAGTGGAATATTTATTAACATAAGTTCATTCATTTCCAATAACTTAAACAAATGAAATTTGTTTGAATAATTTCGTTTACATTTTTTTTTAAAATAAACATCATTACTGTGGGTATAGTGAAATATTTATCAGTAATAATTAATTACTGATTAATAATTAATTTATCAGTTATATTTAAGTAATAATTTTAATTTAAAAAATTTTTTTTTATTAAAGTTGATCAAACAATGTTGATAAATATTCCACTGAAAAAATATTAATAATTTTTTGAAAAAAGATATTCAAACAAATTTAATTTGTTTAAACAATTGAAAATTAATAAACTAATGTTAATAAATGTTCCATCTGACCAATAGTAATAATTTTTAAGGAAAAAAATAATTTTGAAAAAAATTGTTAAAACACATTCAGTTTGTTTAAATAATAAACAATTAATGAACGAATGTTATTAAATATTCCACTAGACTAATAGTAATAATTTTTAGGGGGGAAACTAATTTTCAAACAAAAAATATTTTAACAAATTACATTTGTTTAAATAATTAAATATTAATTAAACAATGGTAATAAATATTCCACTAGACCAATATGGATTTAGATAGATAGATTTATGGATATATTTATTTAGATAGATTTCATGAAGAATTTACATTTTTTGTTTTAAGGGTAATTTTCAGGCTCTCGTGAGGGTGTGTTATGAATGTCTAACCCATATGTCTGACAGATGAAATTCTTCATTGCATAATTCTCTACTGGTCCCTATACTTTACCGTCGCATTTTTTCAAACCCTAAAAAATTATTCTAAAAACTTAAAAAAGTCACTTTTTCCTATGCATTTTACATGGGAAACTTCAAGTCAAACCCGGCAGCTGTTGAAATAAACAAATATAACAATAAAAAATTAGGGTATTTCTTTTTTCGGATTTGGAACAAAATGGGGGGGAGGGTCGTTGCCTTCTTGCATCCAAAAAATTTGTCCATGCATTTTTGGAACACCCTAGTGTACAGGCACTGTTAATCCCTCGATGACAGGTCGGAGCGCGTGACTTCACAAGGGAGAATGCTCAATAACAATTAAGAATCGGGCGCTTGCGCATGCTCTGTAAGAACGAGAACCCGAATTTCGCATGCAGTTCTTTCTAAAATAAAATAATATGACGCAGACAGAAAAAAGAAAAAGTTACGAGAAGAAAGTTTATTTTAGTTTCAAACATTCTCTGCATTAGTCAAATCTTGTAAGGAATATTTGAAAGAATATATATTTTTCTCGTCTACTTAAAAGTTCACATTTCTGGATATATATTTAACAATCGTTTTTTCAAGCTTTTTAAAATCCAAGCGATTTTATAATTTGTGTTCAATTAAAAACTGTCACTGGAATAAATTGGATTTCTTTCTGACATCTACACTAAACTGTAATTTGTAACTTATGGATTACTTGTAAAAAAAGTTTGTAATATTGAAAATGATATATCATTTTGAATATTTTTTCTAATCGAATAATTTTATTGATACCATTGGTACATCTATTTAAGTGTTACTAAAATTTTTGATTGAAAGTTCTTAATACATTATAAAAGTAGTTTTAATTATTTCTTTAAATATTTAAAAAATTTCAAAATCATATAACTCTTAATTTTCGTCGGATTAAAAAATATCATTATAACATAATTTGTGAGTCTTCTTACAATAACAGAAACAAAGATTTGGGAAGTCCAAAGTGGGTTTATGCCAGGAAGGTCATGTACGGATCAAATATTTAGCTTACGGCAAATAACAGAGAAAAGTTT
>NC_046661.1:71816082-71817688 GCF_010883055.1 Belonocnema kinseyi | reverse complement strand
AAAGTGAGATCTTTTGTGTTCAAAAGAGCTCTAAATTTATTGAAAAATGTGCTGGAAGCAGCACGTGACACTGGCAGAACGCATTCACTACTCACGCGTGGAATCAGCCCGCAAAGTTGCACTGCTAGTGGCAGACGCTTGTGAAATCTATAGATATATCGAAGGTTTCAAAAGTGGACATTTAAATAAAACAGGGGGAGGAAGGTCAAATTTTTGCACAACTCTAAAACCTTTTTTGACGAGAATATGAAAATAATTTTGTTATTATACATTTTAATGCAAGTTGTGTAGTTTTTCCATAAATTTAACTTTTTATTTTTAATGTTATGGTTTACAATTTAAACTAAAAATACGCGTTCTAGCGCGAAGTGGTTATAAGGAAATTTGTAGACATAATTTAGGAGAAAAATTGGTTTACATAGTTAAAATGTTATTGAAGCTTCTATCGTTTTTCCATCTTTTCTGAATGCAAAATTTTTGTTCATTCATCTGTTTTCGTATCTTGCACTGTTTTTCCAAAAATTCTATTTTTTTATTTTTAAAAATATTTTTACGATTAAAACATAAACCACGCATTCTATCAAAAAGTGGGTAAGAACAAATTTGTAGATGTTATTTGAATGCAAAGTTTTTGTTGATTCGTCTTTGTCGTATCGTTTATAGTTTCAACGCAACATTGAATTTTTTACTTTTTATCCTTTTTTGTGCAATCAAGTCTTCAAGTTTCGATTTTCCAGAAAAATTCAAAAAGGTGTTATGATAATCTTGTAGGATCTTTGTTGATTGAAGTTTTGTAAATGTTATAACCCTGGTAAATTTTTTTATAAGAGAAATTCATTAATATGCATTTTGCGCCTTTTTGAGTAATACTTATAATCGTATATAGAATTTTATATCTTGAAAAAAGTGGTTTTAAAAATGTTGAAAATGTTCCCACTTTTTGTATTTTTATCAAAAATTGCAAGCTTACGAACTTGACATTTATTTTAAGATACTTTTAAAGAGTATACCAAAGGCCAATCCAATCCGTCAATTCTTTCTAATGTTATCGTGCTAACAACTAAAAATGTACACAAATTCAATATCTTCTCTGATATGAATATCAAAATTAAATGCCTTAAAGTTAGAAATTTTGGTGTGCCCTGTAAAATTCATGTCTTCTCACTTACCTCCTCATGCCTCAGACCGCTTGCTATACACTTCACATAAAATTAAATATGCTTTTCTTCCTAGAAAACATCTTTTCGTTCTTTTTTTAAGATGTCAAGCGCAAAGGTGCTCTTACAAACTCATAAATACATTTTTACATTCTCATTCATGAGAGTGGAATGGAATCGTCAAATTCTGGATCTCTAGTTTGTTCATGCTTGAGTGCTCGCTCGAGTCACAGCCGCATATCCAGTGGACGCCGCGCAGCTCCTGTTACACCGACATGCGGCTCGGCGTCACTTCTCTGAAAGGCTATAGAAGGAAGGGCTATTGAAGAGTTTCACTGTATATGGTAAGAATTATTATTATTATTACACCATTAAGCCATTTCCCTTTCGGGGTAGGCGTGACTCACTCGGCAGGGGAAAGGAGTAGTGTGTGGATGGGATAGAGATTT
>NC_046661.1:71809655-71815982 GCF_010883055.1 Belonocnema kinseyi | reverse complement strand
AAAACTTGAAAAGCGATTGACCAAGTGTATAGAGCTCCAAGGAGATTATGTTGAAAAATAAAAAAAAATTTACCCAAAAAAATTGTTTTTATACTTCATTCTGAGGACTTATTGAACTACCCTCGTAAATTAGACTTTTGATACACTTTAATTCATTTATTCCGCAGATATACCTTTACACAAGAGTAACAAATTAACAAAAATACAAAAATAAGATTTTTCTTTGATTCAAAATGAAACTCCTTAGTTGAAAGTTAAACTACTTAGTTAAAAATTGAAAAACTTCTTTAAGCTTCACTTTTTTAAGTGCAAATTAAGTTTTTACGAACTGAATATTTATCTATTAGGTTCAAAATGAAAATTTGTTGGAATTTCATAATTTTCGGTGAAAAATGCAATTGTTTGGTAAAGCATTCAACAATTTAGTAGAAATTCGACTGTTTGGTAGAAGATTCGTTGTTATTATTTATTGAAAATTCAGCTATTCTTTTCTTAACTGTTATTAACTACTTGGTTCAAAATTATGTAATTTGTTGAGAATTTGTCTTTTATAGTAGAAAATTAATCTTCATGGTTACAAATTCGTCTTTGTTAACTGAAAAATCTTTCTTTGTACTAAAATATCAACCATTGCATTTTTTTGTGAATTTATTCATTATTGGTTACATTGTTTTTTTGAGGTTACTGAAATAAATACTTAAACCTATTTCTAGGTACTTCCTTTAAACTCTTTTATTTTGTGCACGCGGAAAAATTGCACAATATCACATATAGACAAATTTTGTACAATATCACACATAAGCAAATTGTAATGCATTTATAAATTAACTTCTGCTCATCTCTAAAATAACTAATCAGGAATATAAGTAAATGCACAATATTTAATTAAAACAAGATTTTACAGATCTTGCAATAAATCAATTGCAATATCGTCAGCCTTGTTATTTTAATCGTCAGGATGTAATATTTAAACATGCTTTCTCAAATTGTAATATCTTGTAAAATTAATTTTAGAAGTAGGACAATATGAAGCCATATTAAAAACAAATAGAGAAAACCTGAATCACTTTTGTATTTGATCTGCGCTAAATGCTCCGTTAAAACACATTTATAACCCACCAGCGGAATCAAACAACGAATCTTGAACAAAACAGTTGAATTTCTACTAAATTGTTTAATATTTTACTAAATAATTGAATTTTCTACCTTAAATTAAAAAATTTCAACAAATATTCATTTTGAACCTAATAGATCAATTTTCAGTTACAAAAATTTGATTTTCGCCCAAAAAAGTGAAGCTTGAAAAAGTTGTTCAATTCTCAATTAAGTAGTTCAACTTTCAACCAAAGTGTTTCATTTTCAATGAAAGTAAAATTTTATTTTTGTATTTTTTTTAATTGGGTAATCTCGAGTAAAGGTATATCTGCAAATCGAGTGAATCAGAGTGTGACAAAAGTTTAATTTACCTTCCAGTATTTGACAGTTTCATATTTAAATTTTATATCAAAATATACTAAAAAATTTTATTTCTCATATTAAAAAAAATTATTATTGTAAGTTTTGCAAACATTCATGAAAGTGTATTCGAACCAATTTCTCGTGTTTGCTTATTTACTTGAATTAAAGTGTATTCAGACAAATTCCTCGTGTTCGGTTTACATTAGGTTTACATTAGTCAAAGTAGGTTCAAACGCATTTTTCCGGCTTGAATCAATAATAGTTTCATTTAAAATCGTACTGAAACACGTACGCTGGAAGCAGTACGTGAACACACATGAAGCACTGCTAGCGGCAGAAGCTTGTGTAGATTTTTAGTTCGTTAGCACGAGAATTTTCGAAATAATTGGGCATTTGGATTGCCCTTTTGTACATTCCCTAATCCTCCTAAACTGAAGTTCAAGTTCATTAGACAGCATTAGTTTATTAGTGCATTTAAAAAAGATCTACACATTTCATCAGCCTAAAGTTGTAGCACGCCCCATGTCCCTCAACTGTCAAAATTAGAAAATGAGGTTCAAAGTTTAACATTAATATAATCTACAAAAACGTTATCAAATATCGAAATAAGTTTATCGGTAAAAAATAATGCATGATTAAGAATATATTAGTACAAATGTACAAATGTCAATAATATTATTAATGTACTTTAGCTGATGTGGAAAATTGATTTTGGACAAGGCGTAATTCGCACATTATTTAATTTTGAGTAATATTCCTTTAGTTACATTTAAGGTTGAATATATTTTTGAAGATCGTTATTTTTTTAATTGAACTTGGGTTATCTGTATCAAGTATGCACTACGAAGTTGGAATTTTTTACTTATAGTATTGCAAAAAAGGACATGACGTAATATAATTCTCACTTTTAATGATCGTCACAATTTAAATTAATAATTCTAACAACTGATGAAATAAATTTCAGGCGAAAATTTGTTAAGAAAAAAAGTTTAACCCTCACCGACCCGAAAAATAATAATAGTTAGAAATTTTCAAAAAGTGGACGTGGCTTAGTATAACTCTAGGGCAACAATTTGTTAAATAATTTGTGATGGCACGCGCAGTTTTTGTTTCCTTCATAAAAAGCGGCATCCGTGGCGGCATCACAAAATAAAAGAAAAATTAAACTTTTAAACAAACGATACAAGCTATTAAAAAAATAAGTGAACAAAAATTTTTGAAGCAAAATGGAGTTACAAATTGTTTTTTAATCATTTTTTGATAGAAATCGAATTTTTTGTTTTAATCGTGTAAAAAATTAACAACAATCAAATAAATCAATTTTTGGGAAAACAACGCAAGGTACGAAAAAATATGCGTTGAAAAAAATTGTGCAAAATTGTGTAAGAAATCAAATTTTAAATAAAAGAATCAAATTTTTTGAAAAACGACGCAAGCAATGAAAACACTAAACGGGAAAAACTTGCTCACCAAAAAAAGAGCTACACATTTGTCACGAACATCTTTTCGATAGAACGCGTAGTTGTTGGTTTTTTCGTAAAAAATAGCATTGAATTTAAAAAAAAAATTTCGAAAAAACCACACAAAAGATGAAAAAAATGAAAAGTTAAAGTTTGTTCAACTAAAAAATATCAGCAAATTTATTATAAGCCCTCGTTATAGAAATATATTAAAAATGAAAAAGTTAACTTTTTGGAAAAAGGACACAAGTTGCAATAAGATGTTTAAAAACGAAAAATTTTCGGAATATGAATAAATATAATATACGCTTAATATAATAGTATTAAGCATAATATAGATAAGCTCTAGCTTTAGATGTAGTTTCGAAACCCGTTAGCTGTAGAAATTTCATTGGTAATATAATGTTAAACAATGTAATATTCAGTATTCATTTTAAGCAGGACCATTAAAATTTATTTAAAAAATACTCGCAATCAATTTTTTTTGTATATATTTTAGCTATATCTTTAGAGCATAGCAATGTTAGGTGTTTAAATTTAAACAAAAAGTTTGAAAATAAAATTTTTTAATTATAAATATTATTTCGACCATATGGAGTTGTATGCTGATGAATGAATGGTTGTAAACACAATTGAATTATTTTAAAAAATCAACTCTAGCATTTTCGTACGACAGCGGTTTGCCAGTAAAGAACCAGTACTTCACGCTAGTGCTGCGCAACATTACGAGCAGATGCCCAGTACTGGACATCCGGTAATTTTTTCTGGGTCAATACTATGCCAGTGATGTATTTCCACTTCGAAAATAGTTCATGGTAGGTAATTACGCAGGTAGCTGGCAGGTAGTTAATTAATAGGTAAGCAGGCAGGTAAGTAGGTAGGGAGGTAGGTAGGCAGGTTTCATGTCTTTGCATAGCAACGTCTCGATGAGTATTTGTCTCAATGTTTTCACTTTTTCTTGCATCTAACATATAAGAAACATCTCCATGCACATAATGAGGTCAGTTAGTAGTTTCTCTCTATAGGTGTCAAACAGGGTCATTTTAAGTTAAAAGACCTACTCAGTACTCTCAGTATTTATACTCGCGCTATTCACGTGAAACTCATCTCCTTTTCAAAATTAAAGTCGTAAGACTTCATCTTTTTTGCCTCCCTAAATGCATGAGTAAAATTTTGTAATTAACCTTACCGCAGCAAGAAACTGTAAATTTGTAAAGAACATGCTAGCAAAAAAGTTATACAGAATATTTTCCAATATGCATAACTTTTCTGTCTGGGATGTTTTATTATTTTAAATTTTAATTCTATATATACAGATAGAGATAGATAAATAGATAAATAGATAGATGTGGACGGTTAAAGATATATTGCATATAGAGCTTTTCCTGTCAATTTGACCCCCATTCCTTCCCTACCCACTGCATAATGCTTTTTTTACAGTATGCATATGTAATTTTAACATTAGCGTAACGCTGGAGGTGACCCCCAACCCTAAAATAGTCAGATATATTTTTTTTAAATCCCTTTGTATAAAAATGAGGAAAAATAAAACGTAATATGTTGTATAAATTCAATAATACAATAAAACAATAAAATGAGCTAAATTATAAAAAAAAAATAAACATATATTAATTAAAACAGAAGTTAAATATCAAAACGTGATAAAAGTAGGGGTAAAAATAAACATAGGGACATTCTAATTCATGCCTTTCTATTTTTACATATTCATCATTAATGATTGAGAAAGTATTAGAATTGTCCGAAATTTGACACCACAGTTTTTCAACGAAGCTCCACGGTTCGAGACCCCCTGAATCCGAAAATCAAGTTTTTTCCATGGCGTAGGCATATCTGTCTGTCCGTCCGCAAAGACTGTAACTCGTGATGTGTATATTATTAAAATGGAAAAACTATTTATCTTCATGACTTTTTTCGAGAAAACAAAAATTGTCAGAATTATAGCATTTTCAAAATTTTAAAAATCAACTGAAATCCCAAATTTTTGGCCAAACAACGCACGATATGAAAAAAGTCAAGAAAAGCAAAACATTGCTTTTTAAAAGCCACATAAAACTGTCATAACAAATTTTTGGATTTTCTTGGAAAATCCAAAATTTTATTGTACAAAATATAATGAAAAATCAAAAATTCCATTTTGTGGTCAAACTATGTAGGATACGAAAAAAGAAGAATTAACAAAAATTGTTATCCCAAAAAAGATATACAATTTCGTTAAAAATCACTTCTTGATAGGACGCATACTTTTTCTTTTATTCGTAAAAAATAACATTGAAAATAAAAAATAAATACAAAATTTGTCGAAAAATGATGAAATTTACAAAAAAAAAAGATTTAAAAAAGCCTGTTCACAAATGTCTGTCGAGAATAGAGCACGCAGCGCGAGTTTCACGATGGGGATGCGTACCTTAAAGCCTACAGAGCTTTGAGAAACTTAATCTTCGACTATACTTAATTAAGTAGACAATTCAGAATATACAGACGTGCGCGGTAACCCATTATCGAGCGCGAAGCGCGTGATTCAACAGACGCGCGCCCCAGGCGGACTTAAACTAGCGAGCCGCACGCGTAACGCGCGATGTGAATGTGCCCGCCAAGTGAGCAGATTTTTTTACTTATTTTTTTTCATTGTTTCGATTTATTAAATTAGTCCTTTAAACACCGTTTACTTACTCTAAAATTGTAATTGCATTTGATAAAATCATACTACTTTTTTTTCATTTTCAAACACTTCAAATTTTGAATAAATTTATTTTTGAACCTTAAAAGCTAACTTGCTCATGAAGATTCAATTAAAATTTAAAATTAAAAGTAAGATAGGGTACTATATTTCAGTTGAACCATCAGAAGTGCATGTCACAAATAATACACCTTACTATTCAACAAAGTTAAAAAAAAAGCATAAGATGAATTTCAACTATCATCATTCAAACTTTTTTGTTCTTTATTAATAAATTCAGCATATTGATATATTTTAAAAAGAATTAATGCTTAAAAAAATTAAACTTCATCAATACTGCCTGCAAACAAATTAAAATCATACACAACATTATTGGAACTTCATAAAAATATTTATGCTAGATTTGTATTGTTTAAGTTTACGGTCAAAGGATATTGATAGTTGAATTAATTAATTTCAGTCTTAAAGTTTTATTTAATTACATTGAAAGCTTCCCTTTCTCTATTTACATCTACACAAATGACACGCATTTTCATTTAAAGGTTTGGATATTGATAATAATAACAAAGAAATCTCACCTTTGACAGAAATTTGATTCTTCTAAATCTTCTGAACCATTTTTCTTTTAATCTGGAAAAACCTAGAAGAGTATTTTCACACCCAAAGAAACAAACCTGCACTATACTGGCACAGCGATAAATAAATAAATAA
>NC_046661.1:71796694-71809555 GCF_010883055.1 Belonocnema kinseyi | reverse complement strand
TAAGGTCTCGATACCTCTCTTTCTTTTCATTCTCCTTGGCTATGATGTTTTTGTCAGCTGGTGCCGAAAATTCGATAACCAACATGGTTCGCTTCTCGAAGTGAAGAAGAACCATGTCAAGCCTCGAGTAAGCAACAGAAACAATTCTCGAAAATATAAAGTTCCAGTATTTGGGGCACTTCCCATTTTCGACAATTGACTCGATTTCCCTAGGAGCATTTAGAGGAGCGATATTAAGGTTAATTCCACAAGAGTGACAGAGATAGTAATAAAGCACTCTTAGTGCCGCATTGTGTCTTTAAATGTAGGTCGTTCCCGCATGAGTTGGGCAACTAGATAGTATGTGAGCTAAATGCTCGGGTGTGCATGGCACGCCCTGCAGTTATCATCAGGGATGTCTTGGCTCAAAATGTGGCGACGGTATGTTAAGGTAGAAATGACACTGGCTTGGCATGCCAAAATGAAACCCTCCGTACCAGACTTCAATTCGGGCGATTTAAGAAAAGGAAACGTTAGCCAACAAGACATTGACTGATCTTTAACATTTCTGTGGAAGATACCGTGCATCCTCTTATCGAGGAGCTATTTACGAAAGTTTTTCTCTTGTGCTTTCTTAATCCGGGCTTTCAGGAATGAGTACTCGAGATAGATAAGATTTGATGCATTTTGCTCACCCCTAACACTGAAGTTAAGTCCGAGTGTTTCAGCAGCCTCCTTCGCTGCTTTGTACAGAAACGCTCCTTTGCCCACTTCTTCGTGATTCCTGACTATTTTAAGAAGAGGGTCTCTTCCATTTGCAACTTTATGTGCTGTACCCAGAATAATCCTGTTGTGAAGACATTCAAGACTCAATATTCCGCGACTACGTTGACGGCGTGAGATGTACTGTCGCGGAACGGAAGACTTAAGATGCATGCTTTCATTCATGTGCATAACCTTTTTTGACTCGATATAAAGGGATCTGAGCTCGTTCTTCATCCATGGAACTACTCTAAATGAATAGAGTACTACCGGGACGGCAAGCATGTTCGTTGCAGATTCTTTGTTCTTCGCCGACAGTTCGGAAGACCAAATCTGCCAGATGAGACGTTTCTATCAGCTTTGGAGAGTATCCTTTATATCGTCACATCCTGAATGCTGCTCTGTGGCACGTCCACGTATGTATAAGTCTGTCCAGCGCAAAGGTGTTGTATAGCGCTTCTATCAACGAGCCCAGGACCTTCAGGGATGTCATTAAGTTTTCCTCGCTTGAAATAAACCTTGACGCATTTGTCTAACCCAAATTCCATTCCAATTTCCTTAGTATATCGTTCGACAATCCCTAGAGCTAGATGTAGTTGCTCTCTGTTTTAGCATAGATCTTAAGATCGTCCATGTAAAATACATGAGTGACCTTGTACTGTCGATCTGCAGGTTTGCCGCACAAGTACCCGTCGGAATGACGAAGTGCTAGAGATATTGGCAATAATGTAAGGCAAAAGAGGAGTGGGCTCATGGTGTCGCCCTGAAAGACACCTCTCTGAAAGGTGACCTTGTTAGCTGTCACACGATTTTTTCCAGATGAGATAGTAAATCTGGTTTTCCAAAGCGGCATCAATATCTCTATGCACATAACTATTTGCGGATGAACCTTTAAGATTGCCAAAAGAGAGATGAGAAGTCTATGGGAGCTCGAATCGAAAGCTTTCCGATAATCAATCCAGACCATCGATAGGTCACGCTGGTAGAATGCTGCATCTTTGTAGACACATCTATCAATGAGCAGGTTCTCCCGACATCCCCCTACGCCTTTCTTTGAGCCTCGTTGTTCATACATTTCTTGTCACATAGGTTAAATGGCCCGAACAATCCTATCATTTAGGATAGCTGTGCATATCTTATACAGTGTGTTCAGACAAGTGATTTGCCTGTTATTCTTTGGGTCAGCTAAGTTGCCTATTTTCGGCCGGAGTATTGTGCGCCCTTCCACCAAACACTCCGGAATCGGCTCTTCCGACTTTAAATATGAGGTGAAAATACGGACCAAATGCTAATGGGTTGAAGGAAACTTCTTCCATCAGAAGGTTTTGATACAATCTGGTCCCGGTGCAGAATAGTTCTTCACCCCTCTTAATACTTTTTTCACCTCCTCGGTAGTGATGGGTGGGCATTCTTTATCGGGTGTTACGAGGGCATCACGTAGCTCCTTGAAGCTATTTATATTTTCGGAGTCTTCGTCCAGTCTATGCTGCACTTCGTATACTTCTCCCCAAAAAACTGCGACCTCCTCTGGTTTGGGCGGGTGTTCGACAGTAACTGGATGGTCTTGGAAGAGTCGAGATGGGTTAGAGAGAAACTTTTGATTTTCTCTCACCCATCTCTCTCTCCGCTCTAGACTTCTCTTAGCGTCAGATAGTATCCGTATTCTCTCAACAATATGCTGCCTGATGTTCAGCAGCTTTGACTTGTTAAGAGTGTGATAATGGGTCCGGAGTTCGCGCGCAAACTTTCGAACCTTGGTGGTAAAACTCCTGCCAGATGTAATGTAGTCAATCACACACTGAATGCGGGACGCGTACTGTGTTGCCCAGCCTATCTTTATGGCAAGTTGATACATTCGTTTTTTGTTCTTATGATCAACCGTTGGTTTTGATTTACGGTTCGTAATAAAGCAAAACTCTCGCTGGATTATGCACACAATAATTGATAGCCCAGAGGTCGGATTCTCCGGAAAAATGTCCAGAAAGCTTGTCATCCATTTCAGCCAGATCTTTAGGCTTGAGAGAAACCTTGGTGTTGATGTTTCTCCGGGTCATAAAGCCAATTCGAAAGACTTTTGAACTGCCCACTTCGAATCGGCTTTCTTTTGATTCGATCTGTCGGTGTCGAATGCCGATTCCAAAGACTTTAGAATCGACTTTCGAGGCACCTTAAATTATGCACCAGTTTGGTTCGGAAAGATTTGCACGAGCCTATTAGAGAAGTAACAATCAATAATAATAGTTATAATAATTAAACAACATTATTTTTTAATTTTTCTTACGACTCTATGAATGTTTTTTTGCTGCGCTTTCGAGACAGAAGTTGAATGCTACTGTTTGATCCTCATAATCCGCCATCTTGCTAGTTCGTTTACCAGACAGAGAAACCTTAGTAAAGGTTATTTCTGTGATCAGTCACACAAGTGCGTTTCAGCCCCACCACGCGTTGCTGGAAAGGGATAAAAGGTTTATTCAAAATTATTTCTTTCACCAGTGATAGGGGTGCCTGCCCGCCCCACGAGATTTTGGAAAGGCGTAGAGGCTTCACCAACATTGTTTCCGTGACCAGTCACAGAGGTGCGTTCCAGCCCCACCACGAGATGTTGGAAAGAGGTAAGGGGTTTGACCAATATTATTTCTGTGACCAGTCACAATAATGTATTCCCGCACCCACGGGAGTATGGAGAGGGGTAGGGGTTTGACCAGCATTATTCCTGTGACCAGTCACAGGAATGCCTTCTCACACCCACGAGAGGTTGGAAAGGGGTAGGGGTTTCACCAACATTTTTTCTGCAACTAGTCACACAGATGCCTGTCCCACCACGCGTTGCTGGAAAAAGTTAAAGGGTTTGATCAAAATTATTTCTGTAACCAGTCACTGAGGTACCTTCGAGCTTCTCACGAGACGTGGGAAATGGGCAGGGGTTTTACCAACATCATTTCTGTAACCAGTCACAGGGGTGCCTCCCCCCGACGAGACGTTGGAAAGGGGTAGGGGTATTACCAACATTACTTCTGTAATCATTCAAGGGGTGCCTCGCAGCCCCTCACGATATGGTGGAAAGGGGTAGGAGTTCGACCAACGTTATTTCTATGACCAGTCCATGAATGCTTTGAATTCCATGATTACGCGCCCCCACCTGCTACCTTGCTGGAAAAATGATTTTTAAAAAAGCCGGTAAAAAATTGTCCGTACCGGTAATTTTCTTTTACCTGTACCGAACATTTTTTGTACCAGACCGAAATTTCGGTACAAGTAGCCAGATTGTTTTTGTATATATATAAGAGAATCTAATAAAAGGGTTGTTTTTACCGAAGCTTCGGTACATATAGCTGGATTTTTTGGTACGTGTAGACAGTTTCTTTATAATTACAGTTGCAAGTTTTCCTATTTGCTTTTGAATAAACTTTTATGTTAAACATTCTGCCGTTTTGTAGGAAATTCTACTTTTTCGCTTGAAATTTCAACTATTTGATTGAAAATTAAACTGTCTTGTCGAAAAATTATATTTTTGTTTGAAAATTCAACTTTTTTTTAGATGATATAAATATTTCGTATGATATAAGTATGATATAAATATTTTTTAGATGAAATAAATGATATAAATGATATAAATTTTTTAAATGATATAAATTTGAAGTCTTTTTATTAATAACAACATATATGTCGAATAGTGCTTCAATAATGGTGAAATACAACGTAGATTTGTTGACTTTTTTTCATTTGTAGAGTAGTCAAGAATATTTTTAGGAAAAATGTCAATCGATTAAAAATGGTCGTTTCTAAGGCTAGGCTGTTTTGGAACAAATTGTCATGTTTGGGCCACTGTTCGGGTCTTCGGGACGTGGCGCGATCAAGCAATTTCATTCAGCACCTAAAATCTTAAAACCTAATCCGTTTCGGGAGGACGACTGAAAATTCCCCAAAAATAAAATATTCAAAATAGAAAATGTAGTAATTAGACATTTCCAGACTCTATTATTTTACCGGATTGGAAAATACTTGAGAATAGATAATTACCAAAAGATAATTAAAGACATAATAAAATTAAAGTGAAACATATGTTCATTGAAAATAAATATATTTTGTCCCGAATTTCGGGACGACTAGACGGAAATTAAGATAAATGCTAGTCATCCCGAAATTCAGGACGACTAGCCTATCTTTACCATTTGGCTAGTCGTCCCGAAAAGGATGCATTTTATAAAATTTATCCTTTTAACTGAACAAAAATTACCAAGAATGTTAGGCATACCGAAATTCGAGACAATTAGCCTATCTTCACCATTTAGCCAATAGTTCTGAAAAATGCTAATAGTGCAATTATATTTGATAAAATATAGAGATTTTCAGTCCTTGAGCCTCGCACTATTTTTCAGCCTTATCGTCATTAAACTTTTATTTCAATATGATAGAAAACACTAATTCCTGTTAATCACTTACATTATTTCAGTGACCAGTCACAGGGGTGCCTTCCTGCCCCCACGGAACGTTGGAAAAGGGACAGAGGTGTGATCTTACATCATTTCTGTGACCAGTAACAGGGGTGCTTTCCCGCCCCCCACGGGGCGTTGGAAAAGGGAAAGCAGTGCGATCTGACAGTATTTCTGTGACAAGTCAAAGGTGTGCCTCCCCCCCTCCCCCCAGGAGCGTTGGAAAAGGGACAGGGGTGTAATCTGACAGTATTTCTGTGACCAGTCACAGGGGTGCCTCCCCCCACGGGGCATTAGAAAAGGGTCAGGGGTGTGATCTTACATTATTTCTCTGACCAGTCACAGGGGTGCATTGCCGCCCCTCATGAAGCATGGGAAAGGGGGTAGGGGATGTGACCTTAAATTATTTCTGCTAGCAGACACAAGGCCGCCTTTCCACTTATCAGATATTGAAAAGGTTTATGGGTGTGACTTAAATTATTTCTGGTAGCAAGTCCTATTAAAAAAATTTCGAAACATTTTACCAAAATATTCCTTCTTTTCACAAAAGAAACTAAGACTTTTGGTGAATTTGTATTAGTAATTGAAATGAATAAAGAAAAATATAAAATTTTCATAGTTTTATCAAGCTTCAAATGGTAAAAGTAAGATCCAATTCAAGCGCGCTGAAATCATAGGGAGGTTTCGAAGGGAATTTGAGATTACGGTGATTCAGAGCAAATATATACATTGATTTGGATGAGTTCAAGCTTAAAGGACTACATTTTCTCAAACATAACCTAACTTTTAGTTTTATTCATTTCTGAACTTTTCCTAGGGACAACTAGCAGTTCTAATAATCTTTGGCTAACTCAAAAGAAGTAAAATTTAAAAAATACATCATTTTCCGGACGACTAGACAAATAGTGAAAATAGGCTAGTTATCCCGAAATTCGGGACGACTAGCCAAATGGTGCGAATAGGCTAGTCGTCCCGAATTTTGAGACGACGAGACACTTCGTTTGTTATGTCAGAAATTATATTACCTAAATCTTCTATTGTCCTTCTTTTTCAAATTCAGTAATATCATAAGCTGTAGGAAGTTTGATAATTTAGAAATTTTCAAATTGGAGAATTTGAAATTGTCGTCAATTTTTTAATTCCTGAAATTTTCTTAATTTTGTTAATTTACAAAAGTAAAAATTTTGCATTATTTTTCGGGTATTTTCGTAGAAAAAAAAAACTTTTTTTACCGAAATCTATCAAGAGAAAAGTTCATTAATAATCACTTCCATTTTATTTATTGAATATTAAAAGTTTAGTTTCAAATATAATTTTAATTCGAGAGAAGCCCGCCATAAAAAAAAAGTATATCAATCAATATTTAATAAACAAAAGTGCAAATTTTGCATTATTTTTCGAGTGTTTTGGTAGAAATTTTTTTTTTACCGAAATCTACCAAGAGATCAATTAATCAATAATCACTTCCATGTTATTTATTGAATGTTAAAAGTGCAGTTTTAAATATAATTTTATTTCGAGAGAAGCCCGCCATATAAAAACGTATATCAATCAACATTTAATAAACAAAAGTGCAAATTTTGCATTATTTTTCGAGTGTTTTGGTAGAAAAAAAACAACTTTTTTTATCGAAATCTACCAAGAGATAAATTGATCAATAATCACTTCCATTTTGTTTATTAAATATTAACAGTGTATTTTCGAATACAATTTGATTTCGAAAGAAGCCCGCCTTACCAATATATGTAGCAGTAAACATTGAATAAACGAAATTGCAATTTTTTCATTATTTTTCAAGAGGTGTGGCAAAAAAAAACATTTCTTACAGAATCCTACATGATTTGATCTGGAATTGTAAAATTAGTATATTTTTCCGCTGTAAATAAATCATTATACATTAATGACTTTGGAAATGCGGCAATATCTTTATTATAATTTTATATTTTCTCAAATATTCAGTCATAAGAAACGGCTTCGTCTCACTAAGGTATACGTAGGTATTAGTTCCCAAATGTTACCGAAATTACAGTTTTCGCAAGGATAGTCTCAAATTTTATATATATTATACGTTGAGTACAGCTATCGATATACGTAACAAGAAAAGATCAGTAGTGACCACTGGTGGTAAATCCGGGAACTAAAAACCCGGCTTTCCGCAGAAATTTTCCTGATTTAGTTTACTTTATTTTCAGCAAAACCTTGTTTAAATAAATGAATAATTTGATCTTTTTATATAGAAATCATTTTCATTCTAACTTTCCGCATGGCGGGCTTCTCCAATTTTGAGCATCCAAAATTTTCGGAATTATATAATCTAAGATTTTGCTGATTATAATTTTAAAAAATAAAAATTTTTTATTTTTCACAGAAGCCCGCAATAGATTTCGGTTTATTTTTGACAATGCAAAAAACAAAATTTGAATTTATGCATTATTTTGCGAGTGGTTTTGCTGAAACTATTTGGAGGAAGTTACCGTTTCACCTTAAAGCCGAAGGAGGTTCAAAAAGAGAGAATTTAAATTCACCAAATTGCAGTTTTCGATGCTTTGACCTTTAGTTTTAAAAAGTCTGTGCAAAAATCTGGTTGAGATAAATATATTATCGAGCGCGCAGCGCGAGAACCAACAGTGAAAAATAGTCCGGACTGATCTCTTGAATCCGAATCTGCGTGATACCCCTCTGGAATTTATGATATTCTCGAGATATAAGCTATTAATGAAATTTTCATTATTAATTAATTATTAAATTGCTCTTCAATATTTGTTAAACATTCTTTTGAATTTTTGTGGATGAAAAGAAGAGCAATAAAAGTTGTTCAGACACTTATTCGATAAGATCAGTAGTTTTTGCTAAAAACGCGCTAACTGGTCAAATAATGGACAAAAATTAGTATTCTTTCTGTGCTGAGTAATATTGTTACATTTGAAAAAACTTTCGATATAATCGAAAATATGTGTTGCAACGAACAATTTTCATTATGGATGCTACCTCTCTAAAGTTAATAATTTAAAAGATAGAAGGGTTTTAGTTAACGAACGAAAATGCCTTTTAATTAATACTCTTGTTTGTCGAAAGGAATTTGTTTTATTACGAAACATTTGGCAAACCAGCGTTCTTTACTGACTAATAAATATAATTTCCTATAAAGTAGATGAAAAAATAATTATTTTATAATGTATAATTAGGCATCAATGTTTAAAAAATCTTTTTAATTTGACACACCTTGACAGGAAAAAGACATGAAGGATTTAAAATTGGAACAGTGCTTCTTTCAAGCTCTCTGAAAACAGTGATATGATTTGTAATCGAAATCTATTAAAATTCGCACCTGTAGAGGTAACGAAAAGATCTTGAATAAAATAGCATCTAGCGTTGTTTCTATAGAAATCTATTAAAATCCGCAACTGCAAAGGTAGCGAAAAGATTTTTTTTTTAAATCTAACTTTGCTTCTATAGATATAAGAAAGTTAGATAATATTTTATTTAAGATCTTTTCGTTACCTCCATAGGTGCGGATTTTAATAGATTTCGATTACAAATCATATCACTGTTTCCAGAGAACTCGAAAGAAGCACTATTCAAATTTTGATTCCATTATGTCTTTTTTCTGTCAAACATTGTCAAGATAAACAGACTGTTTAAAAATTGATGCCTAATTCTATAGAAATAATTAATTTTTCATTTACTTTATACGAAATTGAGCCACGCCGGGTGCAAGAACCAGTCCGACGCTCGAACATGCGTAAAAGTATTGTCCACGCATCTCAAAAGTAGAAAATTTTTAAATTCGTAAAATCAATTTAAAAAAATGTGGATTTGTAGGGAATAGGAAACTAAAACTTTTTCCTACCACAATTTCTTTGTCAAATGTTTATCTTTCAAGATAAAAGCGAGATATCGCATAAAAGTTTCTTTCTGATTTAATTAAGTTTTAAAACTTAAATCGACCTAAATCAGCTAAATATTATTGAAATTAGTTCATATTTATAGCACTTGATCAAAATACTATAGTGATGCCTAAGAATTCATAAAAAAGTAAAAAATCGCTCATTGTTTAATAATATTTAATTGCAAAATGAGGTACGTCGATAATTGGGTTTTTTTTGGTTTCGCCGTTAAAAAGTATCTAGGTAACTTCGAGATTCAAAAACTCCCAGTGCATGATTTGTTCAAAAATGTTGGATGAAGTTTTTTGGAAGCTCTAATATCGATTCGTTAGAATTTGACTGAGATATTTATATTTGGAAAAGGTACTCGAATGCTGCCCATGCCTTTAAGGTTAACAAATGCGTCGCGAGGACTGCTCTGTCTGGCAGCCTTCACGCGCAAGCAGACGTCATGTTTTTTTCAATTACAGTGAAACTCTTCTATAGTGCCGATTTTGGGGCTGACGGTGGTGCGAACTGACTCATTATAGCCAGCTCCGGAGGTAAACAGTCAGGGGCGTATAAACCGCTTCCGATGGATTTTAATGCACGGTAAAAAGTATTTTTTCTATTACGGAGACAAAGTTAACTGAATATTTAACGGAAATGAGAAAGAAACTTGATTATTACGCGTTAAATAAATGTTTTACTTGCTTACGAACTTTAAACGCTTGTTGGCTGCTGAGAATCCCGTTTAAAAGGAGAGCTTTGTCTTGAATAATCGGTCCAGATACTAGGTCACTCACTTGATTAAATCATTCTAAGACAGTAATATCCACAAAAAAAGACTTTTTTCAACAAAACTCTACACGTCAGCACTTCAAGTGTCTGAAATTGATTATACCTCTCTTTCTACTCCTTCTCTCTTTCTCTGTTAACTATCCAATACTTCTTTTTTTTTGTCGATTCGTAGAAGCCATCTGTTAGCTACGACAACGCCACCAATTTGGAACTCTTCAGAAGAAATTTGAATTTCAATTAAATATTAACAAGAAATCTTATAGTAAGTAATTAATTTTAAACCATAGTTTCTTCTAGATTTAAACTTGGATTAAAATGGATTGATATACACTGCTTTTTTATTAACATTGCTCCAATAACTACGCGATATATATTCGCGGATCAGATGGCGTGGTTCTAAATGACAAGATTATTTCATCATTGCACGAAATAATCCGTTTAGTCCCATCGGCTCCATTAGGCATCGGAGCTCCACTGTTGCTCTATTTGAATTCTTGTCGTGCTGATTCGCGAGTGTCTTCTGTTTTGAGTTAACTAAGGGAACGTCTTGACGCATTTACAAATGACAAGCCGTTTTACTTTTTAAATGGCTCAAGAAAATGTAGTGTCATATTAATGAATAAAATAAAAATGAATTTAAATTACTATGTTTCAGCATAATAATAACGTAACTTATGACAATTATGTTAACGACATAAAAATAATTGCTTTTTTTTCGTAACTAACAAATTTGAATTACTTTACAATTTTTATTGATTATGTCGTGACATAATTTTAATTCGTTTCATTTTTACTATACTTTGACATAGTTTTACCTCGTTGTTCCGTTGCGTCGAAGGCTAGTTTTAATTCATTGTATTAAAATTATGTTGTAACATAATTTTAATATAATAACGAATTAAAATTATGCCATGCGATCTCCAATAGATGGCGCCAACGAATGGCGAAGCTTTATACGTGTGCATTCTTCTCTGGTGTCGAGTATTATAACTTGGCGCAAGCTTAGTACAAAGATTTTTTGCTTCGGATTAGGTGCCATGTTGATATTTTATTAGATGCTGATTTTTAAATACAAAATAATTTTAAAGTACAGTTAGGATCTATACACTTGGTTATTGCTGTACCACCATACATCTAGTTTGTGTGTCAGCCATATTGGAACTGTAAATGCGCAATTGAAATTATAATACTAGCCCACCATGGGTATAATTAGAGTTTTGAGCCGATTATATGACTTTGAGAATGTTAACGAGATTGAAAATATTACCAGAATATAACCGATAAATAAATTCTCTGAGAATTTATGAAAATATCAGAATTTATTTTCAAGAAAATTGTATTTTTTCGTTAATTTTTCGTTTGACAATCCAACTCCTTTTTTTAAAGTTTTCATTTTTTATTTTAAATTTGACCTGTTTTAGCAGAAATGAAATTTTTTTGATAAAAATGCAACTGTTTGGTTAGAAATTAGGCTATTATACTACTTAACTATTTTGCAGAAAATTCATATTTTGATGTTAAAAAATGAACTGAAATATTTTCTGGATGAAAGTTCCACTTATAAAAAAAAATTGCTTTTTATTACAAATTTATCTGTTTGAGTACAAAATCGTGAAAACTCGACTAAAATCTTTTGCAACCGAAAATTCCTCTATTTTTTGAAAATTGATCTGTTTAACTTAAAACTTCATCTATTATAAAAGAAATTTAATTTTTTTTGTTGAAAATGCAACTTTTGGGTTAAAAATCGTTCTTCCTTGCCTGATAATTGAACTAATTTGTTTAAAACATTTGGATGAATCGCTTTGTTAAGAAATCACTTTTTTGTTAAAGATTTATATTTTAAGTTGAAAGTTCTCTCGTTGGTTAAAAGTTTAATTATCTTGTTGAAAATTTACCTTTTTTAATTGAAAATTAAACTGCTTGGGTCAAAGTTAAACTACACTGTGAAAATTTTATTTATTGAAGGTTTGTGTCTGGTTGACAATTTAACTGTTTTAAAAGAAAATTTAACGTTTCCATTGTTTTAAGATTGATATTTTTTAGAGAACATTTCGCGTTTTTTGTTGTTGTTGTAGAAAATAATTTTTTAGTCTGTAATTTCCTTTTTTTGCGCAAAAATGTATCATTTTCGTGGAAAAATAATTTTTTGTTGAACAGTCATATTTTTTGTGTGAAAATTGAATTTTGGTGAAGAAAATTTGTCTTCTGGTTTGAAGGTTCAATAATTTAGATAAAATTTTATTTATTTTAAGTGAAAAATCTTTATTTGCGGGAAATTGGTCTTTTTGGTTTAAAAATTCTTTTCTTTTGTTGTATAAATTTTACTTTTTTATTAAAATATAAACTATTACACTTTTTCGTTGGTAATTTGACTTATTAGGTTGAGTATCCAACTATTATGTTAAAATTTTAATTCTTTTGTTGAACATTCCAGTATTTTGTTAAAGAGTTATCTTTTAAAGTAGAAAAAACATTTTTTGTTTTATTTAAAACAAATTAATATATTTGAAAATTTTAAACTTATATATGAAACACTGTTTTATTCCGCTCATAAAATATTCTTAGGTAAAAATATCATAAGATTGAAATGCGGGTATTTGAATATTAATGATTTGAAATAAAAAATTATTCGAAAAATCAGAGAATTTTGAAAATGTCACGCGTCTAAGTTTTCCAGGAGTAGGGTCTTACCTTATAATTTAAGAACTCCAGGTAGGATGCTCAAATAATCTAATCTAATCGATTCAATATCTTTTTCTATCGTATGTAATTACAGGGACATGTTCGATAGTTATGAAACAATAAACTGCAACTACCTCTTTGTATCTTATCGGTCAGATCGTCAGATAAAGAGAGGTAGCTGTCGATAATCAAATAGTCGGTAATTCTCGATTAACGTTTGAGGGACCTTTCTTTCTGACCCATAAGGTAGACAGAGGTCGTTGCAGTTGATCCTTTCAAAACGATCGAACGTCTGTCTAATTTCATACGATAGAAAAGGTGTCATGCAGGGGGGG
>NC_046661.1:71786920-71796684 GCF_010883055.1 Belonocnema kinseyi | reverse complement strand
TCCTGAAAAATGGATCACGTATTTTGTAAATGGCCCCTAGAGCAGACATAACATTAATAAATTGCGTTGCTCTGCATGGGTTCACTGGTGTAAAAATGGCAAAATTATGCTCATTTATTCATAGTAGAATATCATTAACTTTTTGAAAAATGAAAAATAAATTCCTAATACAGGGATGGTTTAGTTTAGTCCCCTACCATCTTACAGCCATCTTGCCCAGTGACTTGTCTAATTGTGGGGGACAGGGTCAGGAACGAGCATTGGAACTTTGAAATGTACATCCTGTGTATATTATTTGGCGCCATCTATTGGATCTCACCGCGACTAACATTAAAATTATGTCACAGCCTAATTTTAATACGACGAGCTATTAAAATTATGCTGTGACTTAATTTTAATTCTTCGCATTAAAATTATGATGTGACATAATTTCAATTCGTTGCATTAAAATTATGCCACAACATAATTTTAATTCGTTTCATTTTCATTATACTTTCACATAGTTCAAAAACGAATTAAAATTATGTCACAGCATAATTTTAATGCGAAGAATTAAAATTATGTCACAACATAATTTGAATGCAATGAAATAATATTAGCATTTGATATAGTGGAGCAGCGAAGAAAAACCATGTCAAAGTACAACGAAAATGAAACGAATTAAAATTATGTTGTGACATAATTTTAATGGAAGATATTAAAATTTTGTCACAGCATTATTTTAATGGAACTGTTAGGCATAATATTAACGGTGAATAAGAAAAATAAGTTTCATCTTTTATATTTCAGTAAAGCACAAAAGTAATGCCATAAAAAATAAATTACACAAAATGTGTCGTTTGTCATATGAAAAGAAAGATTATTATGTTCTGACATAAAAAAAATGAATTTAATTTATGTTCACGCATAATAATAAAGGCAGGTATCCTCATATAATCATAATGCATTCATACTTTACTTTATCATAAGCCGTCATTCAAAACAATTCATTTTAAGTCCTGACATAATAAGAATGTTCGAATACAAATTATGTACAAAGAAGTTTAATTTCTTTCCTGTTCTTCATCCTACTTACTATTTAAAAGTATAACGGCTTGCCATATTTACACAGGCTATTAAGGTAAAGTTACTTACCGAAACGCTCCTGCTTGGCCACGTCTGAGTGACCGCCGCACACCCCCCGCAGCACCTCTTACTCCCATCCACAGCACAGCGTCAGAAGAGTTATAGAAGGGAGGGCGATTGAAGGATTTTACTGTATAAATATCTCAGTCAATTGGAAGCGGCCACATATTACGTAACTTTTTTTACGGGGGGTGGGGGAGCCAAGACTCTGTTATGGTTTTTTTACGAAGGGAGCAAGGGGTGACAACACCGTTACGTAATAAAACTGCTTGCTAAAAAAATGCTAAATTCAACTTAAACAAAACATAGGGAAGTTATTATAAATACTTTTTTATTAAAATAACCCAACAAATAAAAAAGGAACTGATTTGTCTGAAATTTTTTCAATTTTCATAAATATCTGAATGTAACGTAATGGTAATGGGGGGCGGGGTAGGTGATTCAGCTAATTGTTACAGTTCCGTTACAATTATTGTACAGAATCAGGAAATAAAACTTTTTCCTATCAGAATTTTTACATTCTCATTCATGAGAGTGTATTGTAATCGTCCAAATTTTCGATCTCTGGATTTTAACTTATCTTTACGTGTTGGCACTAACAGAATGCGAAAATCATAAAATTTTATCGGTGTCTGTCTGTCTGTAAGTCTATCTGTATGTAGGCATGTCGGTAGGTATGTCTGTATGTATGTATGTACACTGAGAAACATTGTACTGGAAAAATTATTAAATTAGGTTACAATCGAGGGACCAAGGCCATAATTCGTATATTTTAATATAATAATCATAAACTATGCTACTTTTATATGAAATTTTCCTATTGATAATACGAAATCTTAGTATTTTTATAGTAAAATCCTAGATAGGATAAATTAGTAGAGACATAATTAAATTATATAAAAAGAATAGAAGTAATAAGTACCTGAAATAAGATAAAAGACTAAATTTGTAAGAGGAATTGCTATTGTCTGTAGATAAATCGCTGTGCTGCCGCGCTGGAGACCCGTGTTCGATTCCCACCAGCTTTTACTTTAATCATATTTTTCCGTTTCAGCTTGTAATATAATATTCCTGCATGTATTTAATAATGTATAAACTATATATAATCGTGCGTACTGTACAATTGCAATTTAAATAAATATAATAGGGCGAAAGAGTTCAACATCCCATAATAAAAAAGTCTGCATTTACGTCGTATGCTCGTGTAAAGGATACGTATAGTAACCTTGAACGAAACGCGGCGCATGTTGGGTTTATTTTTTTCGTCTGCTAATCTGACTGCACCAATTTTTACTAAGTCGCTTACTAAATCATTGCGCCAGTCTCTCTCGACAATACTATAGTCCTTTGCAAATATTGCAATCTTCTGTAGAAGTAAATGTAACGTTTTAAAATTGTTTTCCAATGAATTTTGTAGTTCGGCATGTAGTTACTAGTTACTACTCAGAGTAGTAAACATTACAAAAGTTCCGCTATGTCCCTCCATTGCAAACTAAAAATAGTAAAATCTAGTCTGATTTTTGGCAAATATTACAGCAAAAGGTTTCTCCGTGTATGGTTATCTTAATGTTGTAGCCACGCTAACTTTTTATGGATTTGTCGAATCAAGTCAGCCTTTGATACACTTCTAATGGTTCTCAAAATGAAGGTTAGTTCGTTAATCAGATATTACCAACCAAAATTAAAAAATGTAGAGCATTTTCAAAATTCGAAAAAAAGAAACAAATTTTTAGAAATGTTCGTCCAATTTTCTGGTACGTGTTCAGAAGACTTGCAAATTGTCCTTCTGACATTTTTACATTTGATAAAACTTCAAAAAGTTATATGCTTTTCAACATTTTCAAAATTTAAAAAAAAACGAAAAAAAAATTTCTAATAGGTTAAGAAATATCAATCCAAATTTCTACTATACATAAAATATATGTTTTTAAAAACTATTATCATGAAATTTCTTAATTAGACGAATGTTCCAAAAGTTGGATCATTTTTAAGAAGATGGAATTTTGGTTTTTTAAGAGATCCATAAGTTTAAAGCATTGTTTTTAGTATATTTCAACAAGATTTACACATTATCTTGATGAAATGTTTCAATTGGACACAAGTCATCAAGCGCGAAGCGCGAGTTTCGTAATGAGAATGTAATCGTCAAAGCCGTCGGTGCTTTGAGAACCTTCTTTAAAAACAAATCGAAAAAAATTTCAGTAACAATTTATGGCTGTAATGCCGCAGAAGTTTAAATCACAGTTTTCGATTTAATTTATAGTATTTACGATAACATGCGAAACTTGATGCGTAGAGCGCAATGAGAATGTGCCGCCCGGCGGGCATATTTTTTTAAATTATAAAAGCGGAATATCGAATAAAAGTTTCTCTCTGAATTAATTCAAGTTTAAAACTTAAATCGTTCTAACTCGGCTAAGAGTTAATTAAATGAGTTCAAATTTATAGGACTAATTCAGACTACTGTAGCGGTGCCTAAGAATTCATGGAAAAGGTAAAAATCGTTCATTGTTTAATAATAGTTAATTGCAAAATGAGTTAAGTCTATAATTGTGTTTTCTTGGTATCGCTGATAAAAAGTATATAGGTAACTTCGAGTTTCAAATAACGTTCAGTGGGTGATTTGTTCATAAATGCTGAATTAAGTTTTTTGGAAAATCTCATATGGATTCGTTAGAAATTGACTGAGCTATTCATATTTGACAGGCTCAGAGCAAAAGAGAACCAAAAAAAAAAGTTGCGGAAAAGAGAAGTAAAAATACGGGAGAAAAAAACGACCTAAGAATTAGCGATAGGTAAAACCATGGAGTATAGATAAAAGAAAACCAATCTGTAATGCATGGACTTCACCAAAAACGGTCACTTTTCTGTTGCCAGAAGTACGCGCACAAACATGTGTAAAATCACACTTACGTATAGTTTAAAAATTTTCGAGCGTGGCGTGCCAACCGCACTTAAAAAAATGTGGCCGTCTCCATTGCTTTGTTTTGACAGGTCGCTTGAACAATTAAATAATTAATAATCAGACAGGATTTTGTGAAATGCTTGTGGAATAAAAAATTATTCGCCATGGAAGAGGTAGGTAGTATGTTTATGAAATTTGAAATTACTTCTACCAACACTATGCGTGTGAGAGATATTCGACGCGCTCGTAATGAAAACAATAAACATACAACTTACACCACTCTGAAAGTCTTGTACAATATACATTTGAAACCACACTTATTGGAAACTTTCGCTTTTATACAGCGATTTTTAATTTTAACATCCTTGCCTTTATTCACAAACTATTAATTGTTCAATCATTATTTACTTATATTTGACTCGCGTTTACATCGGGGGCCATATTTTTTTAAGTGCGATTGGCACGCCACGCTCGGGAAGTTTTGAACTATACGTGAGTGTGATTTTTCACATGTGTGTGCGCACTTCTAGCAACAGAAAAGTGTTCATTTTCAGTTCCACTAGTTTGGTCTCCTTATGTCTATTCTCCATGGGTAAAACGACACAAGAATGAAGGGAGAAGATTCCCCCCACTTGGCTGATACGAAGACCAGCCTCATGTAAAGCCGAAAATGCGCGAAAATGAACCGAGCTCCGCCGACTTCACGAATGACGATCTAATCAGCTGCTCCTCAAATTTATTCTGGTCTTCAAATCCTGAGTTACCATAGAATCGTTACATTTGTCGCGAAGAGGAGAATATTTCCACCATATAATTGAATTTTTTACTAAAATGCAAAATTTTATACGGAAAATGGAATGTTTAATCTTGATCTAAACAAATCATATCATATCAACAGAAAAGACAAAATAAATTCTTTTCAACCAAAACAGATGCTTTTTGAAACACGAAGAATAATTTAATAAAAAAAAACATGAACGTTTAATAATTGTAAGCAGTCCATTTTTAAGCAAAAAAAAATTAACACAACAGTTCAATCTTTAACGAAAAAATATATCAATTTTTCACTAGAAAAGATACATTTTAATTCAAAAATGATACAGTTAAAATTTAAGTATTAGAACATTTTTTTCAACCAATAAGAATCGAATTTTTAATAAAGGTGTTAAATGATCAACTAAAAGAATGATTTTTTTAACAGAATAGATGAATTTTCAAACAAGAATGATAATTTTCTGCTATAAAATAAGAATTTTCAACTGAAAAAAAATCAATCAATAAGATGGATTTTTATATATACTTACTTGAATTTGAATCGAAAAAGATAAATTTTTAACAAAAAATGGAATTAATACATGTTCAATAAAAAAAATTAATGAAAAAAGTAAACAAATTAATTTTAAAATGGAAAGAAGAATTTTCAAAACAAATAAATTTTTGCTAAAAAGCCGAAAATTCCACTAAAATAAAATTCTCTTTCAATCAAAAAAACAATGAATTTTTAATCAAGAAAAATAATAAAATAAATAACGAATTATCCATTATATAGGTGAACGTTCAACAATGAATGTCATCGTAACGTTTTCAATCAAAAAAATAATTTAAAAATTACGAATTTACCAAAAAAATTTAACCAGATAGTTGAATTTTTTGACTAAAAAAGATTTTTCAACCAGGAAGGGAATAGTTTAATTTTCAGCGGAAAAAAAATTCTTAACAAAAGCATCATTATTTTTTACCAAAAATATCAGTTTTCAAACAAGAAGGAAAAGTTTCTACCAAAAAGAGGAACTTTTAACTGAAAAAACAAACACTTTTTAATTGAAAATTCCATTTTATGATCAAGGTTTCAATGGAAAAAATTAAAATTTAACACAAGAATAACATATAAAACAAAATTTTTAACTAAAATGTTTATTCTCTTTCTGTAAAAAAAAGTTTAAATAAGTAGATCAAGAATCATCATTCTATCGACAAAAAACGATTTCACTACATTAGTCGACAACATAAAAATGAATTTTAATCTTTATTTCAAACAATTGTTCTCGTTCTTCGCCTCAAATTCGAACTGAATTATTAATAGAAACAAATAATAAGGTCTAACACTTTTTTATTGAATACATTTCTTTTTAGTTTAAAACTTCTAGCATTATTTTTTTGATTGAGGTTTCATCTTTTTTTCTTGAAATTTTTTTGTTTGTTTAAAATGAACTTCTGTGTTAGAAATTCATATATTTGGTTTGAAAATTCAACGGTTTTGCAAAAAATTAGCTCTTCTGTTAAAGAACTTCATTTTGACATACAAATTTTTTTAAATGTTGATATTTTTTTCTTTTTGGACTTAAAAAGCCTTTTTGGTTGAAAATTGATTTTTTGAACTGAAAATTAAACTGTTCCATTTTTTGTTAAAAACGTATAATTTTCAGTTGGAAATTCAACTATGTAGTTAAAAAATCGCCTTGGTTGATCGAAAATTATCCTTCCGTTTGAAAATTTACCTATTTTTATTAAAAATTCAGTTCTTGGGTTGTAAATTCCACTTTTTCGATGGAAATTAATTTTGTCTTGGAAAATTCATGTGTTTTGTTGAATATTTGTCTTTTTTATGAGAATATTATTCTTTATGTTTGTACATTCATTTATTTGGTTGAAAATGTAACTATTTTGTTGTTAATTCCATTTTTTTAATTAATTTTTTAAACTTAAAATGTAACTATTCCTGTTTTGGTTAAAAAGGTATCTTTGTTAGTTGAAAATTAAACTATTTTGTTGAAAAGCCAATTTTAACTATTCCATTTTTGGTTGAATACTTATTTTTTAGATTGAAATTTATGTCTAAAGTTGAAAATTGCTTTCGTGTTTGCTTCAAAATTCGTCGTTTTTAGAGAAAATTAATTTCATTGGTAGAAAATTCATCTTCTCATTAGAATATTATTCTTGTTGTTTGTGCATTTACTTCTGTGTTTAAAAATTTAACTATTTTTTTTTTAATTCGATTGTTTTTGTTGTTGTTTTAAACTAATTTTTTAAATTGAAAATTTAACTGTTTCATTTATGGTCTAAAATTTATATTTGACGTGAAAAATTAATTTTTTTATTGATAATTCAACTATTTTGTTGAGAATATGATTGTTTTTGTGCTGAACAAAAATTCAACTGAGAATTTAATTGTATAATTTTTTGTTACAAATTTATCTTTTCTAGTTGAAAATTGAACTATTTTATTGGAAATTTGTTTTTTTTTTGCTTGAAAATTGACCGTTTTCAGTTCAAAATTCATCTATTTTGAAATTAAATTATTCTTCTTATTTGAAAATGAATCTATTTTGGTTAAAAATTCTTTTTTTGTTGTTGTTGATCATTGAACTATTTTGTTGAAAATTCAAGTTTTTACTGAAAATTAATTTTTTATACTGAACCCTGAAATGTATCATATTCGGTTGAAATTTTAAAAAATTTGAAACTTGAACAATTTTTCTGAGTTTTTTTGCTTGAATATTGAATTTTATCAGTTAAAAATTAATTTTTTTTTGTATAGAATTATTATTATTTTTTAGAAATTCATCTATTTTAATCAAGAATCCATTTCTTTCGTCGAAAAGCCTGAATTTTATACTAAAAAAGGCATTTTTAATAAAGTACATGAACTTTGCAGAAAAGAAATTTATTTTCCACCTAGTCTAATTTTCTATATAAAGATTAATGTTTAATCATAGTTAAATTGTCGATGAAAAAGATTAATTTTCTTATTGAAAATGCTTTAAATTATTGAAATTCATTGACAATTATTTGTAATATTTTTAAAATACCCTAAAATATTTCAAATCCTTTAAAATCTCATACTAAATTATTGAGATCAATGGAAAATTCCTTAGAATCTATTAAAATATCCTAAGGTATATCAAATCCTTTAAAATCTAATATTAAATTACTGTAATCAATTGAAAATTCCTTGGAACCTTTTAAAATATTCTCAAATATTGCAATACCTTCTAAATATTTAGACATACCTTCAGCTTTTTTTAAGATTTTTAATGTACTACTTTAAAATTCTTTGAAATTCCTTAAAATTATAAAAATAAGATATTTAAAATCCTGAAAACTTTTTTGAAATCTCTTGAAATTAGTAAAAGCTTCAGATTGAAATTTATAAAACAGAAAAATTTCAAACTTTAAATATTGAAATGTTTGTAGATTAGAGTTTTGAAAATGGAATCAATAACAATTCAAAACTTTCAAAATTCCATTTTCAACTTTAACTCGAGTAACTTCTATTTAAAATTTAATTTAACAGTTTAAATAATCTAAAAAAAACATTAATATTTTTAAAATTTTGAAATTGTTCTGTTTTCTAAATTTTAGTGTGAAATAATTTAATTTAGAGATTGCCCAATTGAAAAACGCACGTTTAAATTATGAGCGCTTTCATTTTATTCATGATTATTAATTTTTTACAAATAAACTTTAAAATTTACAATTCAAAATTCGAAGACTTGTATCCCATCTAGTTGAAAATTATTGTTATTGAATAGTTCAACATTTCTGAAAATTAAATTTCGAAAGCTTTGAATTTTTATTGGTCCCATTTTCAAAACTAATCCACAAACATTTTCATATTTAACGTTTTGAAAATTTTCTCTTTTTTAAATTTCAATCTGAAGCTTTACAAAATTTCAAGAGATTTCAAAAGATTTTAAATATTTGAGGATGTTTTAAAATATGTCAAGGAATTTCCAATTTATTTTTATAATTTACAGGAATTTCAAAGAATTAAAAATTTTTTAAAAGGGTTATTTAAAAAAATTCAAAAGTACTTTAAAAATCTTTTTGAAAAAGTTCAAGGTATGTCAAAATATTTAGAAGAAATTGCAATATTTGAGAGTATTTAAAAATGTTCCAAAGAATTTCCAATAGATTACGGTATTTTAATATGAGATTTTGAAAGATTTGTTATATTTTAGGATATTTTGATAGATTCCAAGGAATTTTTCGTTGATTTGAATAATTTAGTATAACATTTCAAAGGATTTAAAAATATGTTAGGGTATTTTTAAAATTGCAAGGAATTTTCAAAAGTTTTAAAAATTTCAAGAGATTTTAAAGGATTTTTAAATATTTGAGGATTAATAACTATTTTGTACAAAATTCTGTTTGTTTTTCCTAAAAAAAATTTTTTTAACTACAAGAAAATTAAAATTTTTTGTCGAAAATTTAACAATGATTAAACATTAATTTGTTGTATAGAAAATTAGTCTTGGTGAAAAATAAATTTCTTTTGTGTAAAACTCATGTATTTTATTAAAAATGCCAACTAGTCATTAATATGAATATACAATTTTATAATTATAATATTAACATTGATAATATATATAATCATCCATATTATAAACACCCAGAAAACATAACCTCAAAATCGACATATGCATGAAATTAAGAATCACGCGAAACGTCAGAACCGCCAATTTCTTTAATTTCTTTCAAATAGGGATCAAGATATAAATAGAAGACCTATGGTGTGGGTAAATTTTAGGCTTGATCTGGCTGCTCTGGGAGCAGCTGATTAGATCGTTATTCGTGAAGTCGGGTGAGCTCGGTTCATGTTTGCGCATTTTCGGCTTTATACGAGGCTGGTCCAGAGCATAATCTAAGCAAATTTCAGAACTGCACGGCCCAGCCTTTACACGAAAACTAAAAAAAAAAAAGGAAATCATTCGCTCGAGAAATCACTTTTGAA
>NC_046661.1:71781547-71786820 GCF_010883055.1 Belonocnema kinseyi | reverse complement strand
AAATAATTTCAAAAGTACCTCCCCAACACAAATTCGGAGCTGCACACTTTCCATTCAGAACTGCACACTTGTGCAGAGCTGCACGTTAGATTATGCTCTGGGCTGGTCTTCGCAACAGCAAAGTGGGGGGAATCTTCTCCCTTCATTCTTGTGTCGTTTTACCTCTCGCTGATTCTTAGGTCGGTTTTGCTCGCGTGTGTTTTTACTTCTCTTTTCCGCAGTAGACGTCGAGTACTTTTCCCAAATATAAATATCTCAGTCAATTTCTAGCGAATCGATATAAGATTTTCCAAAAAACTTTGTTAAACCTTTTTGAACAAATCACTCCTTAGAAGTTGTTTGAAAGAGGAAGTTACTTGCATACTTTTTACCGACGAACCCAAGAAAACACAATTATCGACTTACCTCACTTTGCATTAAAATATTATTATACAATAAGCGATTTTTGTCTGTTCCATGAATTCTTAGGCATCGTTTTAGTATTTCAAATAAGTTCTATGAATATGAACTCATTTCAATAATATTTAGCTGTGTTAGAACGATTTAAGTATTAAAACTTAATTAAATCAGAGAGAAACTTTTATTCGGTATTTCGATTGTATTATTAAAAGTAAACATTTGAAAACAAAAGTTCTAATAGAAAATAGTTTTATTTCCTTATTATCTACAATGCTACATTTTTTTCGACTTTAAAATTTTTCTATTTTTGAGACGCGCGGACAATACCTTTACGCGTGTTCGAGCGTCGAGCTGGTTTTTGCACCCGGCGGCTCAATTACATTTATTAATGAGTATAGAAAACGCTTTTGTGTTAAGCGTTTCGTAATCCAACGGATTCCTTTCTTGAAACGAGACTTTTAATTAAAAGGCATTTTTAATTCGTAAATTAAAACCCTTTCATCTTTAAAATTATACGCTTTAGAGTGATAGCGTACAGTATGAAAAATCTTAGTTTTAACTAATATTTCCGCTTATACCAAAATTGAAAAAAACACTATTGCTTGGCATAGAAATGATACTAATTTCTTCCATTTATGTCTCTTCTTTTCTTCTACAAAAATGCAAAAGACATTTTTTTTAATGTCAGAGGGGTATCACGCAGATTGGGAATCAGGAGATCAGTCTGAGCAAGAATCATTAACATCATTGCATATCAAACGCGGTTTCGAGAGAAGGTGATTCGCGACGGGTATTGCTAATTATTAAGTTAGGAAAGTTTTTACTAGTATTACTAGTATTCCTGTGAAAAATTCTGTTGAGAATTTGAACGATCGTATTCTGTAAGTACAAACGGAAGTAATAGTAGGTAATAGTTCTGACATTCGAGAAATTCAATACTGACCTTTTGGAGGTTAATATAAGTTGCAGATAAATTATAATTATTTCTTTAATCACTGGAAACTACAACATTAATCGATTAAGCATAAACTTGAATTTTATTTATTAATTTAGAAATAAAAATTTATTTTTCAGTTCTCACATACTTCCGCACTTGAAATGTGCAAGGATACATGACAGGGCCAGCGTCGCACTCCTTGCTCCTATGTAAAGCTCGCATGGGGAGCTGAAAATGCTGTCCAAATACAATATAATCCAAATACACATATTTACAGGTATTCAATAATCTAGGGCTTTTATGTAAAATTGAAATATCTGTCTCTTGAAATATAAACTATTATATTTTTTATCGAAAAATCATCTTTTATACTTCTTGGATGAAAGTAGAACTACACGGAGAAAAAGATATCGCACAATGATATCGCAAAACCTCTATATTGCAAGAAAGCGCAATATGATAACGTACAATCAGGTCCCGGAGCTTTGTACGATATTATAATGCACTAATATCACAGACAAAAATAAAGTTAAATTTTGTTGATGTCGTCTGCTACGGCGACCTTAGCAGTAATGGGAAAAGGGCAGAGTATGAGTCAGTTCGAGCTATAAATCGGGACTCTAGATTTAAAAGAATCACAGAGAAAATTAAAAATTTGCTGCAGGTAAGACCTGTAACTGTTAATGACTAAACATATTTCGGCGAAAGTTTCATTGAGGTTAGGAAAATAATTTTGAACTTGTCGGCTGCGTCGGGCTGAAGTGAGCAAATTTCAGTAAAACATGTAGAATCTACGACAGAAAGCACAAAAAAATATGTACTTACTGATATATTTCCTCCGAAATAAATCACATTATTGTAGATGCATTAGAACTTACTTAATACAATTTAGCAAAAGCGCAAAATGTAACTGACGGATGGGAATCCACATTTCTTACGTTATAGATGGCGCAATTATGCGGTATATAATGTAAAAACTTGCCATGTACGATATCACGATTTTGCGCTATTATAATGCAATAATTACGATATGTAGCGCAGGAATTACTATATATATTGTAATTTCTGCGATATAGTTTTCTCAGTGTACTTATAAATTCATTTACTTCGTAGAAGATTCGTAATTTTAGTACATAATTTATACGTTTACTTGAATATTGAACTTCTTTTTTAGAATTTGCCTTTTTAGTAGTGAAAAATTATTTTCTAACCGTAAGATTGAACTATTTGTTTGAAAAAGAACTTCTTTGTTAAAATTTTATATTTTCGGGTTGAAAGTTCTATCGTCCCTGGCGGACCGTAGGGACCGAATGGAGCCTCTACAAAGTACCCGTAATGATCCCATTGGGTCCCCATTCGGTTCCTTTTTTAAAAACTCAAAACACAGCGAAATGAACTTTTAAATTGTTGAAATTCGGATTCTACGTTAAAATTTGCATTAGAAACTCACGGAGTAATCCTAATACTTTTTCTTGCAGCGTTAAGATATTAAAAAAAATAAAATACCTGTCATTTACATTGGCCGAAGGCGACCTCAAGTGCATCTTCTTTTAGTAGCAGTTAATAAGCGTTCCGTCAGAGAATTTTATTTTTAAACTTCGCCTGCAAGATACTACTTGAGCTATTATGGATGCGCTTGCAGTCACCTTCAGTTGAAGTTAATGAAATTAAAAAAAACTTTTAACGCTGCACAAAAAAGTATTGCTATTACTCTATGAGTTTCTAATAGAAAATTTCACTTAGAATCCGAATTTCAACAGTTTAAAAATTCATCTTGCTGTTTTTTTGAGTCCGCCAGGGGTTTTATCGTAGAAATTCGTCTTTTTGTCTTTAAAATCTACAATTTAGTTGAAGAGTTAAATATGTATTTAAAAATTCAACTTTTTGCAGTAGATTTTTTTCTATTAAAAAAATTTGCTGCAATGAAAAATTAATTTTTTTGAAATGAAAATGGACCTTTTCCATTTCTGGTTAAAAGATGACCTTTTAAATTAAAAAATTCAACTGTCTGCTTCAAAGTGTATGTAATTGGTAGAAAATTCATCTTTTTCGGTAAATAATTATTCTTTTCAATTGAAAAGTCATCAACATCATAAAATGTTTAGGGGAAAAATCCATTCGGAAACACTAGGTGCTATCTTATTCGCATCAAAGAAATTAAAATTTGCAGGGCAGTGTTATCAGTATAAAAAATTTTTTCTCATTAATTAAATTTGTTATGATTTTTCTACGAATTAGTAATTTTTCATTGAAGATTATTATCGGAATGATTATTATATAATCAATTGATAAAGAACTTCTCACTTTTTACAAAGTAGAACTTTATACTTTGCTCGAGTTAAAATTCTCCGACTTGGCTTCGACGTAAATTGCCCCCAATTAAGACATGCTGAAGTCGAAAAGTTTAATTTCAGCATGTCTTAGATTTGAGACGGAGCCAGACCTCAATTTATGTCTTCGAGACAAGTTTCTGTTTCTTAAAGACGTACTCTTTAAATTGAAAATAGTAAAATATAACTAATTGCCAGTTACATTCTACTAATTTCTGAAGATAGAATTGAGTCACTCACAATTAGTAGAATTGTATTGATTGGATTAATAAAACGAAAATTACAAATTGAATCAGTTAAATATACCTGCACTAATATAACTGATTGATCAGTTATACTTGTATTAAAAAAAAAAACCAGTTAATTTGAAGAGGTTACGTTCCAAATATATTTACGTGCTACTTTTAAATGTGAATTTTTTTCTTCAGTTACATTAAGCTAGTTTTGCCAAAATAGGACCCTACTTACGGATTGTCTAAAATTTTCAGAATGCGTAGCAAATATTGTTATCTAACGATTCATAACCTATTCAGCAGATTCGACCGTTTTCATAATCAAATACGATCAATTATGTTTAGTACTTTTTGCATGGGTCTCCCATGGCTAACATGGGCAATCACCAAATTGCAAAGTATGTTAAGGAAACGAAGCTTACCATTGAGCTTAAAAACTACAGAAATAAAGAAAAATATCGTGCGGATTTTATTTTTAAAGATTGCAATTATTGACCGTTTAGTATAAAAGATATAATGTTGTAAAGAATAATGTTTCTGTTCTCGCGTAGCACATGGTGGGGGTAGGCAGTGACTCTCAACGCCGTCAACAAAATTTTCTCCGAGAGTGAAAATGCGACGTTGCCACTATCGGTCCCTTACGAACTGTTGCTGTGAATGTGTGTATTCGTATATAGGACGCTTCTACACGAGGGTACAATCTCAATAAAAATTGTTCACCATTGGTCAGGAGAGAACTTGTCATTTCTTGCATCTATCTGAGCGTAAACTTTTGTATGTTATTGTCGCGTGACAACTACCTTAATTAATCTAGAAAATTTTCAATTTGTGTGCAATTGAAAAACTTCATCAAGATGATTTGCTAATCTGGTTAAAATACATTTTAACCATGTTTTTTAAAATGAGCTGAGGACACTTTTCGGCGGAGGCTTATTTTGAATTAACGGTGGAATTAGTATTTTTCATAGGATTAATTTCTGGAATATTTCATTAGTTGATAACCTAGATACAAACTCGATGTGTTAAATTAATTCAAAGATTAATTCGAAACAGGCCTCCTTGAAAAAGTACCCAAATTTTGCTTCGCTTTTCACAACATTTTGTATACGCTCCAAAATTATCACTGTACAAGTAAAATTTTGTTGATGAAATATAACTTAGGTTTTGGAATTTAATAAAAATAAACTGTTACTTAGAAAATACATGTGTGATACATTTTTTTCTGAACTGAAACTTAGCAAGTTTTAAGAAAAGTACTGTTTGTTATATGCATAATACGAGGGTAGTTCAATAAGTCCTTAGAATGAAGTATAAAAACAATTTTTTTTGGGTAAATTTTCTTTTATTTTTCAACATAATCTCCTTGGAGCTCTA
>NC_046661.1:71778527-71781447 GCF_010883055.1 Belonocnema kinseyi | reverse complement strand
ATATCTAGTCGGGAGTGGTGCTGACTAAAAACAGATGATTTGGAGCGATTCGCGCGCCATCTGTTGGTCATTCTAAGGACTTATTGAACTACCCTCGTAGTAATAGCTTCAAATATTGTATAACTTTGACAGTTTACTTACCTTTCATGACATTTTATTCACACATGGATATACATCTTTTTTATCAATACACGGGTGAACTTAATTTGTAAATTACTATTAGTACTTGACAGCCTTTACACCTATGTATTGTTATACAATAAGTATTTTTATTGTTAAAATTAGAAAACTTCTGAAAATAACTGATTCAACAATTAAAATGAGGTGTGCTGAATGAATTTAGTAAAATATCTAATAATTTAAATTTAGAGAGTATATTTATGTCTTGAGCAGAATTTTTATAACTTTAAGGCGAGCGGTTTATAGCTTCGAGCGTATACATGCCCTAACAAAAATTGTCATTCTGAAAAGCTAATCTTTGTTCCTGATTGAACAATGTTGTATATTTTTATACTATATACATATTCAATTAATTAATTTACTGATTTTCATTCGTATTATACATTTTTGATGACGATACGGAAAACGTTCTTTCATTTTATGTATTTCTAACAGCTTAGGAGATTTAATGTAACTAATTTAATGAGTAAAAATTGTTTATTCATCAATTTTAATCTCACTTTTAAGTTGTTAAAGCTTCGCCTTCGTCTTGAAATAAGTTACACCGACTTGGGACTAACTATGCTAAGACCATAAAAGTAAGACGAAGGCTTATGTCTCGACTCAGCTCTGATACGTAGCTAGACATCGATGTCTTGGAGACATTGACATAGACATTGACCCTCCGGGATAATCATTTCGACCCTCTGAAACGATCAAATCGATCATCTGAAATGATAAAGTCGACTGTCTAAACTATTAGATCGACCATCCTAGATGTTCAAATTGTTGCTTTGTACCTCTTGTTTTAACCTTCTAGAGATAGTCGCTTAAACAATCTTCAAGGGCTGCCCTATAGTTGACCCTCCTATATAGTCTGTCTGCACATTTAGACGGCCAAACTGACCTCCTATTTCTCGCCATGCATCTGCAAAAAACATTGTTAAAGAAAGGCGCGTTCCAATAACCACCGAAAATAAAACAGGAAATGCTGTAAAACCTATCTGTAGATTTTTAAACTGTTAGCATGATAACTTTTGAAAGAATTGACAAATTGTATTAGCAAAAAATCAAAAAGTTAAATCATTTTCAAAAATTTCGAAACCACTTTTGTAAGATTTTAGAATTCTATGTAAGGTTATTTGAATTACTAAAAAATATAAACAATTTCCCTTCAAGAATTTTTTAGATTTAATAAAAATTACGAGAGTTATAGCATTTAAAAAATTTAAAAAAAAAACGAAAATGTGGATGTGAGCCATTTCCAAATCGAATTGATGGACCATAACCTTCTACAAAGACATGAATTAGGTCAAACAAATTAGTTTAGGCCAATAAAGCGCATATCTGAAAATTGGAACTTTCGCCTTTGTGCTTCGAGTCCTTTCATACATCATCGATATTTTGAATTCTGTCTCAATTATTCTGCTTGCGAAGGTAAATAAAAATATTTTTCTAATGTAAATTTAAAAAGAGGATGAAAATGATCTTCAGAAATAAATTTTCAGCCACAAGTGAATGAAATTTAATTTCAGTTACCTGAAGTACCTTTACAAACGACCCATGTTGCAATTTTTTTATGTTATATTGTTCTTTAAAATAAGAATTTGCGTTAACTGTTTTTTTCAACCACATCACCTAATTCATATTGATCCAGATACATTCTTATTTCGGAGAGTAACTCTAAATTTCTGTTCTTCGTGTGGCTTCTCTTTAATCCCTCCTTCGACTCAAGTATAACACCGTATCCCCTACGTCCCTGAATTACAGCTATTTAATGTAAACTTTAGAGGATCTCACACCGGTTACCTGCTCGACCGGAGCTAGACAGTCGACAGTCGAGAGTTGGACCTGGACCTGCTTGCACCTTGTTGTATTGTACATACTAGCCACACGCTGTAAGTGCAGGGAAAGATACGCATCACGAAACATCACTTTCACCAAGATGCTGAGGGAAACTGCTTTGGTTTTCGCCGCATTGGCCTTCGTGTTGGTTAGCAGTACCAAAGTCAACGAATGTGGTACTGGAGGTATGTTAAACATATGATAATTATTTTTAATGAAGAACATATAGCGAATTTTCTTTCTTTAAACTTTTAGAAAATGTGATCTTTTCATGATCTATAAAACTTTTTCGGTATATCTGTTATAGAAAAATCATTATTGTGATCGTATCTTTTTTTTATATTAAGTATTTATTTATGTGATGAATTTATTCATAAGTCTTAATATTCAAACGCATTTTAAAGTTAACTTTTCAAAAGAGGTTAGATTAACGAACTGTCTACCGTTACCGTTACGTAATATATGCACTTGTAGTTTTGACCGTACGAAGTAGCTATATCCTACTATGTTGGAAAAGTAAATGGAGATACAACACTCTATAAAACATATCTCATATACTCTGTGTGTCGAACTCTTTGTTAAGACGAAGTTCTTCGGGAAAAAAAGTTTACTAACTTACTGAATTTTTTGGTTACACTATAGTATCAAAATCGATTCGATGTGAAGGCATCATGCCTTGAGAAAAAACAAATAAGAAAATTTTTCTTTAATCAAAACAATATTTGATTGAACGTATTCAGTACTAAATTTCTTTGAATCAAGTAATCTTTTTTTCTTAGTGTGGAATCAATATAAAAAAACTCCTTGACAACTAATTTCCAAAATTGACATTATACATTTATGCGGAATTTGTCTTTTTTAAATAATAAATTATTATTTATAATTAATATATTAATATGAATTTTAATATATTATA
>NC_046661.1:71764965-71778427 GCF_010883055.1 Belonocnema kinseyi | reverse complement strand
CAATATTTATAATTAAATAAGAATCTGTCGTTAATAAAAGACGCTTGACAGTTTATGGCCGACTTTTTTTCTAGTCGAAGACAGGTTGTGCATGCGTATGACACAGAATATTTTCCTAAAGAAATATTTTGTGTTTTAAGGATTTTAAACGATATCTACTTCACGTGAATCAAGAAATTCCTAAATCTAAAGATTTTTCAATTGGCATTTGGGACGATATTATTTATTGCTCATCGAACTAGTCAGTAAGGCAATGTCAATCAGTCCTGACCTACAGATAATCCATTATAATGTATATTTTCCAAAAAATGTCATGATAGCAAGTTTGGTGAATTTTGTAGTTAACGTTATTATCGATTTCAACTACGGATAGGGTTTGAAACTTAATATAATTACTATAAATTTTAATTTAATTAAAAAACAAAAACACACACAAAATTAAAAGATCAAGAATCATTAAGTTAATAAGGAATTATTATTTTTATCCGTGGCTGGTTATGCCTTCCTGTACGTAAGTTATTTCAAATATGTGAACTATTGCGTAATATCTTTGAATATTTAGAATTTTAAAGAAAAATGTGATCTTCCTGTTGATTTACACTCTTTTTAGGCCGTAGCCACGGTTGGGGGTTGATGCGGGGTTTACCCCCACCCCCTTCCGAAATTCTTAAAACATGTACATGATGTGCAAGTGCTCTTATGTGTGTCGCTGCATAGCCCCCTTCCTGAAATTTTGTCCTGCTATATATGCCCACCCCCTACAATTTTTTCGGATGCAGTTGGCTTTTGCGTGCTACTGTCGGAATCCACGGTGTGCTTTGTCAGAAAGTATTCCTTTCTCTCTCGCTTCCACTACCACTCTAGTTCCGCACCTGGCATGAGAGGAGGAGTAGATAATTTATAACAAATCATGCATAGATCTCAAAAAGCGCATGTATTTTTTGTAGAGCATTTAAAAAATAAAAGATAAACAATTTTGTGATTTTTGAGAAAATGTGTGAAAATGCTCAGAAAAACCGCCGCCACTATGTCAGTTTTAAACTTTCTTGGAGTTTTCCCGTGGATTTCGAAAGAGAAAGATCTATGAGAATGAAAAATATTTATATTGGTTTAGATTTAGATATGCGTAACAACAATTTGAAACAAAATTCCATACATTCTTGATAAACGGCGTCATTACTTTTAAAAGTTCAAATATTACCAACTTTGACGCCAAAATTTCATCTCATTGGTTAACTGCGTGTCGTCCAAAATCCTTTGAAAACTAACATCTTTCTTGTGGAAAAAATTCTGTGACCAGAGCATACACAGTCTGTCTAACTGGAACTGATCTCGGCTTTATATATATATAGTTCCCTCGCGAACAATTGGTTGTATTCTTTCAATAAAACTAAATGAAGGTCATTACTACGTCTCAAAACTTGTTTCATATAAAATACCTACAAAAATACTTATGAGTATATAAAATGTTTATTTCCTTTTAAAAATTGAAAAGCATTTTCACTTTGAAAAAAACTGTTCTTGGACTGCTTTATTGTGTATGCCCCTTTTTGTAATCAGAGTACAAATAGTGAAATTCAATTTATATCCAATCACATCATATATGCAAAGTCATTAAATTCTACTTAGAAAGTTAAGAAGGTTGACTTAAGCTGTCTAATGTATGTTTATAATATTCTCGTTAGAATTTAGTAATTTTCTTTATCTCGTCTAATAGTCCAGCTTATTTTGTGAGAGAAGTTTTGAAGATGTAATCTAAATAATGTTCGTTTCCACATTAACAAAATATTTAGAAATAGAATTAAGATACGTATTATCAAATTTCAATTCCTGGTATTGCCGACCGATTTTCGGTGAGCAAAGTACATTTTCTCTTTCACTCTTAAACTCTACCAGTGAGCTTTTACTGGTTGAAATAGCATGAATTTGAACTGAGAATTTGTTCTTTCTTAACATTTGATAATATTTCAATTATATTTTTAAATATTTCAATTATATTTTTAAATATTATGTTACTCGATACAATAAAATACACACAATAAAATTTGTTGCAGTACATTTTTTAGAGCGATAAAGTTTTGTTTAGCCAACTTCGCGCCTTTGAAAAAACAAGTGTTTGTCATGGAAACACAAGACAAAGTTTTATCCCATATTTGTGTAAAGTTTATCCTGTGAAGTTAATTTTTGTTATAGGGAATCTTTCGTTGTAAATCGATGTAAAGTTTATTTGCTGTTTTTTCTGTGAACCAATAGTTTATGGAAAACATATAGGCTGTCTAGTATCTATCGATATCAGCAGATAACAAGCCAACTTTCAGCATTTTTCAATCTGTGCGTCAAAATAAACTTGAATCCTAATACCCCTGTTAATGCTTTTTAACCCGCGCGCCCAATAATCTATCTGCTTCTAGAAAATATTTAAAATGTTGACCGTTTTTACGTGTCTTTCAACGATTTCTGAAAATCTTAAAATGTAAAGTATCGTCCATATTTATACTATATTTTCTTTATTAATAATTTTGTAAGTTTTCGCGCGCGTCGAATCTGTATTATTGGTGCTCACTCAGGCGTGACAAAACAGAGAGAAACATGAGACAAAATAGTTCTGATTTATGGTCATGGTCAGTCCAAAAACCGACATTAAATACAGATTTTACTGCAATAAGAATAATTATTTTATGTCATATTTAAAAGGCTTTTAATTTAAGTTTATGTTTTTACAGATTTTAAAGGTATATACATATTTTTTTTAATTCCCCTTGTTATATTTACGTTAATAATATCATGAATGATTAATAATAAAGAAAAACTGAATGAATCATTTTATTTAAATATCTGTATTAATTAAATTAGAAATTTATCAATTATGTCATTAATAATTATTAGTGTACAGGTAAATTAACTCATACTTTTTTTAATTATCATTATTTACTATACCTTCAATACTTTATGTAATATTATTATTGTTTACTATTATGTAATCAGATTTCCCAGTTAAAATTCTTATCACTCAACATAATGTAGTAAGTTGTAGTTCTTTTCTTTAGTTAATTATGAATTAACCATTTATCATGCATTACTTAAACTCTGAACGCACTTTCGTCGTAGAATTTATTCAATTTTATTGTAACGTGTGTAAATAAAATCGTAAATATAGTTATTTTTTGTTGTAATAATTAATATCTAATACGAAAATGCGTGCACAATTCAAATGATGCATGTTAAATGATAATTATAGCCCTTTAATATTTTCAGTTACCAAGTTTCAAAACAAAAACACGATGTTATCTTCTTTTTATTTAGTTTATACGTAGTTTTTTCGGTTTGGAATTTTGGTTTGCATAAGTTTAACAAGAGATTGTCTACATTAAATTAAAGGAAAATTCTTTATTTTTGAGTAAATTATAATTTATTAGTAAATGTCTAAATTAACCTTTTACGTGAATCATTTGAACTCTGAACAAACGTTTTTCGTAGAATTTATTAAATTTTACTATTTAAAATTATAACTTCCTGCAATAAAAACCGTAAATACGACTGCTTTGAATTGTAATATTCACTAAATTCTATAAAAAAATTTATCCAGAGTTCAAGTGATGCATAAATGGTGAATATCCATTCATTTCTGTCCGTGACCGAATGGCCACATAAAAATTAAATGTTTATCTTTGAAACCTGTGCCCACATGATCTTTATTTAAAAAGATTTTTAAATATTTAACATAAAATCATCAGTCATATTATTTTATAAAAGCAGATTTCATTAATTAGGTGAACATGCAAATAAAATGTTAAATAGTCATTTAATGTGTTTGAATATACTATGGTTGGTTTCTTATAGACCTATAATACATGCACTTGGACGCAGGTATAGATTTCGTCCCAAATTCTTCTGGACGCCGGCAGTCGGCTGAAACTTGCAACACTAAAGCTTAAGGCCCTTTATCAGAATGTCTAATCGCGTCCGAATGTTGAGGCCGCACGTTTGAATATTTTTGTATAATTTTTTGCAAACCTCATTTAATTAACCATATCTCAAATCAAGCAGAGCCGGTTTTTCGCTAAATTTTTATATTTTGGGTAATAATCAAAAACGTAGAGAACAATAGAGAAAATAGCAGTGACACTCAGTGATGGTTGTACATGCATGTCCAGAGCGAGCCTGCTCGACCTCGTCAAACTCAAGTCAGATGATTCCCCGCAGGGTGATGAATGAGACAGAACGAATGAATGCCGGGAATTGTTACGAGATTTCGGCCAGTTACAAACACTGACATTATGAAATAATTGATTAATTCAATTTTAATTCACAGAATTAATTTATTTATATAGTTTTGATAAATTGAAAAAAAGATTCATGAAAATCGGTTAATATTTGCAGTAATAATTCAAGTGAAAAGTGGGCAAAAAGTAAAAAAATTCAGAAAAAACCGCAAGTTTCTATCATAAAGCAAAGAAAATATGATTAGCAATGATAATAAATTGTTTAAACAATTATTTTGTTAACTTAAATTAATTATCACTTCACTCCAATTGAACAGTGATAAAAAGTTAAAAATTTCAGGAAAAAACCGCAGCTATGTAGTATTAATCTAGCAAAAGATAGCCATAAACAATAATAATTTGTTAAAACAATAATTTTTTCTGAATTATATTAAATAATTAATCACTTTAAGTAAAAAGTGGACAAAAGGTTGTACATTTTAGGAAAAACCGCAACTTTCTAGCATTATGCTAAGAGAATATTTTTATGAATAATAAAAAATTGTTTAAACAATTTTTTTTTTAAACTTTAATTGATTATTACCGCGGGCTAACTAAAACGTTGAAAATAAGTTGAAAGATTCGGAAAAAACCTTGACTTTTTAACCCTTTTCTAAGAGAAAGTTGCTAAAAACAATAATACATTGTTCAAACCATTTAAATAAACATCTCATTATCCGTATTAAGTAGTATTTTATGTATCTGAAACAATCTTCGTTAAAAAAAACTGCAAAAAATCATAATTAGTGCTAAAAATGCGAAAAACCCATTTTTTCACTTATGGGGGTTTCTTGGGACCCTATAAAACAGACTTATGGGGGTGATATTTGGAAAGTAATATTTTATTCGCATTCTGTGATTAATTGTGAAGAAAAATGTTAGATTTGGAACTCGATTCACCTAATACTAAGTATTCTGAATAAAATGTACAAAAACGTCTTTTTTTCTTATGGGAAATACGTGTTAAACTTCATGGGGCTTACGCAACCTCTAATTATTATTTTAAAAAAATGGGTTTAGTTTTTGTGGATTCGAACAAATTTCCGGGCGTTTTACATTCAAATTAAAAAAAAACATTCTAATGCATTTTTGGACCACCCTAGTGAGCAGGCTCGCTACGGACATGCATGTACAGGTCTCATTGAGTGTCGCTGCTATTGTTATCGATTTTGATTATTAAACAAAATATAAACATTTTATCGAAAAACCGGCTCTTCTTGATTTGAGATATGGTTATTTAGATGGGGCATGCAAAAAATCAGACAAAAATATTCAAACGTGTGGCCTCAAAATTCGGACGCGATTGCCATTCTGATAAAAGGTCTTAATCCTCTAATAAATGCTTACGACAAATATACATGTATAGTAAAACAGAGTGCGTAAAAGATTAAATTTCTTTGATGCATCAAAATCTTATCAAATATTTAAAACAATTGCTGTAGTTGTGGAATTTTAGGTTCTTACGTACGGGTGGAATTTTCTTCAAAATTTACTCTTAAAATCAGAATTTGAATGTGAGTACTGTTGCTTTTTGGTTAGGTGTTTTACTCGGTGTTTTGATTATTCGCTTATATTTAAAACCAAGTACAATGTATCATTGACTAGGAAAAATATTCTGCTTTATTATTTAGAATTTAAAATTACAGTCAAAAATATTTTCAATTTGTGTAAAGTGAAATTACGTGACTTCTAAGAGTCAAACAATATACATGTATATGAAATTTAATTTGCAGCCTCTTAATAAATATTTCATAGATTAAGTTTTTTAGATTTAATATACAAATTATCTATCTATAATCATTTTGGATATACTTCAAAAATATTTACTATTGTTTTGAATCTTTAAGAACTTTTTATTAGGTTAGTTTGATTTGTTTAAAAACGAATCCCCTTTGTATTATGCTTAAGATTTAAATACAGAAAACATTGCAAATGTTGTCAGTTTTCATGCACCTTGAACTGTTTTTAAGAGAAATAAAAAATTGTTTTTTTTCCAAAATGTTAATTATTGGGTTGGTTCGTGTTTGTCGAATTTTGGTTTAAATTTTGAAAGCACTTTATTCCTTTTCTCCTATGTTTAAATAAACGAACAGTGAATTTTACCTACTGTATAACTAACTCGACGTAACCACACCTACATGTATTCTTAGTTTTTATAAGACTTAGGTTTTACGCATGAAATTGATCGAAATGAATGTCCTTTCAAAATAATATATGATGAATTAATAAAATAGATAAAAATTAGGAATACAAATAAGTATATTCGAGCCGAGTGTATTAGATGATATTTATTGTTAGTTTCTCTGAACATTGGACAAAGGCAAGAGAGTTTTTCCAACATTTTAAACAAAATCAAAATTTTGAGTCTGAAAAAAACTTCGGGTGACAATATTCGAAACTCAACGTCTGAGAAACATAAAATTTGAATTCATAAGGAAAACCTTTACAGTAAAAACTCTGGAATAAAAATGGATTTCGGGTACTAGACTAGCGTCTATTGTTTTTACCGCAAAACTGTAAAAGCAATTGACAGCAGGTGATAATTTGTAGTCCAAGGAAAACTTCCGCATCATAGAAATACTATTTATTTAAAAAAATGTGCATTTACAATAATATTAAGAATATCTGTGCAAAACTTATTGAATTTGTTTTTATTTTTTATTCATCCGTATCGATAATTGGTTCCAAAAATAATATGCATGCAAAAATATATAACAAAAATGAACCCTACAAAACGATAAATGAGCTCTAAATAATACCGAACTTGGGGTTCTAAAGGATCTCAATAGTATTTGAGCCTATTTCTAACGAACCTATTTGTCGCGTTGCCCACTTGGATATTATGTTTAATTAATAACACAATATTTACTTTAAAGCATGCATATGCTCGAAATCTGATGGACATAGCTTAAGAAAAATAATTAAATGACAAAATAATACCTCAATTAAAATATACATAATGACTTGATAAATATCATTTTTAGGTTATGTAGCAAAGTTGTCTACATAAAGGCATATTCATATGCAAGCAACTTTTTGTCTCAAGTCATCTGTCGATGACTGTAAGTCGATCCTTAACTTACCAGTCCTATTTTACAACCATTTGGTTTGTGAATGCATTTTCATGTTCTTTTCAAGAGCGCTCTAAATCAGCGATTCCGAAACTTTTTTCGCTCTTTTTGGGGAGCGGTAGGGCCGCCACCCTCCAATTTTTTTCATACTACGTAAACTGCAGGGGGGACACTTGTCTGCCTGTGATGCGGACATGTGCTGACTTGACGCGCTCGACCTTCCCATTGTTAGTAAATTAAGAGCCGACGAGGCAAAATGGAGAATTCAGTGAAATATTCATTAGCGAATTTTAATAGGCAGTGTTAGATTTTCTGGATTATGACGAGAACACTGGAAAAAGATGAAAAAAATCGGTTAATAACTTCAAATGTTATTGCACTTTTGTTACGCTGCAAAGTGGTCCAGTAATGTATTTTCTTGGACAAATTTAGTGAAAATATTAACCGATTTTGATGAAATTTTTTCCATATTTCTAAAATTATATCACGAAATTGATTCAGCTCATTTAAATTCAATGGTGTCATACCTTTATAACTTCAGTTACTGTAACAGGTCTGAATCTCAGAACAACGAAAGGCATTCATGCTAGGTCAACAAAAGTAGTCCCATGCTCACAGCGAGGAACCTGCCTTGGAGCCTACCGAGCTACCCGGCCCGGGGTAGCATCCCCCACTGCCGGGTAGCTACCCTACCCAGGGTAGCAGTTTTGCTAATTCCTAATTCCCAATTTTTTTTTAGTTTTCAGGGAGGAGCAGGGCCGCCACCTTACAATTTTGTCTCCTCTACTTGAACCCAAGGGGGATACTTGATTGTCGGGCATGCGGGAGGTTGCATGCTTCACGCGAGAGAATTAGAACCGGTTGAGAAAAATGAAAATATGTGAAAATGTTAATAAATTAAATTTTAATTAGTTGAATCAATTTCCCAATCTAATTTTAAGCAAATGAAAAGAAAGTTGATGAAAATCGGTTAATATCTTCAATGCCAGTTGACAGTTCTTGTAATTTTGCATGTACTTGAAGATACGCTCAATTGCTCGAAATATTAACCTAGTTTCATCAAATTTTTTTTTTCATTTTCTTAAAATTAAATCAGGTAAATGATTCAGATAATTAGAAATAAATTGAGCCATGTTTTTAGGAGTATAGTTATTGAAACAGCCTTAAATCTAATGACAATGAAAGGTCCTCATAGCGTGGGGGGGGGGGGCTGTCGAGTGGCTGGGCCCGGGGTGGCATCCCCCTGCCGGCCGCAGCTCATCGGCCGGCGGCACTAGTTTGGGAATCGCTACTCTAAACCAGAGATTCCCAAACTGCTACCCTGGGTAGGGTGGCTATCCGGCGGTAGGGGGATGCCACCTTGAGACGGGTAGCTCGGTAGGCTCCAAGGGAGGTTCCCTGCTGTGAGCATGGGACTATTTTTTGACCTGGCATGAACGCCTTTCATTGTTCAGAGATTGAGACCTGTTACAATAACTGAAGTTATGAAGGTATGACAGGATTAAATTTAAATGAGCTGCACAATTTCGTGATATAATTTTAGAAATATGGAAAAAAGTTCATAAAAATCGCTTAATATTTTCACTAAATTTGTCCAGTTTGTCCATTTCTTTCTATTTTTTTTCTAATGTTCTCATCGTAGTCCAGAAAATGTAACGCTGCCTATTAAAAGTCGCTAATGAATATTTAACTAAAATTTCCATTTTTTCTAATCGGCTCTCAATTTTCTTATAATGGGAAGGTCCAGCGCGACAAGCCAGCACATGCCCGCATTACAGGCTGTCAAGTTTCCCCCCTTGGGTTTAAGTATAATGAAAAAAAATTGAGGGTGGCGGCCCTACCGCTCCTCAGAAAGAGCGAAAAAAGTTTGGGAATCGCTGCTCTAAACGAACCCTTTTGGCTCTCTATACGTATGTATCGGAGCTCAAGTTCTAAATGATACCAACTCTTATTTGAACCGCAACTTTAGATCGTTAAAATTTCAATTAATATTATTTTAATTTCGCTCGTCGAGTCTCAGCCAGGTATCAACATTTTTGTTTGAAAATTTCTTGCAACATTCTTCGATGGATTCTACGGGTATTGTACTCCCTCAAGACTTAAAATATTGTTTCAGGGCCGTGCAGTGAATTAACACATAGAATACACATAGAATGCGTCGAAGAATGTACTATATAAGTTTAAAAGAAAAACATTGATTGAAAAAATGAGAGATATGGTTCAAATGGCAAAAAGATGCATTTTAAAATTCTTCACAACGTTTAATTGTCTAAATCCGAGCTACTTTGAGGGGCTATTCATTCTGAAGTCGGACGTTTCGAACGTTAGCATTTTTCGTGAAGTCTTAACGATATCATGTAAAACTATAAAAAGCATGAACTCGTAAATTTGAAGTCATTGTAACAATGACGAAAGTCAGTAAAACTATACTTGAAGCCCTAAGAATAAGGAAAGAGTCATCATAGAACGTAGTGAATCAGCAAAGATGAGCGTCGCGTCATGCGAAATCAATGCCGAGTCAGCAGGAAGTTAGTGCAGAGTCAGTAGGAAGTCAGAACGAAGCCATCGAGGTCGAGATCGAGTGGTATGCAAATAATCGAAAAGAACGTTAAGCTGCAATGCACAGTACGTGACGAGTCATGAAGGCAGAACGAAGTCGACAGTCATCGCTTGAATTCATCGAAGTCAACAACTAACGAATTCAAAAACTAGAGTCAAACAAACTCACAAAAGTACGATTGAAGTAGCACGACATTATTAAAATAATGTTACATTGACTTCAGCAGACTTTGAAGTTAGTCCCTCCAGCTACTTCAAAAATTAGCCCGATGGACAATAATTACCCGTCGAAATCGCAGCACTTTGTAACCACCCAAATCACTTTTCATATTTGAAAATATTTTAATCTATTTCAATGAACATATTATAGGGTCCGCAGTCAATTGACTTGTTTTCAACCAATTCAAACTAACCTAATAAAAATATTTTGAAAATTCCAAACAATAATAATAAAATTTGACATATATAGAAAACGATACATATAAACGGAGAAGGATTAATAAGTGAACCTCGGATCCATTGAGACTGAGTTTGGGGTTGAGATATGATTTGAGATTTATTTTTGGATTGGAAACGGATTGAGATGAATTTAACTTCTGTAAAGGACGATCAACTACTTTAATTTATATGCTTTTGGCCAAACCTGTATATATTGCATTGGAAAATTGTCCATTTCTACATAGCAAAGGAGCTTATGAAAATTATTAATTATTTTAGTCAAAGGTTTCGCTATCTTTGTAATATTTTCTATTGGTTTTTATTTTGTTTTCTTTTTGACATACAGGTCGACGCAATACATAAAGAAACAGTTCTTACTATATCTAACGATTGTTTACACACACAACGCTTCCTAGGCGTCAGCCGCTAAGATATGAGGTTTTTTTATACACAGAAAATTCCATTTAAGTTAATCCGATTTATGGGCATGTGACACATTCTCAGACTTTGAAAACTGCAAGAGCCGAAAGAAAACTATGTTAAGGTACAAAGTTTAAGAATAAAAGATATAAAAAAAATGTTTCAACTAAATCTTATCTGGCACACAACAAAGGACTCACAATGTAGGAGTGTAGGACGAGACAGCTTTTAGACCGATAGTTTATGTATAAAAAAGTTCGAACGTTCAAAAAATATCGAAGTTCAGAAAAACAATGAAATAATTTTCAGTGAAATTCCTACCAAATGAAGTACCTAAGCGTACTTCATTGTACTCTAAAACATTTTTCAAAGTTTCAGCTCGATATTTTATTTACAACAAAAGTTCTTAAGTTCAAAAAAAAAAATGCAGTGAATTGATGAAGTGAGGTCGGTAATATCAGTATTTGGCGGTGTAACATGACCTTAAGTCTTTTCTAGTATTTCAGTCCTCGACATTTGTCCAAATCGATTAGTCATGGTTCATTCGGACCTGACCTGATTCGAGATATCAGGTATACGTGAGAAAATAAACTAGGTGCATATTGAGGAGCAAACACAAAGTTGCGTGTTTCTCGCAAAAATGTGTGTACCATTTGTATACAAGATGAAGTAATTTAAATAGAAGAGGGCTGCTTATGGGCAACAAATTTTATTGCCTTTACCAGGTGCGGCGGAACATATATGGAATGAATGGAGCACTCCACACATGGAAAATTCCATATATGGGAGTCGGTGTAGTATGCGATCGAAACATGTTTTTGATTGTAGCTCGAAAATCGCAAAAAGAAATGTTAGCTTTATACGACGTTGTGAGCTTTAAGGCAAAACGATTCGGCGGTAAAATATTCTTACGGAATTCGTGAAATTCATGTGCTTCTGCATTGCGATACCTGGATCATCATATTGCAAATAAAATATGATTTTGCCTCAGCATTACAATTTTTCGGTAAATTTTCGAAAATTGTATTCCTCCTACCGGTCTCTGGCATCAGAATTCCATGCATGAAGCGAGGCTGTTCCGACTTCCGTCGCCCTTGGCCTTTATACGGGAAAAATCTGGCCTACGTATATAAGTAGAGAACTCAGTCTGTCACTCCTGGACGATCACCAACCTTTTTTATAATTATAAATTCCTTGATTATTCATGAAAGATTTAAATTCACTAAGTAAAAGAAATATCAATGAAGTCCTGACCTGCCTAGGGTTCGATAAACTGAAAGAAATATGCCCAAGTCAGCCTGGGAAAACATGAAGGATTTGTAGTGTTGTTTAGATCACGTATTTCTTTACTTGTTTGGCGCACATAAATCTAATTCTGTAATCAAACTTAACAGTAATGCGTAGGGGGCAGTTCGCAGAAAATCACACTCTGATTATATCGACCAAAATGGTCATTCTATAGGGTGTTTTTTTATCTTGAGACATCGAAATACCTCGGGAATCCTCCCGCCCCCCGCCATCTGAGGGCGGGAGGAGGTTAACTTCAAAATTACAAATGGGAGCCTATATTTGTATTGAAAATTCAGATTCTCCATTAAATAATACGTAATAATACGTTTGGGTTGGAATGCTTGCGTTACTTACGTTCATTTCGTTTATTTTATTTCGAGCCAGACGACGTGAAATACGGGGAAAAGCTTTTGAAGGTATTTTAACGTTTCAAAATTCCTATAACATTACTTTCAACTATTTTTTTACAGAACCTCGTGCTTAATTTAGTTATCGAGATTGATATGTAAAAATCGAGAATTCCAATATTACTCCAAAAGACGCGAGGTACGTAAAAAATCCAGAAGAAGACTTACAGAATATTTATTTTTATCTATCAAATATGATATGAAAACAAAAATCCTATTTTTAGCGTAGTTAAAAGCCCGGTTAAAGCTGGGGCTATCCGGCCGGATCTCTATTTCGATTTCTAGCCGGTTAGGCACAGTTGAAATAATTTGGGTTATTAGCAATTGAAATAATAATAACTATTAACTTTTCCCAAGTAAATTTGCACCTGCAAAATGTTCTATTTTCTGTAAGCATGTATTCCTGTGAAGCATGGGAGTTACGACCACAGAAAAGACCAGGGTTTCCATTAGAACAAATTTTTGGTTCCAAAGGAGCTGCAACAAAAATGAACCCCACTTGTTAAAAAGTAACTCAAAAAGATGAATAAGCTTTAAACGATATCTTAGTTGGTGTTATAAAGGATCCCAATTGTAATGCAGCTTATTTATAAAAAAAACTATTTTTTGCTTTGCCCACTTCGACATTTTGTGTAATTAATAATTTTTGCCCTAAAGCACACATTCAATTCTCGTAGACGTAACCAAATGAAGGTAATTAAATTACAAAATATTACCGAAATTAAAAAATATATATAATGACTTGATAAATATAATTTGCAGGGTATGTAGTAAAGTTGTCAACATAAGGCAGATTTATATGCAAGAAACTATTCGTCTCAAGTCATCGGTCGATAACTGTAAATCGATCCCTAACTTACCGTCCTTACTTTGCAAGCGTTTGGTTTGTGAATGCGCCTTCATGTTCTTTTCAAGAGTGCTCGAAACGAACACATTCGGCCCTCAACAGGTATCTATTGGAGCTCAAGTTCTAAATGATAACAATTTTTATTTTAGCGGCTACTTTAGCGCACCC
>NC_046661.1:71745632-71764865 GCF_010883055.1 Belonocnema kinseyi | reverse complement strand
CCGCATTTTATATCAAGAAGTGCCCAGCGATAGGTGCAAGGTGTGTCATGCACACGCTGAGTACCTAGAACACATACTGTCTAAGTGTTCCACCTACGCGGGAACTACATATCTCTCCAGACACAATACAGCCCTAAGAATGTTTTATCAACATCTTTGTCGCTTTTACGGTGTTGGCTGCGACCCTGCCCTGCTGAACGCTCTGAGGGAGATAGTCGATATGTCCAAAACGAGAAGTGCTCAATTTCCTGGAATTGCAATTTTCGGACAGTCGTCTCCGTTGCATACTCGAGGCTTGACATCGCTCTCCAGGACTTCGAGAAATGAAATATATTCGTGATTGAATTCTCGGCTCTGGCCGAATACAACATCACTTCTAAGAAAAAAGGATAAGGAGAGGTATCAAGACCTTAAAAGGCAGCTGGAACGACTATGAAAAATATTTGGTTGAAGTAAGTGGGCTTGTAATTGGTGATCTTGGAGGTGCAACACTATCACTGGTTCGTAACTTGAAAGCATTACCAGCGTGCCACAAGACATGCTAAGGCACGTTTGGATGAAACTTGGTTCTGAGGACATGCACTCATCAGGCCGTACAAAAGAAAACAAATTTTAATCTAAATCGATCCAATCCATCATACCATACAAATTGCGGAATCTACTGCACGCAAAAAACAAAAGTTAAAATTTGTTGCTGGTAAGACTTGCAACGGTTAAAAATTAAACATGTTTCGCTGCAAGTTTTACAGAGGTTAGGAGAATGATTCTGATCTCGTCTACTGCGTTACGCTCAAGTGAGCAAATTTCGGTAAAGCATGTAGAATCAGCAACAGAAACCACACAAAAAATGGTTCTAAATTACACTATTTTAGTCGAATTAAAATTTATTTAATACCATTTAGAAAAATGCGCAAAAAGGAGCTGACAGGTGGGAATCCCCATTTCTCTCTATTTAAATGAAATTAAACGACGATAGATAGCGCTATCGTCGTCATTCTCGCTACATCTCGAATGAAAATGGAGCGGTTATAAGGCGAAAGATTATCCAGGCAAGGTTAAAAATTGGAAATTATCTCCGATTTATGTAAAGTTTATCTGGCTAGGTTAATTTTTGTTGCGGTGAATCTTTCACCTGGAATCGATGTAAGCTTTATCTTTCATTTTTTCTGTGTGTATGATATTCGAAATTATTTTCGGACGAGTTAATGTGGACAAATTTCTGACGCTACCAAATAGCATTAAGATGGCAAAAACGGGACTACTTAAATGACAGCTTTCGGTAAAGTTTGGAATTAATTCGACATTTTTAGCATGGTTATCTTAACTTTCATGAAAATGCGTAAATACACTGTTAGACAAATCTGATCGAAATTTAATATATACTTCAGAAAAGTTATTTGCATATAATGTATATCTAATTTGATATACCATTATGTTGTACAATTAATGTACATGTATAATTAAGATCGGTAAAACAGAGTGCGGGAAAGCTAAATGTTCCGTGATTTGCCCAAATCTGTTCAAATATTTGAAAGTAAAGTAATAACCTAAGATTCAGCGACTATATTTCTTATTGATAATCCCAGTGCAACGTCCTGGTGGAATTTTCTTCCAAATTAACTGTAAATGTAAGGATTTAAACGTGAGTACCGCTGCTTTAAGGGTAGCCGTGTTAATTATTTCCTTATTTAACTTTGCCACTGAAAACTTGGTATAATTTATGTTTAACTAAAAGAATTATGCTGAATTATTTAAAATCCTACATGACTGCCAAAATTATTTTTAAGTTGTGCAAACTAAAATTCGAGGTGAAATTACTGGTTTTTCTAGGAATTTATCAATATACATGTATATGAAATTTAATATTATGCAGCCTTCTAATAGATATTTCATATAACGAGTGTTTAGATTCAATATGCAAATGTATATTACATGTCTATTAAATTGCAAATATTTTTAACAGGGTACCTTGAATTTTTGCTACTCTTAGGAGTCTCCTAGCTTATAGTGCCAGGGGCAAAGTGTAACACGTTATTTTTTATCATACCAGTTGATCGTAAGTGCAAATAGGTTGCAGACAGTCAAAATCTAAAAATCCGAGAGTGAATCCAATGTAATTTATTCCAATAAACTCCAATCGAATTCAGTTAAATTCAATGCGATTTAGTCCAATCCTACTGAATCCATTCCAACTTAATCAATTCCAATCGACTTCAAGTCATTCCAATCCACTCTAATCTAATCCAATTCATTGAAATCCAATACGCTCCACTCCAATATAAAGGGCACATCCTAAAATGTGCTATTTTAGGTATCCTTTGAAGTACCTAAAAGTTGCAGTAAGAGCCGGAGTCGTTATCTTGTCGAGACCAGCACTACAATTTACACGAGGCAAAGTGCCACTTAGGGGCCGAGTGTCACACACAATTTTGTATTCTACCAGTCGATCATAAATACAAATAGGTTGCATAAAGTTCTGATCTAAAAGCCTGAGAGGGATTTCAATCGAATCGAATCTACTCCAATATAATCAATTCCAATCCCAATTCAATAAAATTCAATAAAATTCATTCCGATCCAATACACTCCAATCCGCCCGAATTCTCTCTAATTCAATACAATTCATTACAATTCACTCTACACTACTCCAATCGAATCCAATCCACTCGACTCCAATTCATTCAAATGCAATACTGTCCACTACGCTCAAATCCACTTTACTCCATTCCAATTAATTCCAATTCAATCTGATATAATTGAGTCCAATCTAAATCATTCGAATTCGATAGAGCACACTCCGCGAGTGTAGGTCTACACTCTACAATCTACAATCTACATGCTAATGTTGGGGTCACTGCACTCATCATACCATTAGGTACAGATATAAATTTCCATGAGCCAATCAGGCAGTGTCAGTTATTTTATAGTTTGCTGTATCCTAAGTAAAAATATTACGGCCTCGATTAAGAAGCGCTATTTTAGATATTGTTTGCATCACCTTAAATCATACTTATGATGGCGGTGTGATACAAAGTTATTAAAAACACGAACAAACTGAACTTATTAAATTATAAACATAAGAAAACTGTTATAAAATCAAGTATTTAGCAGTTTTCGATTTTTTTAGAAAAAATTTTCGAAGTTGGTTTTTCACGCTTATAATTGAAGAGTGGGTCATTGCTTTTGATATAAACTTAAAAGTGCAATCACCTAATGTGGAAAAATAGGGAAACGTATTCAAACTATTATAAGGAATGATCATGCCGAAATTTATTGATATTGTCAGTTCTCGGAGCGTGCAAAAAGTGGATACATATAATCACTTGTTTTAGGATCCATTCAATGATAACCAACTAAACTTTCTGGCCTACTCTGCAGAAACGGAGCCAGTAACAAAAAGTTCTATAACCTAATTATAAATACAAAACGGATAGCTCATTGGTTACTATGTTTCAAAATTTAATCATAATACAAAAATCTACCAAGAAAAAAATTTATTTTGATTTAATATATATATATATATATATATATAATAATAATACTCACACTTTTTACTCATAATAGTTTGACAAAATAGTGTTCGCGCCGATAGAAATATGTTCTAAATTTCACATGGAATCGTATAATACCTAAATCGAAATAAGCAACAAGAGGATGCCCCTGTGAATTCGCTCTTGTTAAATATTTATTAAACCTATTTATTTTGACACTTCAATAGATATGGCGCATTGCGTAGAATCTTATAAATAAGGTAATTTTTAACAATCTATTCTCGCTTTATAGAACAATAATATTACTAATATTCCCAGAATATAAAACGCTTTCAGAAATGCATGGCTATTGTGCTTCTAAACAATTTCTATTTTTTTTCATCAACGAAAAAATACGACATGTTATCGTTAGAAGAGAAAAAATTATGATTTGAATATCTTGAAAAAAATAAAGAAAAAAAGAAAAGTACATTCAGAGCGATTATCGAACCAATACTGTTACATGCAAGATTTAATAATTAATAAAATGATTGAAAGATGAGAATGTGTGTTTTACGATAAACTTATCACATATTTTATCGAAAATTTTATTCATTAGATTCGGAATAATAAAATTGCTATTCAGTTTCCTCAGGTTTGTGTCTAAAATAATAAATATTTTTCGCTAGAACTGTGGAATTCTATAAGAAACATGATAAAGGAGATAAATAGCTTATTTTTTGATCGAATGATTGAAGAAAATATAGTTTTTGCGGTAATTAAATCATTTTTGTTTGGTAGTTTAAACTAAGTATAGGATACTTAAATTTTTTTATGCTTCTCAGCATTTCCTAAAGTTTTAAACAAAAATATTTATTGTTCACGACACAAATATGCGGAAGACATTTTTTTCATAATTATGGTCCATTTAAATATCACATGCTCTGAGGTGTACAGTAATGATCTACATACCCCAAATAAAACAGGTGTTTCTTAAAATCAGCTTTTTAAAATTATTTTTCCGATCTGAGATACGCGAAGTATCGACGATGACATCAAAAACGAGATTCAGAATAATAATTATCACTATTGAGAAGAATAGCTAATCGGAAAAGAGACTGGCGAAGAACAATGTTTCCTGAAACGTGAACAGTGTTAGAAAAAGAAGTCAGGAAATTATAAATTTTAGCACACTATTTAACTTTAGATGGCCGTGAAAGGCGAGAATTGCTACAAGATTAAAATTGTTTAATTTCATATTAATTTTTTAAGTAAAATCTAACAGGTGTTTCGATAATTTTAAGAGCGAACTTTACTAGACTTAGATTTTAATCTTAAAATTGAACCCCTTGAAATGTTTAAATACAACATTTTGTTTCTTCAAATACTTATTAAAATCTATTAAAAACAGAAAAAAACGTTAAAATTCATAAAAATAATTAAATTTCAAAAGTTTAAAAATGTAATATTTTATTATTTCAATTTTAATTTGGACATTAAATCCCTCTGAGTGCCCTAATGTAGAAATCAACGTTATGAAATATTTGTGAAGAAAGGTCCATGCTTTTTTTATTTCTCCAAAGGTTTGCAGATTTTTTAATTTTCAATAAGAAATTTACATTGTCACCTCAAGGTATGCAAATCATAATTGTCTCTCTTCTAATGGTAAACTTTTGTATTTTTTTAATGATAAAACAAATAGAAATCGCTTAAAAGAACGCTAGTCGTGTCTTTAGGAGAGTATTTTAGGTTCTGGAAATACGATTAATAATATTGTTCTATAAAGCGAGAATAGGGTGTTTAATACTTACCTTATTTATATGATTCTACATAATGCTATATTTTCATATTTTCCCACTAGGATAGAACTTAGCAAATATGTACAAGTCTATAATCCCATACGATGTATTCACGAGCCACGCATCTATTATAATTTACGTGAAGACATTTTTAAATAATTATATAAAGAATTCTAAGCAAAATTTAAACATTATTATCAAATTTTGAAGTATCAAAATAAATAGTTTTAGTAAATGTTTAACAAGATCGAGTTCCCAGCATTCAGAGACTATATTTATTATTCTAAGATAAAATTAAACATTGATTTAAAGGATGATGCAAAAAAATATTGAAATGGGCAACTTCCATTTCTTATTTAAATATAGAATTTCCGCCCAGAAAGGTGGCCGCACCATACAGATACTTTTTTTAACGACAGTTCATTTTTGTAGCACGATTGAGCCTACGAGCTCCCGGCTGTCTTCCCACAGTCTGCTTTCCCCTGAGGGGCGATGCATTCTCGAGTATTAATATTTAACTTAAAACAAAAATGTGAAATATATGCGGAAATATATTTGTATAAGTAAAATAACAAGGCATTAAGAAAATATCAAATATAAGGTCCTAATTTCAAAATAATATTATTTGGTTTAATTTCACAAAACAGGTAGCAGTAAGAAGCTAGTTGATTAGGATTTAATAAGAAAAAATAAAAATAAGGAGGTAGTATCAATGAGTCGACGAGTCAAAACTTTGTTGACGTGCGCTTTGTTCACTGCGTGAATACTCTAATAATTTATCAAGTATAAGGAAATTTGAAATAGTCGAAAATATTCGACTTTTTCAGAGTTTGCGCGAGAGTGAATTGCCCCTCGTCTCCACTTCACTTCATTAAGATGCATTTTCATTCTGATTTTAGGCAAATATTTTCTTTCTTTTTTTCGAAAAACGGGATACACTGGTACCTGGAATTAGAAACCTCGTATTTACTTTATTCCTAGAACTGATGGCCCTAGCCATCAGTTTAATAATAACATTCAATAATTGGTCAGCGCCCATATCCCCGAAAACAGTATCCAAGCCAATGCAGTCGATGCCCGAACCTTAAATACAACCCAGGTTCCAGGGTATACTTATCGGAAATCCGGGTACCACGATAACCATCCTTCCGGGACGCAGAAGATTTTTTAAAGTGCCTTTTTAAAGCCTTCATCTGTATTTATTGAATCTCAGTGCAGAATTTGAGATTTCCTCAGATTTTTTCATTTCTTTTTGTACACAGTTCCATCAGCCTAAAACAAAAAGGTGCGCAAGGTGTCTGATTTTAGTGGCCATGACATTTATTTTAAAAATTAGCTAATTGTGACGCCTGAAGGAAAATAAATACTATTTGCGTTATTTACTTTAGATACGTTTCATTACAAGGTGAGGATGTAAATTTTGTATTGCATCATCAAATATTGGAGAAAACACAGGAAAAAGCCAGTTTTATCGTAGACCAGTCTATTAAATTCGAGTTTTAAATATTATGCAATGGTGAGCCCTGACTTGGTTGCCAACACTTACCAAACTTGGTATAATATCATCGTTATTAGTGGGTCGCGCCAAAAATATTCACTACCGACAAAACTCAATAGAAACATAGTGTTACTAGATGGCATTAGGTTCAATGAATATTATTATTTATTTATTTAACCGGCTCACTGTTGAAACACTACCGAAGATGAAAATGTAATTTACTCCAGGTGATTTTCGTGATTTTTTCAGTAGTTTACTATGTAATTTACATAAAAAATGCAAAATCCGTATTGGAGAGCGGGTCTTCTACGCAAATTACCTAATTGACATTATTTAAATTACATGTAATTTAAGTTTAGAACTTTGAATGACGCGTTTGATACTTTTCGAGGCACTTGTGGGAAAAAATTACAAGTAAATCGAAAAGGCAGTGTAAAATACGTACAATATGAATCGACGCCTATCAGTTTTTTCGGCCCAGTATGTCGTTACCCTAGTAATCAATTTTTGAAGCAATTAGAAAATGTTTGTAAAGTAAAATACTGCTCTTAACATCTACTTTCACCTGACTCATACTAGAATATTCTACTTTTTTAGAGAATGTTAACAGTAAAGAATAATAATAAATTTTTTGAATAATTTTAAATGCTTGAAATAAAAATTACTGCTTTTAAGTAACTATAATAATAAATTACCAGAATAATGGAAAAAAGCTACCTCTTATTATTTGATAGGAAAACAATTTTAAACAAAACTCATAGACAAGTGAAACTGATTTTTTCTGATACAAAAATCGTTTCATATTAATATTTACAATTTTTGGGACTGATGTGGCTTAGATGATTCAACTCAAACTTAGAGGGAATTTCGATTTCCGAGCGCCTTACAAAATGGGAAAAGTGAAGTTTGTGGCTCACTTTGCTCGAGCCTTAAATTACATTTCACAATAAGTATGCACCAACTTATCCTCCTCTCCCCTACTTTACTCATTTCTAAAGTTAAATAAAATGAAAATTGGGGAGGGGTCCCAAATGTTGTTACTGCTTCCTTATTTTGTACAGCCGTGCTAAACTCGCATGGAATTTGCTTTGTTAGATTAACCAAAAAACTCTCTATGCCAATGTCTTCATTTTTCCATGTGAACCGTGCCGTAATTTCTTCAGATAAAATGATTTGACGTACCTTCGAATTTTGATTATAACTTCTCTCAATGCATTAATCAATTAAATTTAACTTAACTAATTTTATTCTAGCACACGTTTTAAAATATTTTAAGTACTATTAAATGATTCTAAACTCAGGTAATAGTTATTATAATATATCTAACATAATGAAAATCTTTATTCAAATTCAGACTGATAAATGCCCAATGTGGCCAGGCAGATCACCGTACATTATTATAGTTAATTTCAAAAATATTTAATTTTTACAGATTCGGCGAAAAAATATTTTAGCTTTAAAGTTGTTTTCAAATCGTAAACAGTTTAGTTGGAAATTAGTCAATTTTTAAAAAGATAAATTAATTATAAAATATAATTCTGAAAGTTAAAATAAAGCTTTTACTACTCGTGGTAGCATATTTTAGTTTTGAATAGAACAATTTTGTGGATGTAAAACGAACAATTGTGATTTAATATATAATATATTTTTGGAAAAACTGGAGATAAAGGGGACGTTTTTCGAGATTAATAGAAAAAAGGACTCATAAAAATAGGGAAACGCATGAGAACAGAGTACAGATTGTGAACCCTGAAATTTATGGAAATCTTTTGTTAATTCTTTTCTTCATTTTAATCAAGAAATAAATTTTTATGAATATTGCTCACCAAAGAGTCATGGCTGGCATACCATTCATTGTTACTTGAAATCTTTTAGATTTCCTCCCAACCTTCTTGAAAAGATTTTTCGAAATTCCTGGACGAGAATTTTCTGAACTCTTTCTTTGGTCTTCGGTAAACTTTCTTCACATTCGGGATTTTTCTCACCGATTCCGTTCTATTAAAATTGTAAATTTTTAACCTAATTATTTGTGCTAATGTTTTCAGAAATTATTCATGTCTTTTTTCAGCTGTTTATGTCAATGATGTAAATTTTAAAAAATACAACAAAAAACGATGAAGAAATATTAAAATTCCATTGATAGTTCATTTGGTATTTCTTGAATAGAACCATTATCATGATTCAAAGTAGAATCGAAGATACCTTTTTCCTTTGACACAATTTAATTGCGTAGCTGTTGTTCGGAATCCAAGCACTTCGCTTGCGAAGAATTTTTCAAGGAAAGTACTACCAGGCGTAAGAGCCTCAGATGCATCTTTATCGTTACCATGCTCTGATCTGAGAAACGAAATATAAAGATGTGTACTCTCTGCAATAAATGAAAAATTAGACTATTTTATTCACCAGAATTCGAAGCGTCACGTTATCCATGTTTATTCACATCACAAAAATAGCACATTAATTACTTTTAACATATTTAAAAATAACTAAAAACGAGAAATAACCAATAGTATTCGCTATTCTAATAATGAAATTTCACACGCTTTCTCGCTGAACAAGTACGCATGCATGGTCACATATTTCTTTAGACTAACTAAACAGTTTTGTGGGCTTAACAAAACTTTCTTCAGGACAAAAACTAAGGCTTAAAAAAAATGTTTGTGAAGAACCGAGTATCCTTTTCGGACAAACAACCTCCAGTAACTGTTTTAGTTCAGTCACTAACTGGTTCACCTAGTTAAAATCGTAAATGACTGGTTCAATAGTGATAACCCAAATAGTGATTCCACTAGCAATAATTTCACTGGTTCAGTTTCAGACAAAGCAATTTTTAAACTCACTTTCTTATTTAAAGCCGAACTCAATTTTCATACAATTTAATATTTTTATTTCAGGTCGGCAGCTTCCAGATAAAAATCAGGTCCAGATTACCAACTGCGATGCTCCACCTTGCAAGCTGAAGAAGAAAACTCGCGTTGCTATCTCACAGACATTCACACCAAAAAGAGATATTCAACGATTGAGAACTTCAGTTCATGCTAATATTATGGGCCTTCCCCTTCCCTTCATTGGTGTGGATGGCACTGATGCGTGCAACAATATTTTTAACATTGATGAGACCAAAGCATCTTGCCCTCTCAAAAAGGACGTGCAGTACGTTTATAAGAACGTATTTCCTATTTTGGAAATATATCCAAAGGTATAATACTCCTACCGTAATATGATATTGTATGTCTCGGAAAGTAAATTGGTTTTTGCTAACGATTGTCAGAAAACTTCCACGAGTTAAAAGGGATGAATTTATCACCTGGGTAAACACGATATTTTAGGCCAAATATAGGGATTTTTTTAAGCTTACCCACTAAAAAATCAAAGTTATCCAATGCAAGTCAGTTGAGCAAAGTTTTGTTCAAATGGATCGTAGTTTATGGCGAGAAATTTTTCGAAAGGAATCGGATGCAAATATTGGAATTTTGGTAGATATTGCCAACGCTTTTTAACTTTTTAAATATCGATGATAAAAATGTGGTCCAGTACAGTTTCAAAAGGCATTATCACGCTTTTTTTCATTTATCATACGCAGAAATCTGTGTTACCGGCAGTGCAACACTAGTTCACCATTTAGCCCATCCGATGGCCCGAAAAAAAACTTAAAACGACTTTTGAAAGGTGCAAAGCTTCGTTGAAACTTTTTTCCGTATCTCAAGTCGTTTGGCTCAAAGATTAAATGTTCTATTCTTTTCATAATATTTTCAGGAAAAAAAGAGAAAAGTTCTTTTTAAAAAATGTCATGACAAATTTTCCTGCATTTTTTTAAAACATGTAATTTCTCTTAGAGATGTTTTTCTCCTATTTTGCGCCGTCTTGTTCAAAATTTTTAATTTTTATTCATAGTACAGTCAAATTGGGATATAACGCCCCTGGAAATATACCTTTCGAGAATTGGCGCCGCGCCGCAGGTAGGAGTAAAAGGAGCTGCAGGGAGTGTGCGGTAGTCACAGAGACGTGACAAAAAAAAGCATTTTTATCCGAAGTGGCACTCTGTCTGCTTTGTTCCCCATCACCTCCAGTCCCAATACTGGCGTTATTTCCGAATTTGACTGTATTTTCGACAAATAAAACAAAAATATAAGGTCTTATAAAAAATGGTTTCATGAAAAATTATGGTTTTTTTAATAGCTACAATTCTTTTTAATTTTTTTGCATAACTGTCGGTGTTTGGCTCTAAATTAGAATTATTGAGATTTTTAGTTTTGATGCATATAACAAAAAAGGCGAGTCTTATCAAAAAACGGTTCTAAATAAATTTCAGATGTTTTAAAAAGCCTCAATTTTTGTGTTAAACTTTTGTAACATATCTGCCCTCGTTTGGCGTAAAATTGGAATATTAGATTTGTGAGTGGCATTTTCTATGGATAAAACCATAACCATTGATCAAGGAATGCCCGTTAACGTATTCGTTCTTTCTTTTGAGACCCAAAAAAGCGTGTCTAGGCTGGATTTGATCTGTTTATTTTTCGTGTTGTCGTGCTTATAGACATACAAATTGACATACGTCATCGAAAAAAATTTATTTTCAACTTCAGGGGGTTACAAAACGTAAAGATCCGTCGAAAAACTGAGGTACGAAATTTTGGATTATTCTAATATAACATGGACATCATCGAATAAATTCGAAAAAATTTGGCGGACGTCGGATTCGTAATCGGTGACATCAAAAACTCCTTTATACTAATTTTGAAAAGAATCGATTGTTTATTTGGCATACTTACCCGCCATATTGAATCTCCAATTTTGTTTTTTAAAAATTGGCCCATTTTATGAACATTTCATACATTTGTCCAGCTTTTCGCGATTTAGTCTCACTGGCACCGTGCGCCATGGCCGCCGAAAAAAATCCGGAACAATTACGAAGTTGCAAAAAGTAGCAGCCAATTTTCATATGTGTTAGAATCAGCCATGTGCATCTGAAAACAAAATGACGATCTCTTAGTGTCCTAAGTTGGTTAGTTCCTAATATCTTCAGCGCGGCGCTAGTTGTCCCATCACACCCTGTTTTTGCATTGTAAGTAATGGGAGAAGACCACTTTTAAACAATTTTTTAATAAACAAAATGTTATTTTCGTAAAAAAATATTGAAATGAAAAGAATGTTACACATTTTACATTTCATAAACAATTTCCCAAACGATGTATGTATATAAATGCTAATGGGAAACATGAATTAAAAGGTAACCCAATAAACTTGCTACAGTGGAATATTATATTTTAATTTGAATAAAAAGTTAAATATAATCCTTTTTATATTTGAAAAGACAGTAAATAATATTTATATCAATAAAATATATAAATAGCTTTGTGAAAAAAGATTTGATAGTATACAAGTTCAAACTTAATATTTGAGGGTTTAGCGAGTTCTTACGCTATTGAGTATAATGAGAAAAATGTAATTGAAATTGAATCAAATTTTTATTCATGAACATATAGCATACAAATATGTAAAGAGCATTAAAAATAGTTTGTTCAATCATACAACTTGTTGAAAAAACAACTATTTTTCAAAGAAACAAATATAAATTATAACGTTACAAAACGTCTAAATTTCAATTCAATTATAAATACATTATATCCATTATATATTCATAAGTGTGAGAATTCACATGGTAAGTTGAAACTTAGTACTATTAAAATTTTTCTCAAGGTCTTTTTTCACATTCCATTAATAATATTGTTATTTTGTTTTCGAAAATAAACTTTGAGAATCATATTTTACTTTTTATTCAAATTCAAATCTAAGATATGTTCCATTTTGTCAGGATTATTGTACGACCATATAAATCATATTTTGTCTTTAGTTTCCATAGAAGATGATGGGAAAAGAATTATGAAATATTAAATGAGTAACATTGTTTTAATTTCAAGAACATTTTGCATGGAAATAACATTTTGTTTACGAAAAAATTGAAAAAAGTGATTTAGTCCCATTGCTTTCTATGTAAAAACAGGAACTGATGGGACAACTAGCGACGCGCTGGAGATTTGAGGACAGTGGCGTAGCTACAAAATTTTCCGCGCGGGGCCAAAAATAATTGGCCGCCCATAGATCTCAAATCTGCACTCAATTTAAAGTATGAGGAACTAATCAACTTAGGACAGTTGCGGGGTCAAGTTAAAATCTGAAATATGCAGAGATGCACAGGGCTGGTTAGAATAGATTTTTATTGACTCATAACCAAAAATAACTCGGTGTGTCACTGGTGCCAAAAATTATACTTTTGCACGTTTTTTAAAACGATTGCTCGCTGACTATGTAAAAAATCATTATGTCTATAACCTTCAGTAAGACAGTCTGTTTTTACTTGTACTTATTGTTTTCTTGTATCAACTCTGCAATATTAAAAAAACTCTTATAAATAAAAATTGAAATAGGGCGGCAAATTTGTTAGGTAGCACGGCAGGTTAGAAATTATTAGAAATTTCTAGGCGCCTTAATTTTTGTCATGAACAGTATTTTATGTCTTTTTTTATTTATTATATTACAGATATTATATCAACCATTTTTTGTAATAATAATAAATTGTATGAATATAGGGTAATATAATACCCACATTCTCATAAAAAAAATGAATTTGAAAAAATTCAGGAACTTGTCCCGGAAAATGCGGATAGAGTCATATTCAGGTAAAAGCAAAGTCTTACTTTGTTTACATTGAAGAAAGTTAATTTTTGGATTTGAAAACCTTGATTTGGAGAAGAAATTTTACAAGCTGAAAAATTTCTCAGGATACTCTTCTGCATTATACCTTCCAAAATTATTCTGATTTTACGGTATTCCTGACGTGAACATGTTTATTTAGTTAACTTATACTTATAAATATTGATAAATATCTACAAATTTGTCATCTTGTCTATTTTATAAACAAAATGAAAATTAGCAAACATTTGGAATCTACTCTGGCTCTGCGAATGTTAGTGTTATTGATCGATCTGTTTAAAATGAGAAACAGTTTATAAATAAAAACTTTGAGTGCTAGGTTGTTTAAGATTTCTACATGTTTGTTCGAATCAACCTTTCAATGTTTTAATTTCATTTTAGATTTTATAAATAATTTTTTTTTACTTTACAGATTTCATTGGTTGTACACTGGTCCTTGAAGGAGAATAATAACGTAATCACCTGCTTCGAGGTCCCATCACGAATATCGTCTTAAATGTTATCTACCTCGTCACTATATGTTTGCTTTTCGCTAATCTAAAACTGATGATGAAAATTAGTTGGCTGTAGTGCTTTAATTGCTTCTTGAGTAGTAAAGTAGATGCTGACTGGTACTGACATGAAGGGCGAAATATACTTTTTCATTTAAATTACTGTTTATTAACAAATGTCTAAAATCTTTTTTCATGAATAGAGTGCAGTTGTATATACATATATATATATTTTCAATAAATGATATTAGTATATTTAATATTGATCCATGTCATACTTTATTGATTGGCACCTTACCGACATTCATTTCTGGAACAGCTCATATTCGCACAAAATGAGATGTATACTTGAACATTTAAATAAAATGCACTGAAGAAAATTTTTTTGTTTCAAAATGTTCAAAATTTCAAAAAAAAAATGTTCTAGAAGGATTGGTTGTAATTCTAATATTTTGGACTATACAAATGCTTCGTAGTTGCCTTGAAGTCCATCACGGGGCGTGGGTCAAATAGAAAACCTGCATATACGTCATACTCGTGCAGGTGATTTAAAAAAATCTCTGGGTATTGAGTAATTCCATTTCATTTCGAGGAGGCGGTTGCGACCTAATATAAAAATTTTTAATACTTTCATATAATAAAATTAAGGTTGTGCCTAGGAGTACTGACAAATTAAGGGTATTGGAAAAGGGGACCGACTAGTCCCGATAATTCAGCATGACTAGCCAAGCTAATAAAAAATATTTGAATGCTCATCCCGAATTTCGGAAAGACAAGACTGCTTCAAATTAATTGTTTTTAAACTTATTGATTATATAAATTTAGGAAATGACTTTATTACATTTTATTTTTGATGTAGGTTTTCTGACCAGGGAAATTATTAAATAATTTTATATCCTCTGGGATATGGGCCCAGGCCCTTCAGATTACCGGTCTCATCAGAGAAGGTATTAGATTTGTGTAAAATCTAACCCCCCCCCCCCAGTTTTGATCAAATTTCCACGTTTCAAAACCCCCTGAATCCGAAAAACAGGTTTTTACTAATATGTCTGTCTGTGTATATGATTGTCTGTTGCCACAATTACTTTTGAAAAAATTAATCTATTAGATTGGCGTTTGGTACACTTGTTTAGTGTCCTAAACTAAAGATCAAGTTCATTTGCCGGCCCTTTTGGATAAAAATTGAAAAAGTGGGCACAGTATGAATATTTTCTAGACCACTTTTTTCAAAATTAGAAAATTCTCTGTACGGTCATTCATAGTATTCAAAGAATCGAACAATTTATCCTAATGACGTTTTGCATAAAATCGAAAAGTACCAGAGTTATATCACTTACAAAATTCCAAAAAGCACCGGAAAAGGAATATTTTTAGTCAAATAACGCATGGTATAAAAAAACGGAAGAGAAGAAAAATGTTCCTTTTTGAATGCTCTACAAGATTATCATACTAACTTTTTGAATTTTCTTGAAATATCAAAAATTCAAATTTTGACAGCATGCAAAATAATGAAAAATCCACAAATTACTTTTTTCGGCCAAACTATGCAAAATACGTTGACAGATGAATTCACAAAAATTGTCAATTTGAAAAATATTTACAAATTTTTTACCAATCACTTTTTAATAGGATGCTTATTTTTGGATTTAATCATGAAAAACAGCATGAACAGTACAAAAAATCTGCCCGCTGCGTGGACATATTCTCATCACAACTTTTTTCTTTTAATTTTTTTTCGTCTCGTGTGTAGGGTTTCAATTTTTTGGTTATTTTTGTAGATTTTTAATGCTACTTTTCACGATCAAAATCAAAAACAGAAATATCAAAAAATTATTCATGGCAAATAAATCATTTTTATATTCTCATCAGAGAAGGTATTAGATTTGTGTAAAGTTTGACCCCTCCCCAGTCTTTGTCAAAAGTCCACGTTTTGAGACACCCTGAATCCGAAAAAAATATTTTTACGAATTTGGTTGTCTGTACGTTTGTCTATCTGTCTGTGAGCACGACAATTTTTGCAAAAATAAATCTATTACATTGGTCTTTGGCACACTCTTTTAGTGCCCGTAGCTTAATGCTAAATTTGTTAGTCAATAATTTTGGATAGAAATTCTAATAGGGAGCGCATTTTAAAAATGTTTGAGACCACATTTTTCCATGATTCAAAAATTCTCTGTACACTTGTTCGTAGTACTTGAAAAGACCAATGTTAATTTTCGATAGTCCTACAAGATTATCATAACAACTTTTTAAATTTTTCGAAAACTTAAAAATTCAAATTTTAATCGCACAGAAAATAATCAAAAATCCAAAAATTGCATTTTGCAGTATGTATGTATTTAATCTCTCCCTTTTACGGGTTTGGGGGCCACCGCTCCCTGTACATATATTTACAATTCTATCCTTAGTCTAACTTAACTACTACTTATATTCTACTCTTTCGCATTACGTAGGATAAACAATAGTAACAGTAGTGATATTAATTCCTAAAATGAGCGAGCTTCCAGGACTTCCGTTTCTTCTTACCATAAAAAAATGCATTTTCCACGATATTGAAAACAATTTTCGTTTTTTACTGTCCCTTTTCAGGATCACCCGTTTGGCTCTGCCCTACTCTCTTGCTTTCCCTTACTTCCTCCAATTTCTTCATCCACATCACTCCCTGTCCACTACCATCCAAGATCCATCTTACACACTCATCCACACTCAACTATCCCTCTTGCACTCCTGTACATCTCTCTAATACATGTGCCCATGACTCCATTTCGTATCCACATACACTGCACAAATTCTCCTCTTCATTCATCCAATATCTGCATGCTCTCACTCCTTCTCCCATTCTGAACCGTACAACCCTACTCCATTTTTCTTCCTTTTTTATTTTTTGTAGATATTCTGGTTCCGTCAACCTTTCGACCATCATATACCATCTATTGTACCTTGAATCTATAATCTTTGTCCATCTCTCTTCTCCTTGTTTAACCAATAGCTCTAACTCTATGTCCTGCCACTCCATAACCCCTTCTCGAATATTACACACCCTTCTCATTTCTCACGTTTCTACCTCCCATTTTGAATTTCCCAATTACTTCTCGCTTCATTGTTCCGAATTTCACCGAAACATGCTTGTGCAATTTTACTTCCCTCTCCCCTTTTTAGCTTCTCTTCAAACCTCCATGCTCTCTTAATTTGTCTAGTAACCATATTTTCTTTTCCTAACTCTTCTTTTAACATATATCCTGGGCAACTCCACCTAACCCCCATTACCCACCTCAGGAATAGCTCATGCATACTCTCTACTTTCCTATGTTCCTTCCATCCCCAGATCTCCACACCATAACACAACACCGCCCACACCAACGCATCAAACAACCAGACCCTCATTCTCCAATCATTCTTGAACCTTCTCTTTCCTATACCCCATACTTGGCCCATTACTTTACTCGCACATTCAATTCTTTTCCTCACCTGCAGCTCGTTTCCTCCTTCTGCCTCAAACCAAAAACCTAGGTAACAGAACTCCTCCACAATTTCAACTTTTTGTCCGTTCATCTTCCAAACGTAATTTATTTTGCTCTTTCTATTTTTGAAACACATCACCTTTGTCTTATCTACGTTCACCGTCAGCTATTTTGTTCCAACATACTCTTCGAAGATTCTCATCATTAGGTTCATCCCCTTCTCATCATCTGCTAATAGAACTACATCGTCCGCGTATGCTAGAGAGTATAGTTTGCTATTACCCAAAGCCGTTCCTCCTTTCCCTTTCTCCTTTAGCTTTAACTCTAAGTCTGCCAATAGGATACTAAATAGTAACGGACTCAAAGGGCACCGTTGCCTTAGACCTCGGCTTGTCCAGAAAACCTGCCCTTTTTTCTTTCCCATTTTCACCCTAATCCTGGTTTCAGTAAAAATTTTCTTTATCCTCTCCACTAACTTTTCCTCTACACCCCTCTCTTTCATTGCCTGCCATAGTACTGTTCTATTCACTGAGTCAAACGCTGCTTTGAAATCTACGAACAAAGCGACTAGTCTCCCTTGCTTTCTCCTCAAATTTCTGTTAACTAAATAGTTAAGTACGTAGATGTTGTCTATAGTTGCCATTCCTTTTCTAAAGCCCGTCTGATTATGTGGGACACTTTCATTTTGTTCTACTTGACTCTCCAACCTATTTCTTAAGATTTCTGAATATATTTTATAGCCAACTGACATGAGAGTGATGCCTCTGTATTCCTCTACCTTCTTTCCTTCCCCTTTCTTGACAAGCGGTACCACCAGTCCCGTCGTCCACTCTTCCGGCCAACCTTCCCCTTTCCATACCTTGTTGCAGATCTTCCACATCCCATCCTTAATCCCTTCTCCTCCAAATTTCATCGCTTCGTTCTCCATCCCATCTTCTCCCGTCGCCTTGTTTCTTTTTAACCTATTTATTGCTTCATCCACTTCCTTTCTTGTTATCTCGTTCCCTTCCTCCATTTCTCCTCGGACTATCCTACATTTTTCCCCTTTGATCTTATTTTGCTCTCCCCCTAATAGACCCTTAAAATAATCCGTCCATTCCTCCATTTCTATTTCTTCGTTAACGCCCTTCCTTTCCCCTCTATCCCTATTTATCACATCCCACACCGTACCTTCTTTGATGGCTTTTTCTACCTCTGCTTTATATTCTTCTTTTCCCCTCTGTCTTTTTATTTCCAGCATCTTCTCATGTTCTTTTTTCATCCTGTTATACTCCTCCTTCTCCATTTCCCCTCTTCTCCATTTGCTCACACACTCTTTTATTCTCTCTTTACTGTCCCAGCATTCCTTGTCCCACCAGCCTCTCTTTATCCCTACTCTTTCTTCATTAGTACCCAGCTCATCCTTTACCTTTTCAATGGACCCCTTCAACCTTTCAACTAACGAGTCTATTCCCTCTTCTTTTTCATACCTAACCTTCTCCTTTTCCATCTTTTGTTTAAACTCGTTTAATTTATTTACACCCCAGATTCCCATTTTCGTGTTTCGTTCGCACCCTTTTTCCTTTCTCCCTCTGCCGCGCTTACTGACGCCTCTTCTCAGTGTAACTATGACCGGGAAGTGCTCGGACCCTATCTCATTCCCTACCTTCATACGCCCTATCATATGCCGCATTCTTTCTTCAGCCAAGATGTAGTCTGTTACTGTTGCTCCCTTTCCTATGAATGTGATCTCCCCATCCTCATCTCCTTTCATATTGCCATTGCATATAAACCATCCTGTTTCTCCTATCATGTCTAGTA
>NC_046661.1:71743293-71745532 GCF_010883055.1 Belonocnema kinseyi | reverse complement strand
GGCAGATGTGCCATGAACTGAGTCCAATTCATTTTTTATCTCATATGGAGTTAAACCCTTTAAATGAAAATTTTTGATTACCGCTCTGAACTCGTTTTTTCCCATTTTTCTTAACGAACAATTTTTTTTTCAATTGGTTATCAAAACACGTAAACTCAGAAGATGTGGACTGTGACTGCACCATATATCTAGTCGGGAGTGATGCTGACAGAAAACAGATGATTTGGAGCGATTCGCGCGCCATGTGTTGGTCATTCTAAGGACTTATTGAACTACCCTCGTATTAGCCCGTCAGTCAGTATATTCTGTATGTCATAGGCGCAATAACTTTCAAAAGACTTTTCAAATCCCGAATGCTTCTGAAGAATGAAAGACTCTAATTGCCGGCCAAACTGCAATCCGATAAAAATGTTATGAAAAAAATTGTTCATCCAAAAAATATATAAAACTTTTCTTCAGAAAAAGGTGCATCTAATAAATAAGCCCCCACATAAATGTAACATCCTTCTGTTCCTTTGCATTTTGAAAACTAAATTTCTAAATAAAAAACATCTGCCCGCTTCGCAGGCACATTCTCCTCTCGCGCTGCAGGCGCGCCTCGCCTCACTCGCAGATTTGAGTGCGCCCACGGCGCGCAACTGTTAGTTCTCGCGCCTCGCGCTCCATAATGTATTTACCTCACGCTACGCGCTCGATCTTTGTGCACAGACTTTTTGAAACTACAGGTGAAAGCATCCACAAAGGTCATTAGGTGATTGTTAAGTCTCTTTTGTTGAAGCTTCTTCGACTCTAACGAACGAATTCTCATCACGCATCTCGTGCTTCGAACTCGAGTTATCCCTGCAAATTTATATCATTCCCGAAATGTGTATTCTTCTCTGGACTTTTTTCATACCGTACGTATTTTGACTTAAAAGGTTCATTTTCGTGTGTTCTTTTTAAATTTTGTAAATACTTTAGCTTGGTAATTTTTGATTTTATAGAAAAACTCACCAGAATAAATTTTTCAACTTTTTGAACACTACAATATTACAATTTCGCGCTCACTTTTTGGCTTTGTATCCAAAATGGCTGGCTAACGAACTTGACTTTAGTTTGGGATACTTTTTAAAAAGTAATCGTGCTCAAAGACGGACAGGCATACGTAAATACAGACAGACAAATTCATGAAAACCTATTTATCGGATTCAGGGGTTCTTAAAAATGTAGACATTTTACAATATCTGTGGGTGAGGGGGGGGGGGGGGTGTCAAATTTTACAGAAATCTAATATCTTCTCTGATAAGAATGTGAAAAAAAACCATTAATAAAAGATGTTTTGCTCTACTTTTGATGAACAAATGTTATGTATTTATTTTTTCTTAGTTTCTGTCGTGTAGAAAAATGAAATTTTTGTATTTTTAATGTTTTTTTATAAATAAAATAAAAACTACGTGTCTTATAAAAAAGTGATTAATAACAAATTTGTAGATATTTTCTAGGTGCACAATATTTGTCTTATCCTTTTTTTCCTACCTTGCATAGTTTGACTGCAAAATGCAAGGGCTTCCGTTTCCTGTACCGATCGCGAAAGAACTCTTTTTGTCAAGTGGTGTATTTTTGGCTTCGGTGGAGGAAATAAGGGTGAGTAGATGCAGAAAAGGCAGAAAGTGCGGAGATCGAGTGTAAAGGAAGAAGGGTGAGTGAAGGCAAAGGTGTGAAGGGTGAAAGTGAGTGGTTTGAAGTGAAAATTTGGAGCGTGTGAAGTTTTTGAGGCTAGGAGTGAAAAAATAGTTGCTTGGTCAGGGAGGCAAGAGGTAGAAAATAAAAGCGAGAAACGTCACAGAGCTTTGGGTAAGGTAGGATGCCGACGACGCGAAGTCCACAAACTGGCGCCAGAGGGCAACAGTTACTGGACGATCGCACAAAGCAGAAAACCGTAGTGGCTGCAACAGCTAACGTTGCTGAAAGCATTGAAAGTGGGGGGATGGGTGACGTTGATCGCAGTGACAGCAGCGGTGATGAAAGTGCCGAGAAGTCGACCCGGGTGGGCAGGGTTGCGGATTCAGGTACGGGCAAGCAACGGGGAAGGCCCTCAAATTTACAGCGCCTTAACAAGCTACGCAACACGGGTTCGAACAGAAGTCTGGACGAATGTCAAAAAAGGCAAGCGCGACTAGCAGTGAAGGGGAGGAAAAAAGGAAAAGAGTGGCTGGGGAAGATGAGGTAGAAAGGGACCAGGAGAACAAGAGAGTTAGAA
>NC_046661.1:71711467-71743193 GCF_010883055.1 Belonocnema kinseyi | reverse complement strand
GAGTTCACACATGCTTCGTTTCAATGGCTAAAATTGAAGAACTAAAATTCGAATTGGTCGAACACCCACCGTATTCACCAGATTTAGCCCCCAGTAACTTTTCCTTATTTCCAAACTTGAAAAAATGGCTCGGTGGACAGAGATTTCCAGACAACGAAGACTACATTGCCTCTGTAAGTGCTTATTTTGAGGAACTTCCGAAAACGCACTTTTCTGAAGGATTAAAAAAACTTGAAAAGCGATTGACCAAGTGTATAGAGCTCCAAGGAGATTATGTTGAAAAATAAAAAAAAATTTACCCAAAAAAAATTGTTTTTATACTTCATTCTAAGGACTTATTGAACTTCCCTCGTAGAATCCTTCGTAAAAATAGATTTTTTTTTCTGCGAGGAGATCTTAAAACGTGGAGTAAGTTCTCATTATGTTATTTTATCGATACATTCATACACAGAGCTATCCTAATGAGGAACTGACGCAAGGCTATTGAGTATTCTAGCATTACGTCATACTCGGTGGGTAACGTCGAAATCTACTAAGGGACTTGGTGGACTGAAAAGCATTGATTACATAGGAGTTTGACTGAAATTGATTAATTAATTTGAAATTAAGTGATACAGCTTTGCTTTCAAGATAGAAAAGTCATTCCTTTAATTATTGTTAGCTGTTGGTGAAGTGTGCCATTTAGATAATCCATCAAGAAAATATATAATTTGCCGTAATTGTGGTTCGGTTGCATTGTTGTGATAGTTGGCGATCAAAAGTTTTGAATGTTAGTAGTGTGTTGAAGTGTGTTTCTCAAAGATGTCAAGTGTTTATTTTTGTACTGTGATCCTTCTTAGAAATCCTGTAAGACTTCTTCAAAATCCTTAAACTTCTCCGAATATTTGTTCAAATCCGTTCAAATTCTTTACAATGATTTAAAATCTTTCGAACTATCTCGAAATTGACTAAAATTAATTCTAATCACTGAAAATAAATTAAAAATAGAGTTCTTGAGTTGCATATAGTATCAGCAAATATAATAACCCATGCACGCAGCTATTAGACCGTGGGCTTACAACGTAAATGGGAACGTAATACGAATAAAACCAATTTTCACATGAGATGTTCGTCTAATGATGAGGAACGTAAAAATGGGTGCCTGGCAGGTGTGAGTGGATGCGTTTACCTGTGGCGACCTGCCAAAGGTGCGAATTTTTAGGAGTTAACTAACGTGACTCTGATAAGGTCGAAAATTGGTGTACATGTAGAGGCTGACATTAAAAATAGCACCTGTGCATTGCCAGGCACTTACCTGGATGCAATTATTAATGCAATTAAAGGTATACTCCAAGATAAATAAAAAGTATTTGATCAAAATGTTAATATTTACCAAGTTATTCGCATTTTCCCTTCCTTTTCCCATTTTTTCTATCACCTGCTGTATCTTTTGGCAATTTAAAAGAAGGTGTGCTTAAAATTAGTACACGAATAAAGTAAGCCTTGTGCAAATAAGAACGTTGTAATAAAGGTGAATATGATTATAAAAATTAAACTTTATTCGTGTACTAACTTTAAGCACACTCTCTTTTAAATTGCTAAAGATACAGCAGGTGATAGAAAAAATAGGAAAAAGAAGGGAAAATGCGATTGATTCAGTAAATATTAACATTTTGATCAAATACTTCTTATTCATCTTGGAGTATACCTGTAATAGAGTACCTCTTGTCTTCTATTAATTTTCGAAAAAATCACTTGTTGCAAATAAAAAGGGCTTTTTATTGTTATGGTATTTCTTTAATCGATGTTTTCTCCAAATACATCAATTTTATCAAAAAATAATGTATCAATGAAAATATGCATCTCTGGGAGGGGTCCAACTTTTGTTTCAAAAATTTCCTGTAAAATCAATTTCAAGAAATTTCACCTGAATGTCCGGCGACTTCGAAGCCGCCTGCCAACACTTTTTCATCCAGGTAAGTGCCTGGCAATGCGCAGGTGCTATTTCTAATGTCAGCCCCTACATGTACACCAATTTTCAACCTTATACGAGTCACTTTAGTTAACTGCCAAAAATTCGCACCTTTGACAGGTTGCTACAGGTAAACGCATCCACTCACACCTGCCAGGCACCCATTTTTACATTCCTCATCATGAGACGAACATCTCCTGTGAAAATTGGCCTTATCCGTATCACGTTCCCATTTACGTTGTGAGCCACGGTCTATATTACAAAGCAGCCCCTCCATAACTTATTGAATAGCCTCCACCAATTTCAATTTCTGGATCTGCTATTTTTAAAATCTCGTCATGCCCCTAGTCATTCCTTAAAATCACTTGAACTCTTAGAAATCCTGTAAGACTTCTTGATAATCCTTCAATTCTTCCGAATTTTCTTTTAAATCCCTTCAACTTTTTTATTATAATTTAAAAGTTTTGAAAGTTTTTCGAAATTGAGTGAAATTAATTCAAATATCTTAAAATCCTTGAAATGTTCTGAAATTCCTTAAAATCTTTGAATTCTTTCAAATTAATTCACATCTTTTTAAGTAACATTTCAATAACTAGCTTGACATTATTTAAAATCTTACAATATAACTTGTAAATCCTTAAATCTTTTAAACTTATTTTTAAATTCTTTCAAAAGGAACTTTAAGATCCCGCCAAGTCTCTAGTAATTCCTTAAAATCACTTGAGTTCTTGAAAATAATTAAAGTCCTCTGAATTATTTTGAACTCCCTTATACTTACGCAAAATCATTTAAAATCTTTCAAAATTGACTAAAATTAATTAAAATCTCTTCAAATCCTTTATATTTTCTTAGACCCCTTAAAATCTCTTGAAAACCTTTAAAATCTTTGAATTTTTGTGAATCCCTTCAAGTCACTTAAAATGTATTAAAATCTTTTTTAAATAACTTTTCAATAGCTCACTTTACATTCTTTAAAATCACTAAAACTGTCTTAGAATCTTAAAAAATATCTTGTAAATCCTTAAATCTTTTTGAATTATTTTTTAATCCTTTAAAAGGAACCTTTAAAATCCCGTGAAGTTCCTATAGTAATTCCTTAAAGCACTTGAATTTTTAGAAATTCTGTAAGATCTCTTGAAAATCCCTAAACTCCTCCGAATTTTTTTGAAATCCCTTTAACTTCTTTAAAATCATTCAAAATATTTTGAAATTGACTGCAAGAAATAAAAATCCTTTGAATTTTCTTAAATTCCTTAAAATATTTTAAAAAAATTACATCCCTTGAAATCTCTTCAAATTCATTGAAATGTTTTTGAATACCTTTTTAGTAACTCGCTCGACATTCTTTAAAATTACTTAAACTGCCTTAAAATCTGATAAAATCTCTTGCAAATCCTTAAAACTTTTTGAATTCTTTACAAAATATTTGAAATTTCTTTAAAATCATTTAAATTTTCTGCATTCTTTTAAAATCCCTTTACACTCTTTGAAATCATTACAAATCACTTGAGAAATCCTAATATCACTTAAAGTCTTTTAAAATCCTTTGAAGTATCTTTGATATATCTCTCTTGGATATTAAATTACTTAAAATAACTTATTATTGAAAAGTATTGTAAAATAAGTTGTCGGCAATTGAGGTTATAAACTGAATTACGGGTCACCAGAAGGCAGTCATTGACTGCCAGTGGCAGACAAGAGACTCGGTCAAACTGGCCCTAATAAATCTTGTCGTTCGACTGGTTCCTAGCCCTTTATGGTCATTGTAGAGTAGAGTTTACTTTTCAAAATAAAGAAGAAGGGATTTTGGCGGCCGTCGTTTTTCTTTATTCTTTATGCATTTTAATTCAAAACTCTCCAAATTTTTCCTCCTTTTTAAAGCTTCAATTTGAGGTTTAATTTGCAGACTAATTTGATTCACTTTGTAAATTAAAAATGAAATTGGAAATTTATTGTATTGTAACCCTTCGTTCGATTTCTGGAAAACGAAAAAAAATGACAGAAAAACTGGTTGGCAGTCATACACTTGTCGTGACAGTCAGCACCTGCTTGAAGTGGCGAGATCTGCCCTAGAATAAGACTTACTTGCATAAAGTGTTCATTCAAATCCCAATTTTCTCACTTTGAAATAATAAACCCTTTTCTAATTGAACAAAGATTTAGATAAAAATAAAATAAATCTACATTCTCAATTTAAAAAAGATCCTCAGAAAAAAATTTCATCCGTATACTACCTTAAAATGAGAAGGTGAACATTTCGTACAGTGCAGCTTGGATATTTTTTCTTTACGCATTTTCAGCTTATCGTGAGCATTTTTCGAATAAATATTTTGCCTTCAAGAATTGAAGTAAAAAAGAAATTGAATGTTTTCGGGAAAAAGCATCTTTTGCATATTTTTCTTAAAAGAAAGCCGCGGTCTTTCCCTTAAGGTGATCTTAGATTTAAAAGTGATATTTTTATTTTTAGATTCTCATAATAATGAGATGGTATTATCTTTATGTGGATACCGACTAACGCTGATTTCTTTAAATTTCCAAGTTTCGAGACCCACTGAATCCGCAAAAATAGGTTTGACGATAGTGTCTGTCTGTCGTCGTTGTTGACTGTATACCGGATAACTTTCGAAAGACTAAATGAATTAGGATGGAATTTGGCACTCAGTTTAAAAAACTAAAAAGAAAAGCCAAGTTCGTTAACCAGCCATTTTGGATTAAAATTAAAAAAAGTTAGAGCATTTTCAAAACCTTTGAAACCATTTTTTTCAAGATTCAAACATTCTTTTTACAGCTATCCACAGTACTCGGAAGCTCAAACAATTTATCCGTATATCTTTTTTCGATAAAAAGAAAAGAATCAGTTATGGTATTTTCAAAATTCAAAAAGCAAGCGAAAATGAATATTTTAAGCCTAATAACGCACGATATGGAAAAAGTCAAGAGAAGACGTTGCATTCTGAATGCTCTCCAAGATTATTATAATAACTTTTTAATTTTCTCGAAAAATCATTTCTTGATGGCATGCGTAGTTTTTTTTAAATCGTGAAAAACAAGATTAAAAATAAAAAATAAAAAATTTGGAGATATACGACATGGTATATAAAAAAAAACAATTGGGCACAAGTTGCTTACTCAAACAGAACTGTAAATTTGTTAAGTAACATGTTTTGATAGAATGCGTAGTTTTTGTCTTTATCGTGGAAAATAACATGGAAAATAAAAAATAAACTTTTTATTTGAAAAAGTACACAAGATATGCAAAAAATTAATAGACAGAAGTTGTTCAACGAAAAAGGATCTAAAAATAAGTTATAAACTCTTGTCATAAAAATACTTTAAAAATAAAATAAAGTTAACCTTCGGAAAAATGACGCAAGCTACGAGGGATCATTCACAAAATACGCGATGCATTGAGAGGGGGGGGGGCTTCCGAAATATAATTCTCCATGTTAAGAACCATGAAAAAAGTATCACGCAAGAGGGGCAGAAGTTCCTGAAAAATATTTCACATATTTTGTGAATGACCCCCAACACCATCTTACTTAAACAAATTTCTCGCCTAAATTATGTCTACAAATTGGCTTGGAACCATTTTTCGCTAGGACTCATATGTTTAGTTGAATCGCATAAAATAACATTAATTATAAACAAATTAATTTTATGGAGGAATGTCACAAATTGAAATTTATTGTTAAATAATATAATTGTGAAAATACAATAAAAATAAGTATGTTTCAATACCAATGCATAATCTGAATTTTAATAATATAAATTTATGGAAATGATAGATTCTTTAGGGTTGCTAGGAATAAAAATTAGTGCAAAATCAAGCGCAAATAATAAACGAACATGAAAAATAAAATTTGTAAATTATTTTTAAATAACTGAATAAGCCGTACCAGCCCGAGGTAAATAAATAAATACAATATACATTCATTATAATAGTGTTTAACATAATGCCGAAAAGTTCCTTTTTTTGACGAAATCGAGTGTAAAGCACGAGATACGTGTTGAGAATGAGTTGAAAAGTCGAAGGAGCTTTGACAAAAGAGAATTCGCAATCATCAAATTACAGTTGTCGATACTTTGACCCTTATTTTAAAAGAAGTGTGCACACATTTGCGTGAAATACAAATACCAAATGCGTTGATACAGGTAAATACTTTACCGAGCAATCTTCACTGGAATTCTCAAGTGAGTAAAAAGAAGAGGAAAACAATTTTCTCGAAAAAGGAGTGTTCTGTAACGACTCTCCAAAACCTCGTAAGGCTAGTCGAGTACGCGATAATCGACCTTCCGTTAAACAACGTTCATCAATTCATTCATAATATTTGGCCAAAGTTGTAATACTTTCGTTTCAAATAGTGAATTTAAATTAGGAAATAGTCACTGGCTAGAGGATTGACTTCGTCACGGACTATACGCGTGCGGGAATATGTCATTGTACCGAACGATATAGAGAATAGACAGCGCGAAGCGATATACCAACCGACATCCGTTAACATAAGTACGAAATTCAAAATTAGGTACACTACTAAACACACACTAATAAGAAGAAGAAGTAATGGTAGACGAAATTAAGAAAAAACCATCTTCACAGACGGAAAATACCCCCCCCCCCCCCCCCAGTAGCTGCAACTGCAGATATAATCGGCATGCTGCAAAAATTATCAGACAGGATGTCTTACATGAAAATCGCGATTTATACTCCTAAAGAAGGAATCCGCTCTTTAGCAAAGAATTTTGATTTGGTTACTTCGGACGAAAGCGAAAGGGAGAACGATAATGAATTTCGAGCAGGTATCGATTACGCGTTTCATGTAGAATCTGAGCTAATTGATCCTAGTATTCTGTAAAGGTTGTCAAATGAAAGAGTAACAACTCTTACTGACGCCAAGCCTACAAGAGACAGACTTTCACACAGGTCAAATGGATGTATCTCAGCCACAAGAGAAACTATCGCTGCTCTTAGAACTCATTTTGGAACTACAGGATCACTAGAAACTCATCGCACAAAATTCTCACAAGTAATCCAACGAGCTGGGAAAAACACGAAGAATTTCAATGCACGATTCAAACAGAGAAGGCACGTAATTTTGTATGCTGTTCAGTCGAAAAATCCTTTAACACATGAACGAGAAATTTTCATAAAGAATGAAAAGCAAACAGTTCTCGAAAAGTACACCAGCAATTTAAAAGAAGAACGTTCAGACTGAGCTTCAAACAAAAATCTCAGCGACATAAGAGAAGCACAACAAATGGCAATCCTATCCGATGTCTGGTTAACGGAAAGAGGTAAAATTCGCAAATCCAAAAACACGAATGAACCATAAATACCAATTCGCACAACCGTGATTAAATTTCCTTGTAGAAACTTAAACTCCCAATTAAATAAACAACACTACCCTTCGTTAAACAATTCTCCAAACCACAGCATACATTTGCAGCAGAGAATCAAGTTCTTTTGCAGTCACTGAAAAATCCCTGGACACATTAAAAATCAATGTTACACCGAACAGAAAAATTTTCATACTAAAGCCTCGGGAAGTCAACCTCCAAATCGTCTGAATTATCTCCAAGAAGAAACGGAACAGGAAGATATCAAAGAAACGGAAATGGAATCGTAGGCAGAGTATCAGCAATATCTGGAAGATTATAATCTATCAGAGGACAATTACACGGAGCAACTAAACCTGTAAAACTAAGTTTAAGTTACAACGGAAAGAACATATCTTTGTAATTGCGCTAGAAAATTTTCCCATGCCCAAGGAAGGTATCATCAGAACAGTATTTCTGTACTCTTATCAGTTCAACTTGTCAAACAGCTTCCTCCAGCTCCACGAAAAAGGTCTATCCCTTGGAGTACGACGGTATCCTTATCTCCAAACAACACCATAAAAATTATAAGCAAACAAAAATCAGGGGCAGATTCTCATAGAAGATAATCCCTATATTCCAAATTCTATTTACTATATAGCAAACAAAAATCAGGGGCACATTCTCATAGAAGATAATCCCTATATTCCAAATTCTATTTACTATATTATTGACTCACAAGTTATGATTCCCGTTAGTAGCGAAACCGAAACAGACTTGAGATTAAATGATGAAGAGATAAAGAACAAGTTTATAAATTTCGCTCAAGAACGAGAGGAGCGTGTAACTTACATTACGCAGAAGGAATTAATAGCTAGATTGAAATTATTAAACGGAAATTTGAGGCTTGAACACATCGAAGATGCACACAGAATACATATGCAAAAAATGGCCATCTCTTATCACTACATTTTCTCACTGCAAGGAGTTCCCCTACCCTGCCTCGCTACCTACAAATCTCGCGTCACATAAAATCATCGTAAAAGACAAAGCAAATATTAACATACATCAACCGCGACATCCGGTATGCTACAAAGAAGAAGTCACAAATCAGGTAAATGAAATGTTAACTAAGAGAATAATAGAAGCCTCGGACTCACCATATAATTCGCCCCTTTTGGGTAGTCACGAAAAAACGCGTCCCGTCAGGAAAACCTACCTGGAGGATTGTAATCGATTTTAGGAAGTTAAATGAAAAAAATAGATCAGGATGCTTACCCACATCCCCTACTCGACGAAATTCTGGACTACCTTGGAAAAGCAACATTCTTTTCAGCCTTTCATTTGAGTTCATGATTTCGTTCAATTACCATGGATGAGAAATCAAAATAATATACTGCGTTTTCTACACCTAAAGGACATTTTCACTATAATCAGTTAATATTTTCTCGGACGTCAATTCATAATAAAGACGGACATAACCCTTCATCCAGGTTAATGAGGTGGAGATTTGAAATAGAAGCATACACATACAAGGTCGTGGATAAAAAAGGGAAGAAAAATGCGGCAGCTGACGAGCTTTCGAGAATGCACCCCACTCAAGATCAAAATTTTTTAGAACAATCGGAAGAGAATGCCAACATCAACCAAGCAGATGGATTTATGAAAGATTGCGAAATCATGAACCAACGGATGAAAAGGAAATTCAAAACGATTATGCAAACTGGGAAAGGAACCGCCTGCTTGTTAAATTAAAAATAAAACCTATCGCCAACGGGAAGAATTGGATTGAAATTAGCAAACGAAACATTTTCTCTTTGCTAAGAATCCAGTTACCAGACTGTGATTACGGAAAATGGGTCAAACTCCTCTACATCAAAATTAATGATTTCACCAGACGCAAAACCTCGAACATACATAAATTTCATATAAAGGATCCCTTAATAAAAATTACAGAACGTGTATGCATCGTAGATATGTTGAAATTTTTATTACAGACAAAATTCACCTAACACACATTTTTCCAGTGCAAACGACCTGATAAAAATGTAGTGAGGAAGAGAAACAAAATCTGTTGAGGACGGTATACGGTAACGTGGTCACTGGTCACTTTGAAGAAAATAAAACAATCAAGAGACTACGCGAACAAACATCGTGGGAAAATAAGGAGAAAGAATTAATCGAATTCGTTGACCAATTTCAAGCATGCCAACGTGATAAACTAACCCCAAATACTCCCAAGGTTGAAGTCGTCATTCCGGAAATGCCGACGCAGCCGAATGAGAAGATCGCGATGGACATAGTTGGCCCATGACCGAAAAAAACAAGCGGAAACAAATATATAATATCCATTCAAAATGTTCAAATTAAAATTATTTCTTGAAAAAAATGTCCTACTCCATCTTCACTCGTTTGGGGATCGAACCACAAAACTTCTGATTTCCGGTCAAGTGCTTTTCCAATTAAGCTATCAGAGGGATCAGAATAAGAACTCTTAATTCAAGAAAATAACGCTCATTTTTAGCTAATTTTTTTCTATCAGAAGTTTTGTGGTTCGATTCCCAATGGAGTGAAGATAGAGTAGGATCTTTTTTTCAATAAATAATTTTAATTCGAAAATATTATTTGCCATCTAGTCTTATTAAGACGTTAAGAATTTTCTGTTATTGAAGATTCTTAACTTGATCGATATTGTGTAGATTTTCTGCCTTCATGGTTCGGAGGGTTGTTTTACTGTCGGTAAGGTACAATCTCTGATGATATAGCAGATAAATTTAAAAACATTCAATATGTGCTCACGAAATACATAATTCTTGTAGCACTATGGGAAACGACGAGCGAAAGCATATTAAGAAATCTACTAGATAATTACATTTACATATTTTCTTCTCCAAAGCACATCTTAACTGACCAGGGCGCTGACTTTGTATCAGAATTGATTAAAAAATTTGAATTCCTTTTTAGAATCAAGCAAATCAAAACAACTGCTTTCCATCCACAAAGCAATGGAGCCCTCGATATAACTCATGGAACAATTAAGGATTTATTAAAGACATACATGGCCGACTACTAGAGGGAATGGGATTAAAACTTGAATCTAAAAAGGAAGGACTGCCATTAAAAAAACACAAGGACGATTGAAAAAGCAGCAAGATGCAAAAATAATCATCAGTAATCCTCTTTTCGAACCAGGTGACTTAGCACAATTGCATATTCATAGCAAACAACAAAATTAGAAAGTGAATGGCTCGGACCCTACTCCATATGCAAACGCGTCCGTTCTTCTGATTATGAAATTTTATACACTAATCAGCATTACACTATACATGCGAGTAGGTTGAAGCCTTTCTACCAATAGCTTAATCGGTTCATTTTATGTTTATTTTTATGAATTTCACTTGGATACTGCTATCATTTCTCTCTATCACATCTGCTAACGTGACCCTCACTTCACTCGATGGATCCACTATATTTACCGAGGACCTTGGTACAGCGAAAATCTATCACATTATATGGCAACTCATTTCGTCCATCGACACACACATCATTGACAAAAGATACGAACAAATTAATCTCTTGTATAGATCCGTCTTCGAACGATGTAATCAATGTCTAGAACAATTTAAACTGTAAACCTTAAAATCCCGAATTAAACGGTTAAATAATCGAAGATTGTTACTCAATCAGTTATTAGGATATAATCGGTATAAAAGGGGAGTTTTTGATTTTATTGGAAGCATATCCAACAGACTTTTTGGAACACTCTCTGACAGTGATTTAGATTATGTTAACCACGAACTTGATCAACTGTATTAAAAACAAAAAAATGTTAAAATTGTCACTACAAAATCAACCTAAAGTAATTATGTCTATTTTAAATGCGGCCGCACATGATGTCGATTCCTTGTTTAAAAATAATAAAAAGCATTATAAATAATTATAACAAGTTAGCCAATAAGACTAATGAAAATATCGAAACATAGTAATGGAAAATCACATCACAATCATGATAATTGTTATAATAGAATTAGGTGAAGATATATCGTTGTTAATCGATGCAACAAATGCCGGTAAACACGGAATTATACATACCCAAATGTTACCTCTGACTACATTTATAGAGGAATTTAAACAATTTGAAGAGGTAAACAATGAAAAGCATGGTATTCAGTTAGTAGAGGAAAATTATCAATACTAGATTGACATTGCCGAAAAAACTGTTTTATTGATAAATAATAAATTTGTCTACTCAAGTGAAATTCCGATTTTAGAAAAAGAAATCTACAAAATAAATCACTTAACTCCGATACCACTACGAAAGGGGGATAATTTTATCACCGTAGTTCCAAATGAAAATTATGTATAATGATCAACGATCAAAAAACTCCTTACATTCCCACGTCAGAAAGTGATCTTGTTACATCCCTAAATTTTAACAAATTGCTCATCTACAAGCAATTCATTTTGATCAACTGCGTCAATAAATAATTCTTAAAGTAAAAGCAAACTATCATGGTAACTTATACGCATCACCGGTCTCCTCCGAGTTCAAACCTAAGTATGGTAACTGTGCTACTGTCGGTAAGATAGAAAAACCTGCAAAGGTACAACTAGTGAAACAACATGCAGGTAGGCAGGCGACGTAGTAATCAAAAGCATCTGACTCAATGTGTGAAGTATCATTAAGTACCATATAGAATTTATAATTATGAAAGGACGAGAGCGAAGAGTCGCGATTGCTGACCACGACTGCTGACAATAGCATGAGTCAGTCGCAGAAATTGTTTGAAATTCAATAAGGAGTGTCGCGCAGCATACTATCAACTCGATCCACGAAGTACGAACTGCCTTGACTAAGTCTTGCACTTTTATATCACCGCAAAGTGGTTAACGTTTCGTCGAGCTTTGAGCTAAAGCCCCCTCGGCTGAGAATTTCGGTCGTTGTGGAGTATTTTCCGAATAAAGTCCGCAGGTTAACGTAAGTGAAAAGACTGATCCTGGAATTTATTAAACAATAAATTCATACAAACATCCGGTAGGGTTTCATCGCTGCCCTACAATAGAAAACGGAGATCCAATCGACAAAGCAACTCTCTCTCACCCTTTCAATCCAAGAAAGGAATATGTAAATTTATGTTATGTAACTGTTAAATCTGTTCTTATTCTTTTTAATAAATCATATGATAATTTAACTATCTCTCACTCATTTAAAGACTGAAACTGACACCGTTACCATAGGACCGATAGTGACACACGTACCTACAAACAAATAAATTGTCAGGTCTTTCAAGCCTGACATAATCAGCCCACACTAACTCTCTTGATCACTCTTTTCCAAACTAGCGTCGCCTATTGCTCGGGACGTGACAGCTGATTTGGTGGCAGCGGTGGGATATTTCACTTCCTTTTAAATTTTGTGCTTTTAATAACAATTTAAATTCAGTGTAGTTTTGAGATAGCTATTTCATTGGCACTCGAGAATATAAGTCCTTCTTAGATACGTTGCACGGTCACCCTCGGAGCAAGGCAGAGTTCCAAGTGCATGATAGGCGTTGGTATACTTCGCGAGTTCGCAAACTCTGCCATCGTTAATAATCCTATTGAATACCCTGAATTAGCCTTGTGTGTACTCTTTGTAGTCAGATTGCACAAGTAAAGGGTTTAAAACAACCCTATCAGAATTTCAATAATTATATACTTGAAGTGCAAATTCTTGCAATTTTATGAACAATTAAAACTGTAGCATAAATTAAAATTTTTCTAAAGGTATACCTTATCCATTTTGTGATAGCCCGAGCTATCTGCGGCAGAGCCTTTCATTAAAACACGAACTCTTTTATTTATTTCTTGTAGAAGTTTAATTGTCTAACCTTTACTGCCTTTTCCACTGGACAACAGAGGCAACTCTTGGCTAGTGATCAACGAGGATATGCGGTCGGACGATTCACTTACTTTGTGACGAACACTATTTCATCTGATAGACACAAATGTCATTTCATCTCTGAATCAACATGAAACTTCCTAAACTGACTATCGATTCCTTGTTCATGACCAAGTTAAAAATTGTATGGCGGATATTTAATTCATTTATAGACAGTTACAATTTATGAAAAGGAGTTCTCACAAATCACTCAACCAAAGAACCTTTAATCTTAGATCAATAAGGTGAAGGTCTGAATATTGATAAAAAATTATAACTAGACAAAAATCCAAAAATATAATTTTAGTTCATACGAGTTATTTTAAAGTCAAAGTCGGTGATTTCATTCACGACCCATCCTCGAACACCAAATTTAATTCAAGTAAATAAACTGTCGTCTTTCATTGAAATAGATTATTCCAAAATTTTAATTTGTCCAAAAGCCTCATTATCAACAATTGGCATAGTTTAAATTCCAATTCTAGATAAAATTGTTCAATTTAACGTCATTACCTCGAAATTTCCAGCTGAACTTTCTGGTATAGTATGAAACAATAAAATTGATCAATTCCGGAATTTCTTCAATAAATAAAAGATTTTGCTTGCATTTTAACAACACATCGCAAAAATGCCTGATAACGAGAATCCAGCACTCAATCAATCTCAATTCACTGGCGATAATAATCGCATTCTTAGTAAAGCCATGATGACTTCTATGGCAGAGTGTTTTGCCACACAGCAAGGGTTTGTAAACATCCCTACTAATGACACAAAAAACATGCCCGTTACTCTCTAAATTTTCTGGATTGAAAATATGACTCGAACTTCCGAGTGAAGGGTAGTTTCACTCCGATCGAGAGAATTATTTTCACAATTTCACTCGATCAGAGTCAATGCGCTCGCTCGAAGACAACGAGTGGACAGTTTCGCGCGAAATCGTCGAGTGAATCACTGTACATGGTGTATTTCGCTCGAAGAACGAGAGAAGTTTTCGGTGTACCTCACAGTGGGGGAAAAAGCACATTTTTTGACAAAAATCTACTGACGGCGCAAATCTTAACGGAGTTTGATTTTTCTTTTTTAGAATTGACCATAAGGCTTCCAGGTATAACATTTAAACTTGCAATTTTTATTTTGACCTGAATGAAATTTTTTATTTAACAACAAACTTACAACTTTTTGTTGGTAAACTTTTCCATGATACCATTCCTTCTAAGATTTTAAAATTCATTAAAAAAAGGTCATAATTCAATGTAAAAACTAACTACAAATAATTTATGAGTGGGTTAGAGTAATAACAAAATTTTTAATAATGTTATAAAAAAATTAATTAACAAAAGTCATTTTTTCGTGATTTTCAATGATTAGCTAATTCAGACTCATAGCTGTTGTATAAAGTATCTCAGATAATGATGTGCGCTTACGATTAGTTAACAATAGTTAATGATTGCCAATTATTCAAACAATTTTTAGAAACAAATGCACATTTTCACCATTTTTTGATGAAAAGGCTTGATTTTTCTACGTACTCAACTTAAAATATTTTTCCTAAGACTCCTTGCTATCATGTTTTTCATATTGACCTAAAAATGTTATTTAAACAGTTTCTATAAACAAATGCGCATTTTGATCTTTTTTTCATTAATAGGCTTAATTTTTTGCGGAGTTAATTCGAAACACATTGCAAAAGAATCTATGCTATCATATTTTTAATAGTGACAGCAAATGATAATTATTTAAACGATTTTACAAATACAAATTTTGACCATTTTTTTATTAATAGGATTAATTTTTTTCGGAATCAATTCGAAATATCTGTCAAAAGAATGCTTGCTGTCATATTTTTTATAGTGACCTGATATATGACAGCAAGGCTTTTTTGCAGAAAATCGACAAAAATCTAGTGACCGCCCAATTCTTCATGAGTCGTAAATTTTGTTTTTTATTTGTTTATAGAAATTGTTTATATAATTAAAAAATGTTGGACACTATGAAAAACATGATAGCAAAGAGTCTTAAGGCAAAACATTTTAACTTGATTCCGCAAAAAAATAAAGCCTTTTCATAAACAAATTGTCAAAGTGTGCATTTGTTTATACAAATTGTTTAAATAATTGGCAATCATTAGGTAATTTTAACTGCTTCTAAGTGCACATCATTATCTGAGATACTTTGTATAAAAGGTATAGGTTAAAATGAGCTAATCATTGCAAATCACGAAAAAATTACTTTTGTTAATTAATTTGTTTATAACATTAGTAAAATTTGTTTGTTACTCTAACCCACTAATAAATTATTTGTGGTTAGTTTTTAATTGATTTATGACCTTTTTTCTTAAGAATTTCAAAGTCTTAGAAGAAATGGTATCATGGAAAAGTTTAGCAACAGAAAATTGTTAGTTTTTTGTTAATTACAAAATTTTCGTTAAGTCGAAATAAAAATTGCACAGTTAAATGTTATACCTGGAAGCCTTACGGTCAATTATAAAATAGAAAAATCTAAATGCCGTGAATAAGTCAGTGATCATATAATTAAAATCAATCATTTTTGTAAAATGTACAGGAATGTGTATAAATTGTATTTATCGAAATTTTTTTTGTGCCGCATAAGTTAGTTATTTTTTGGAATTCAATGAAAATAAACTGTTTCTTAGGAAATCTATGTGTTATAAATTTTTTTTCTGTCCGAAATCAAAAGCTATACAGTTTATATGTGTTCTTGTGCACTTCGTAATAACTGTTTATTTTAATAAAAATAATTGTATTCAATGCCCACTTTGAATTACGCGCCAACTGTGGCCAGCTAGCGCGCGAGTTTAACGCAAGCGCAGTAGCTTAAGGCGTCGCTATTAGCATCCTTGGAGTAAGCAGCTTGCATTCGACGCGACGCTTAGTTTCTTCAAAGATTCGTACCAGTGTCAAATAGTGTAAAAGTGATTAAAAAGTGATTAGTGTCATTAAAAGTTATTAGTGATTAAGAGTTATTAGTGTTAGTAGAAAAAAGTAATTTTGAGTAATAATTAGTGACTTAGAAGAGTCAATAAAAGGATTCCTCTCCAGGAAGTATCATGTCTCCACTATGCCTAAGGACATCCAGTTGGCTCGCCGTATTCGAAGAGAGCGTGCTTGATTCCGAGTTTGAATCTTAACATCTTATTCATCAAAACAATCGGCCCTTTTCAGAGCCAACACATTTTTTAACGAAGGAAAAAAATTGTTCATCTTCATGTTTCATTTGCTTATGGAATTTCTAGCTCGAACATCAGTTGAATTTTTTCACCCACTTCGAGTGATATTTCCCTCTTCTTCGAGTTGAATTGACCCCTCGAATTACTCGAGTGAACAAATTGAACTGAACATCGGTTGCATTATTTCACCCAATTCGAGTGATATTTCCCTCTTCTTTGAGTGAGAATTCGCTCGAATGAGTTAAGTGGGAAATGCACTCGAACGAAAAGTGGAATTTCACCCGAATCAGAGAAGCGGGGTTTTCACTTTTTCTTCCAGTCATATTCCACCCGATTCGAGTGCAATTTCACTCGAGAAAATTTAGAGAGTAGAGATTTTGTTCAGGCCATTATCACTGGGGAATCTGTAGCACCAGCAAAGTGTGAAACACAATACCTTATGCGGTTCTAGCCCGATTAAAAGGTGTGGCTAGAGACAGTATTAACGGAAAGAGTTTTGTAACAATTAAGGATTTAATCAAAAGTTTAAAGCAGCGTTTTGCTTTAAGAAAACATATTCTTCGCATTTACACAAAATTTTCACCATTAGAATGAGACGTGAGGAAAACATCAGTGAATTCTTTGATCGCTTGATTCTTTTTAAATCAGGAGCTCAAGCTGCACTCGAAGATAAATATCCCAACGTAGAGCAACTTTTAGCCTCTTTAAATAATTGCGCTCTTTAAGCTTTCAAACGTGGATTAACGGACAGTATTTCGGGCATAGTGGAGGCTCGCAACCCCTCAAGTTTAGATGGTGCTTTAAAAGTCGCGCTCGAATAAGAAGCGAGAGAACAGTTAAATCTTCACTACCTAACAAATTATTATCATGATCCAAGGTATTATTAGCCTAACTATAATGGACCACGGGGTGGCAGTCCTAGTGCGCGTGTACGATCTGCGACAGCTCCCGATTCATATAAAACTTGGGATCAGAAACCGCATTATTCTGGGATAATAAAACGTCCTTATTCTTCGGGAGGTTCAGATTATCTCAGTGAAAGTAAACCACATTTTTGGATTAATTCTAACTCACCTCAACAATATCCTTATGTGCCGCATAATTCTTATCATCAATACCTGACAACTTCCATGCCGAATAACGAGTATTCCAATTCGAATTATTCCCTAACGAGAATGAACATACAACCCCGCGCACAATCTCCCAACCCAACCAACAATGAGACTTCAAACTACACTTCCGCTCGCCGTACAGACGCAGCGACGGGCGAGGCAAAGGAAGAGCGTCAGAAGAGTGTGTGAATATTAATGAAATAAAAAAGATCTACCATACTAAACTCACTAGAGAATCCCCAGTAGTAGAATTTTCGCCCTCCGATTTCATAAAATCAAAAGCGTCATTTTTTATTGATACTGGTACCGACATCAATATTATAAAACTAAGTTTGCTAGACGAAGATTTATTAATAACCGAAGACGAATCAATAGAAATTACAGGAATTACGACCAGTAGAATTTCCACTATAGGCACCATAAAACTACCCATAAGGGAAGCCATTGTAGTTTTTCATGTCGTTTCACCGGATCTCCCTATCAACATGAATGGAATTTGGAGTCGAGAGTACCTCCGTCAAAAAAGGTAGAAATTTCATTCAGGCATAATACCATAGTGACCCATTCCAACCCAACTAAACCTATTCATTTAATTGATAATGAATCCAAAACCGCGCAGAAGCAAATACTTGATTATAAAGGAACGGGATTCAGAAAAATACATATAAACGCAAGATTGCGACAGGTGATTCACGTAAAAATAGCCAATAACGACATGAAGAAAACACATTTACCATTTATCAAATCACAGGAAGGGTTATTTATGGGAGAAGCCGTAGTATCCAACTCCCGTGGAAATTGTCACATTATTGCCATAAATACCACAGAGGAGGACATAGAAATAGAAATTGACCCACAAGAACTCATCTCTTTCGAATATTACCAGCTCCCAGCGGAGGATCTACACGAATATTCCACTGACGAGAACTATGAACCTCCGAAAGATAGAGTTAAAGCGATTCTAGACATCCTGAAACTAGAGCATTTAAACCCAGAGGAAAAAGATCACGCGTACGAAATTGTTCAAGAACATCCAGGAGCATTTCACTTAACTGGAGAGTCATTGACCCCTACCCACGTAGTCCAGCATAGTATGCACACAAGCGATGATGTATCAATTCATGTCCGTCCTTTTCGATCCTCTCCTTCACAGAAGGAAGAAGCAAAAATTGTAATTGATAGAATGCTGACAGAAGGTGAAATCTCATACTCAAAATCACCCTATAACTCTTTCATGTTAATAATTCCCAAAAAGATAGACCGTACGGGAACAAGGAAATACAGAGTAGTAATTGACTTTCGATTATTAAACGAAAAAACTATTGGAGACGATTATACACTTCTAAATATTACAGAAATTGTGGATCACTTGGGAAAAGCCCAATATTTTACAATTTTTGACTTAGCTAGCGGATTCGATTAGAATGCCCATGTGTCTAAAGAATTCGCCAGTTACTTTTCCGCAATTAATGGATCAAGTACTTTTAGGATTGCAGGGAAGCGAATTGATTGTTGATCTCGAAGACATAGTGATATATGCAGAAACCTTAGAACAGCACCGAAAGAAAGTTAAGCGCCTTCTTAACAGGTTAAAAGAAGCAAACCTTTCAATTTAACTGGAAAAGAGCGAACCTTATTCAATGAAATAGCTTATTTAAGACACATAAATTAGTAATGATGGAGTGAAACCCGATCCAAAGAAGATTAAAGCTGTTCAAAAATTTCCTACTCCTAAAAATCCTAGAAATATTAAGCAATTTTTAGTACTCGCTGGATATTATAGAAGATTTATAAAAGATTCCGCAACGAAAACTGAACCTTTAACCAACCTACTAAAGAAAGGAGTGCCGTTTATTTGGGGTCAAGCGGAAGAAGAAAGTTTTAAGAATTTGAGACAGGCTTTATGTGAAAGCCCTATTTTACAGTACCCAGATTTTCAAAAGCCATTCATCATAACCACTGACGCATCGGGATACGCAGTCGGCGCTGTACTAAGCCAAGAAAAGGAAGGTATAGATCTTCCTATATCCTATTATTCTCATGTATTAAATAGTGTAAAATGCAATTATTCCATCACAGAGAAAGAATGTCTCGCTGTTGTGTACGCAGTTAATCATTATCGACCTTATATATATGGAAAGGGATTTACATTAATTAGTGACCACGAGCCACTAAAATTGATAAACTCGGTAAAAGATCCGGGACAGACGTTAATTAAATATAAGCCCGGAAAATTAAATACGAATGCCGATGCTCTTTCTAGAAATCCAGTTGTAGAAAATTCTTCAGAAGAAAACGAAAAAGGGAAGGAAAAGAAACATGCCAGGTTACTAAAAATACAGACACGTCAAACTAAACAAGGTACCGAAAAGCAAGCTAAACCTGTGATCAGAACTTCGAGTCGATTTGCAGTTAATATAAAAAAGGGACCGTCAACCAATACCACTACTTCAAAACCTTCTACCTCAGGCACCCAGAAAGTACTGTCAAGCCTAAGGACAACCAGTCACGGACCGGTTTCATTTCAAGACCTGCTAGCAGCGCGAATGAAAGTAGTGTAAGTAAACGTCTGCTCCGACGCAGAGTAGAAGAAAGAAGAAATAAACCTGAACCTAAATATATTGAATCCAGTTCAGAATCAGAAGAGAGTTCCACTGACCACGATATACCGCTACACCCTGTAGTTAGAAAGGAACGAAGTGTATTACCTAGTGTAGAGATACATTTATCGGCTTTCCTCTCCCGTAAGTTACCCAAAAGTGCTCCACCTAACACAGCAAAGCAATTTCAGAAGTTATTTGAAGAAGAAATCGCAGAAGGAAGCCAAAAACCAGAAGAGACAACAATAGATACGCAAACAGGAGCCATCATAACCGTGAGTTTCCCACAAACTGATACAGATGATAGTTCGTCTAACGAGGGAGGTGAAACACAAGAAAATAATTAAAGAAGAGAACTAAATAGTTCAAAAGTCACCAGAGAAGAACTGAGAAATTCATTCGCACAGTTTAAGGAGTTCTTGAAAACTCGTAAAGAATGGGAAAAAGAAGAAGTAGCAGAAGGAAACGATGAAGTTTATGGAGGGATCATGGCCGTATTAGAAGGACAGAACGATCCATAAATTCTTTAAGCCATCGAGGCACTCGCACCAGTTAGTGATATGGAATTCGTGCAAAGAATAAATTCAGCAATAAACTGGACTGAAAAAGAACTGAAGGAAGACATGAATAAAGAAAAACACAATGCTGACACTCCCTCGCAAACAGAATCTTCTTCACTACAAGTAGAATTGCCTCATGTTGCACCACGCAAAAGCATGACTTAAAGCCTCAAACGAAAATGCCTACCACCCCAAACATGTTAGCAAGATTTTGTTCACCAACTTGTGGATTGCCACAAGCTTTATCTACGCCAGTTCAACAACCAATACAAATAATGGAAAATTCGAAAAAACAAAAACCCACAACATTAGACAAGAATTACAAGTCGCGCCGAATAGAAATGAGTCAACCAGCAATCACGAATACCGAGCCAGGAGTAGTACTAGCAGAGGACCCCACCAGTACTTTAATCACTAGCGAGCAGTCTATACTGCCTGACATGTACACTCAAGCCTCTAATAACAGTACACTCCCACAGATACAAAGTTGTAAAGAGAATTTAACGTAACTACGAGGAAACTATGTCCATTTTCTTTCAGAAGATTGTGAATTCACCACGCCTATAGGACGACTACTGAACTTATACATAAAAGCCATTGATTCGCTAGAAATTAAAGAACAAAATACCAGAGTGGGGTAAGTTTTAATAACACCCGTGGTCACACCATATTTCGAGCCAAAACTTACGAACCCATGATTATTACGGATAAACCCCTAGACACTTTTGATAAATTATCCCTCGACACTGTAGGAACACTACCGATAACTCCCGATGTAAATCGACACATCCTTACGATACAAGATAATTTATCAAAATATTGTATTGGTGTATTGTCATACCAGATATAACAGCAACAACAATTGCGCATGCATTCGGAATTTCCCGAATAACGAATTCGGGATACATAGCTCAATCGAATGGATCCTTAGAAAAAAGCCATGCAGTATTGCTCGTCTACATCTGATCCTACGCTGACTATTATGATAATTGGGATAGACTACTATCCTTTGCCATGTTCTCCTATAACATTTCAATTCATCAAGTAACCAAATTCACACCTTTCGAGATAGTATTTGGAAAAATAGCTCGGACTCTTAGAAAATAAGAAAGAGAAAATAAAACAAACAAGTTAGTGAGTAAGAGTAATGGGCTCTATACAATCTTTTGGAAACAACAGACGAAAAACGTTTGCAGAAGCATTTGGACAAACTAAAGGTTGCTTACGAGTGACTCTCAAAATTACTAACACTAATATAATATTTCCTTTCACAGGATGGCTGAGTCAATTATATTGATTAAGCTCCCAGAGGGGCAATCTACCCCTTGAGAGTTAAACCAACGGGGTGAAGTAGAAACGCTAACATTTACTAAATGACCATTGAAAGAGCTGGCTGGAGAATACGATCCGTCTAGACCCCACTATAGTGTATATCGAATGGAAGGACCACCAAATGACAGAAAATACTTAATTAAATATTTCGTAGAAGACACCACGCGTAGGAATTTGTTCATTACGATTAGTGATGACAAATCTAGGATTAGGATTGGAGAACATGACGCAGCAAAGAAGATGATGAATCAATTGAAAGATATTTATTATCTTGTCAAGATTGAGAATACTACCGATAACAATGAGGTATCCGAGGAAGAGTTTGGGGGCTCGATGAGAAATAATTTAATATAATTAACCCCATAAAAAGCTTCTAACGAAACTACATTGACATGTATAATGTATGATATAACGAAAAATACAAAGAAAAAATTTAGTTAAATATATAGATATAAATAACAAAAATAATTGTTCAGGGGATTGGGAGGTTGCCTTCTCACCGCCTATTTTCATAAAGTCAATACAAAAGAATTAACAAATAAAGATGCGAAATAAAAATAAAGGAAAACGAAAGAAAAGGAAAATAAGATTATTTGAAGGTTGCCTTTTTTCTTTCCTTTTCCTACAAAAAAGAAAACGTAGTGAACTATAAATAATCATTATAATTTTATTAACATAATTTTAACGCACAGATGGACTGGTTCAATCCAACGTCAGGGAACCTCCACTGGAAATGAATCCTATTCCTCCTGTTTCCAATCATTCCAGGACATAACACGTAGTACAACATTCAACCATTAAAGGATAATTCCGGATTATTTCACGAAAAACTGGATTCCATACATCTGACGCAGAGTTACGGGAGAATTGTGATGTTTTTGGATACAGGGTATTTCACTCAACATTTTAACACCAAGAACATGGAAAGAGACATCAGTAACAATTATTTGAAGTTCATAGGAAGACTAATGAAAGAAGATTGCAGGGAAGAAGCGAAACTTGATACTTTAAACATTAAACTTCGTAAAATAAAGACAGAAAAGAATAATTTAAACTGATTACTATCGGAAATTCAACACCGTAAAACCGAAAGTGAATCTCTGCCTAGAACAATGAGCAAACGTCGTGTGCCGATGTCAGGATTCATAGAATCTATTCTAGGACCAGTAGTTGGACTACTGACATCAGAGGATGGAGAAGAATATGCTGATAAGTTTGATGAATTCTAACGGAGAAAAAATAACTTGAGCCGAATTTTAGGCAAGCAAATACAAATAATCAAGCCACAGATTGACTAGATACATAAAGAGTTACACATAAAAACCAACGATTTATATCAAATGCAATAACTTTGGAAAGGACAATTAAAAGTATGCAAAGTCAAGAAAAGAGCATAAATTACTTATTATATCTGCATTGCATAAGGCAATGGACAGCACACGTAGAAGCAAAATTTGACCATTTAGTAGACCTCCTGTCCCCAACCCTAATAACTAATAGTCAAATGAAAGAAGTTATAGTGGAATCAAGAATACCAAAATTCTTGTATAAAAACCTTATACAGAACTATTCGTGAAGCAAACCAGCCCATATATACAACTTCAATGAACAATTTTGGTGAAATTACCATGCTAATCAGCCCATCTGTAACAGCGTTACGAAAATGTGACATAGGAGTTACATTACAAGAAGACTCGTTCTGGTTACAAATACCCTCTCTCCGAGCATGGTTATACTCTGTAAATAAACCAGTGCTTATCAGTATCAATTGTCCTAATAAGAAAACCAAAAGAGAATATCTCCTAAATTCCGGAATATTCCAATTGGGAAATGGATATAGTGCAAATACAAAGGACACCACCCTGAAAGGGATAACAATAAACGTGGAGAAAGGAGAGTACATACACAGTCCAGAAATTTCACTAAATATCACTAATTATTCATCTGTGGTACAACAAATTGCAAAATTTACATATACACACGAATATGATTTACAAATACAACTAGCCAAAGACTAGAAAGCAGTTTCGGAAAGATTGTTTCAAATTCGATCGCTCCTTGTCTTGGTCTCAGATGGTAGAAGGATAGGTCCAATCGTAATGAGGCATTGGAATGCCACTTTAGACCCCGTTTGGTATTATACTCGGAAAAATGGACTTTCAACCCGGAGACTCGGAGATAATACTCGAAATCCTGAGTCTCCGGGCGAAATCCAGAGTGTTGGTAAGCCTATTGAAGAAACGGACATTTTCATGCATTTAAATGCGTAGCAATTGCATTTTTTTCAGAAACGTCATTGCATGCGCTTTATTGTATCAAACTCGTCGCATTTCAATCATTTTGAATGCGCGAAAATTATAAGGCATTAAACTAATGTCATGTTAAGGCTATTGAGGAAGTTTCCATTTATCCCGCACGTATTTAATGCGGTTCGGCGACCCACTAAACTGAATGCTAAACAAAGCTTTTCACGGAACAAAGTATCGATTAGGATCAATGCCATTTAATTCTGCTCAAAGTATTGTCGAAGTTTCAGTTCACACCAATTCTAAACATAGTTCACATAAATAGTCATAGTCCAGGCATCTCGTACGAAAAAAGGTCTTTTCACCGTGATAGGGTAGATTCGAAAGTCAATGATATTGTTGCTGTGAAGTTTTTTTAAGATTGAGGAAAAAAATTCTTTCAAGAGAACTAAATATAAAAAAAATTCAAACATGCACATATTAGCGAAGGATTTTAAACTAAAGTTGGTGAAGCGATTTTACTGTAAATTGAAGAGTTTTAACAAAAAAAAGTCTGGTTGTTTTCCTAATACCGAGACAAGCGTAAACTGAATATTTAACAGATATAAGGAAGAACGTTCGTCGCCACACGATAAAATGAATGTTTTACCTGCTTATATACATTAAACGGGTGCGGGCAGTTCAGCATTTCGTTTAAAAGGAGTTTTCTTTTGAATAATCGATCTAGATACTCGATCCCTCACTCAAATAATTCGTCCAACACAGCAGTGTCCAAAAACACATGAGTATTTTGACCAAAACACTGCACGTAAATGCTTCAAGTGGAAAGCATGCACTTTTGCCTATTGCGCAGTTTCATAATAAGATATGCAAAGAAGTTTCTGAACAAAAAATTACTCAACACTTGACAGTTTCAGATTCAAAACACTAAAAAGGGACCCCGATGTCTGAATTTGATCGGACCTCTCTTTCCACTCTCTCTATCTCTGTCTGCCCAGTACTCCTTCTTCTTTGTTTTCTTTTTTGAATCGTATATTCTGTCCAGTACTCCTTCTTCGTTTTCTTTTTTTAATCGTATAGTCTGTCCAGTACTCCTTCTTCTTCTTTGTTTTCTGTTTTGAATCGTATAGCATGTTGGCCAGAGCCAATGACAGCGCCGGCAATTAAGAAGAAATTTTACATTGATTGAAATATTAACAAAAAATTTGATAGTAACTAATTAATTTTTAACTACGGTATAACAATTTTGATTAAAATGAATTGATATTCACTGCTCTATTTCATTAAAATTGCTCCATTAACTTCGAAATACTTCTTTACGTTATATATTCGCGTATCATATGGCGCTCTTGTCAATGTGACAAACAGGCTCATTCTAATAATTTGATCATAGGAAATAATCCGATCAGTCACGTCAGCTTTAGTTGGCATCGGAGCCCTACTGCTGCTCCACATGAGCTCGCCATCGTGCTTATTTGTGTGTGCTTCCCGCTTCGAGTCAACTTTTGGAGCATCTTGACGCAGCTACACAGGTAGGCCGTTGCGGTAAAGCGCTTTCTCGCAACGCTACTGTTTTGTGACGCCTGAGTGAGCACCGCTCATCTCCCCGCAGCTTTTCACATCCATATTCGCAGCGCAGAGTCAATTCTCGGAATGACTATCTCCGAGCGAGCTACTTCGGAGTTTAACTGTACTTTAAAAGATATTCTCAAATTTAAAAAATGAAATAAATTAAGAACAAATATTTATAGTGTAGCATGTGAAGCGAAAAGTTCATAGATTAAAAATAAAGCCGATTCATCAAATCAGAATTTACAAAGACTCATTGTTTCTCTTGCTTAATTTAAAATTTGAGAAATCTGTTAATAATAAGCATAGAATGGATTGTGAAAACTTAGACGGATACAGCGTTACACTACCAGAAGATGAGGAGGTAGGGGAGATAGGGAGATGTAGGGAAGACGATCCGACTGTAGATAAAAAACCTAATGTACATAATTATTATTCATGATTTTTAATTATTAACATTTATAGAGAACAAATAATCAACTTAAATGGATTATTTTATGTCTCCAAATATTTGTAATTACTGATTATCTACTACAGATTTAATATCTACCGTAGGATGGTCTCTCCTCTAAAATGTACTTTCATAGATCAATTATCTATTTGATTAAAATGTTTCGAAAAACATACTGCTGAAAATAAGATTTTAAAAACTAATGTTGTATAACAGAATCACATCCAAAGACTCCAAACGAGAGAAGTATATTTCCGAAAATATCGCGAAAAATATAAACTCAAAAAAATTCATCCACATAGTATCCTTTCTGCAAAAAATTATTCTTTACAATCTATACTTTAGAATTATTCCGCCAAAAAGTATTCTTTCCTTACGCAAAAGAAACTATAAAAAAACAGTAAGTTGGACCTTTAATTGATTGAAATTCGGATTTTACGTCCAATTTTCCGTGAGGTTATGGAATAATTGCATACAGTTTTATTTTTCAGCGTTACAAAAAATACAATACCTGTAATTAACATACGCTGAAGGTGGCTTCAAGCGCATCTCCTTTCAGTAGCAGCATACTATTTAAGCCACTATGGATGCACTTGAAGTCACCTACAGCAGAATTTATGACATTTAAGAAATGTTTAACGCTGCAAAAATAAAACTATTGCAATTACTCCGTGACGTTCTAATGGCAAATTTAATGTAGAATCTGAATTGAAACAATTTAAATGCCCATCTTGCTGGGTTTATTCAGTTCCTTTGCAATATACGGAAGGGATAATAAATAGTTACTATGTGTAATTATATAAAAAGTCTTACAAACACATAAGTATGTTCTTGAAAGTTAGTGTGAATGACTACTCGAGTAAAAATAATTTATCTTGGCTAAGTCTTCATCCAACGAATAACAAGATATAGCTAAGAAAGAGATTTTTGTAAGTTCTGCTCCTGGCCGCCAACAAGATATTATTTTTTGTCTTCAAACTAAACTCAAGGAGATCGAAAACAAAAGGCATCCAAGACTTCCGAGGGTCCTCACTTATACGCTCTAATGACAGAATCCTTATGGTATTTATCTTCATGGTATTTATTGTATTTTATATTGATAATTTTGTTTGACTGCAATAATTATGTTCTTTTGATAGCAAATATGAAAATGTTATCCATTATTTCCTATCGCCAAAAATTCACTTGCAGCCTAGCTCCCTGCTTCCTGGAAATGGCATACCCTGTCGGTGGAGTCCATTATTTATCAAGACTTTGAATTCTCGTCCTACGACAAATCCACTTTAACTGGTCTTAAGACTTACTTTAAAACTTCTTTTTTTGAACACACGGCACTGAAAAGTGATGGGACGGTCATATAATGTTCCAATTGTATTCGTCACGTACCGGGCGGGCAGAGTTATTTACAGTACCTGGCCGCAATTAAACCGACTCCCTTTTTAGAATTTTCTTCAAATTATGAACACTTTTGCCTAATTTATGAACTTTTTCATGATACATATTTGTAATTATAACTTATATACACTGTAGAAAAACCTCAAAATATCATTTTGACTGTGTGTGTTGACCTACGACGCGTACGTAATTTCACGTTCAACGACGGGAAATTTACGTCCTGCATGTTTTCCTAATAGCAAACGCAGTTTAAAAGGAAAATATGTATTTTCACAGAATTCTGCTTATTTACTATGTGCCACGCCGATAGAATAATTTCCATCATCGCAAGATGTAAATTTATCGCAACTTTTTTTACAGTGTACTAATATACTACTTTGAACTTGAATTCAAAAATGTCTGTTTTGGCGTATCTCATTTCATTTACGTAATACGTTATATTCATTCCAATTCTAAACATCCAAATGAAAAGGTTAGATTTTTGAAATAATCGAAACCCATAGATTCTGAATTTCTAACCTTCTCTTAGATAATTTCAAAATTTAAATTTTTGATTTTTAATCCCTTTCAACTGGTCTGCTTGGTAGCCTAGTCGCTTTGGCATAGGAACACTGATTTTCACTAACCCTATAGCATACACTACTAACACACATGTTCAAAGACCTCACAGACTAGACCTATTCAGTGAAAATAGCCTTTGAAAAATTTAAACAGACACTTGAAGAGGAACTCGGGTGTAGAAAAATAGCGGTACAGGTAGCGCTGAAGAAACAGCACTAAATCAGCACTGAACAGTGCCGTTTCATAGCTTTTTCAGTGCGTTTTAATCGGCAGGGTTCTTAGAATACTTTAGCTCATATGCAAGCTTTTTATGGTTTCTGAATGTGCAGTGTATTTGAAAAGTTGAAAAAATAACGAAGTCTGATATTAGAATATATCACCTTTTAAGTGTAATTTTGCGGTTAGATGCAATTTTTAGTTAATTTCGTTATGACACCGGGGCCAAGAGTTGGCGGTCATTTTGTTTAGACTAACAAATGCACCAAAAAATGAGATCAAATTGATCCGAATGGACAGATCATTATGATCTCGAGAGTCAAATGATCGTTGGAGCAAAATGCTCTGCAAAAAACCAAATTGCCCGATTCCCCATGCCTCTCAACCCGCAGATCGCGCCCACCAAATACTTTGCCCCCATGCTCTTCTCCCGTCGAACAAATCCATCGAAAAGCCGATACGCAGCCGGTAAATACTTATAAATATAAAAAAATTTTATATTAAAGATTTTTTAAATTATTATTTTCAATAAATAAATCAATTTTTTGAATACATTTTGTATTAGGTAAATATGTGGCTTGAATTGAATTAAAATGTAATTGTATCGTAATAAATATTTTCAGCTGCTGCATTTTTTATGTAAAATATTAGTCGTCTTGCAATTAAAATTTACCGTCTATGGCTAATATTATTTTGTTATTTTGAAAAAGAGGCGGTAGAAATTCTACTAAATGAAACTAGACATTTGAAAATTCAACAAAGCAGAATAAAATGTTTGCGTATATACACGAGAACATTTTATACACTCATATTTATAAAAAAAGTAAAAGTTTTAATTGATAAACATATTGAGCTGAAATTGAAAAAAATTATTATTTTTAATAAATATGATTGTATAGCGTTCTCGAGTGTAGAATCAGCGATTTGGAGTTTTTAGATGTAGAGTTAAATTTTATAGAATGACTACCGCCTCCCTCACGATTATTAATTTATGTAAACAATAATTCGTAAATTTTTATGTTTTTGTAATTAACTATAAATTAAATTAATTATAATTAAGCGATAAAATTATTTTCATTTCATTTAATTTTTTTATATGATATTTTATAAAAATTGTATATTATGTCCCGATGTTTTGAATTGAGAAACAGATCATTTTAAATTTGAAGTAAAGTCTTTTCGAATTTTACTCGAATGATTCATAAAATTAGAAATATTTTGCCTAACATTTCTCAATTCCAGCTAAAAGGTCAGAAATTATTAGAAAGTTTTAAAAGCATTTATCTCTTAATTGTTAATTTAAAATAAAATAATCCGTAAATGAGTTATTTATGAGTTTTATAAATGTTACCACGTTAAAAGTATTCTTCATATCTAGAATGTTGTTATTGTAGTTATTTTGAGTTGAAGTTAGTGAAAAAATAGTTTGTAAAAACAGTTTTATTTGAAAAAAAGAATACAAATTTCAAATTATAGTTTGAGCGCGCCTAGGGTGCACGTGTGTTGAATCTCGCGCTTCTCGCTCGGATATTTATTCTTTGCATTCAAAGTGTTTAAATGAAACTTTATCAAAAAGATCTATTTTAGATCGTAGTATTTATATGCGAGTTTATATTCTGAATTTTCTACTTAAATAAGTATAGTTAAAGATTAAGTTTCTAAAACGTCTGTAGGCTTTGAGGTACACATTCTCATGGAGACATTCGCGCTGTGCGCTCGATTTTCCACAAATATATGTAAATTTACATAAATAAAAAACTACAAGCCTTTTTACATACATTTTTCTCTATCTCGCGTTGGTATGCTAATAATAGGGTTTTGGACTTCATATTATTTTTTATGGATAAAACAAAATATCCTACGGGCCTTCTTTTAGATTTTTTTACGTATCTCGCTTCTTTTGGAGTAATATTGGAATCTTCTGTTTTCTGCATATTACTTACAATATTTAGAAACAAAATTCCGAGTCCTATCGGAAAGTTGTTAGAAGACATTGTTTAGGATTTTTCCAAACCTATGATTTCCCTCTGATACATTTTGTTGTATTTTGCGTCATTTAATTCACAATTTGAATATTGTGGTGTCAAATTTCGGGCAATTCTAATACTTTTTGAATCATAAATGATAATAGTGTACTTAATTATTACAAATTTCTACATATTTTCAGATAAATAACTTTTTTCTTTTAATATGTTCTCGTACCTTATGTTGTTTTTCCACAAACTTTTTATTTTTAATGTCACTTTTATGATTATAGCCAAAACTACGTGTTCGGTCAAAAGGTAAGTCATAAAAAATTTGTAGCTCTTTTTCGGGTTAAAAATATTTGTTTAATTTTTTTGTTCGTAACTTGTGTCGTTTTTCCTTAATTTTTTTTTAGATTTTCAATGTTATTTTTCGCGAATAAAACAAAAAATACGCGTCCTATCAAGAATTGATCATTAACAAATTTGTAGAGCTTTTTTGGGATCACAATTTTCGTTGATTGATCTTTTTTCATATCCTGCATAGTTTGGCCACAAAATGAAATCTTTCGATTTTCATTATTTTTTGTGCAATAAAATGTAGAATTTTCGATATTACAAAAAAATCCAAAAAGTTTTCATGGTAATCTTGTAGGGCCGTCAAAAAGCAATCTTTTTCTTCACTTCACTTTTTTTTATATCGTAAGTTGTTTGGCTTAAATTTTTGTTTTTCGATTGATTTAAAAATTTGGAAAATGGTATAGCTCTGAGAAATTTCTTTGTATCAAAAATATACTATTATAGGCCGTACCTACCATTTTTTAATATATGTGAAAAAATCGTCCTAAAAATTTTTTAAATGCTCTAACCTTTTGAATTTTCATCCAAAATGGTTGTTTAAGAAATGCTTCCTTTCTTTTAGGTCATAAAAAGTGTCCCAAAGATAGATTCGATCCGTTCATTTTTTCGAGAGTTATCCTATTTACGAACCGCCGCGCCGGGTGGAGAGACAGGCACACGCCATTGTAAAAACTTAATTTTCGGATTCAGGGAGTCTCGAATCCTAGAGATCCGTTGAAAAACGGTGGTGTTAAATTTCCGACAATGCTAATACTTTCTCCATAATTAATGATGAGAACTTAAAAAATTAGAGGCTCTTCCATTTTTATAAATTAATTTCAATTTTTAAATCGTTCGAATTCTTTAAAGTACAACGCCGTTACTTTTCTCTGCAATATTGATATTTTCTTCAATATACAGTCTGTCAAGTTAAAGCGTGGGTGGCTTTACTCGCAGTCGGTAAGGTGTATCGACATGATTTTGGTGTCAAAATATTAAGAAGAGCTCCC
>NC_046661.1:71705247-71711367 GCF_010883055.1 Belonocnema kinseyi | reverse complement strand
GGAGCTCTTCTTAATATTTTGACACCAAAATCATGTCGATACACCTTACCGACTGCGAGTAAAGCCACCCACGCTTTAACTTGACAGACTGTAAATAAAATTAAAAATCAATTTTCTTTTGTACAGTTTCAATATACTTATTCTCTGTCATTCTTTTAATTCTTTTAATTTTATTTTCTGGGACTTGTCGATTTTTCATTGTGCATTTTTATGATAAACTAATATAATAATAGTATTCAGATGAAAATTTTATTATTATGTGAAAAATTCAACTATTTTGTTGAAAGGTTATCTTTTTTGGTTAGGAATTCAGAAGCTCGGCTAAAAGTTGAACCACGTTATAAAAAAATAATTCTTTTGGTTTTAGATTCACATCTTTGGTCGAAAATTTGACTCTTCTATTTTTAGAAAAGTAATCTTCTGTTGATAAAAAATTATTTTTAGGTTGAACTCTTGTTAAAAATGTTACTATTTTGCAGAAAATTAGTTTTTTTTTGTTATCACGAGCATGCTCTTCGTGATCACGTGACCAAACTAGTCCCCGGTTATAAGCATTTTTTTTATGCTCACTGTGATATTACCATTCGAGTAATAGCACTTTGCAGATAATTTTTGGTTTGATGCATTTCGGATTTTTTGGTTCGCGCATATTGAGCACTAACACCAATTTCGGACTAAATCGTAAAAACCTTTAAAAAATGAATATAAGAAATAAAATTTGCACATTCGTTGCCAATCAACAAATAAATATCTGTATACACGTAACCTATCATTATTTTTGGAGAATTTTTCTTGATTTCTAGCGAAGAGAAAAAGAAACTTTGAACGTCGATATAGTCGAGATCACGTGACTAAGTTCATTCATACAATTTTTGCGTGGAGAATGAAATGATTTTCATTTTTTTCGGCCCTCACTACGTCCACACGGATTGAGACATCGCGTTCAGGATTTAGGAAGTTATACCGAAAGGAGTAACGAACGTTTGTATGTATCAAGATGTTTATAATTACGAAGAAAGTTTTCTAGTGATATACTAAAGGAATAGGAAAAAAACTTTTAATGTCGATAAAGTAGATGCCTCGATTTAAAAAAATCGAGGAACATCTTAGAATTTGATACTCGAAAATCCGCCTAAGTCCCATCTTGAGGAATGTTCATTTTCAGAAAATAATTAAAATTTTTTAATGGTTATATATTCTTGTAGATTTTTTGTACTGGTATGAAACAATTTTAAGTTATACCAAACCAATAATAATAAAGTTTCGCCCGGGGGCGAAAGACAAGATGGGTCCGACGCTGAGCCCCACAGGTTCGTTCATTGTCAACCATAGTAATCAGCTGATCGATTCAACGTCAAAAATAAGACATCAAGAATTATGGAAGTTGGTTGGAAAACTCCCAAGAGTAAATTCGATCACATTTCTGGTGTTGCTATGTTTCCAATTTGAAATTTATCTTTTATTTTTAGGACTAAAAAAGTGAAAATAATTCTACTCAAAAATGCCATGAACGAACTTAGTCACGTGATCTCGACTTTGTCGGCGATCCAAGTTTCTTTTTTTCTCCGCTAGAAATCGCTCAAAATGCTCAAAAAATAATGATAGGGTATGTGTGCAGATACTTATTTGTTGATTTGCAACGAATGTGCAAATTTTATTGCTTACATTAATTTTTTTTTAAGGTTCAGACGATTTAGTCCAAAATTCGTGTTAGTGCTCAATAGACGCAAACCAAAAAATCCGAAATGCATCAAACCAAAAATTATCTGCAAACTGCTATAACTCGAATCGTAATATCCTATTTCATCAGTTTATAGATAAACTTTTATAAAATTTTAAACATATTGTTGTATACAAACGTTCTTTAGTGCTTTTTATTTAGTCTGTCAAATTTTAAACACGATATCTTAATCCGTGTGGACACAGTGAACACCAAAAAAAATGCTCATGATCGGAAACTAGTTTGGTCACGTGGTCACCTTAAGAATTAATTTTTTTTAAGTATCAAGGTATACATTTCATTTTGGATTTAAATTTATATTTTTATTAAAAATTGATATTTTATGGTTGGAAATTGTTCATTTCTAGTTGAAAATTCATGTATTTTGCTAAAAGTTGGTCTTTTTCTATCAAAAATAAATTTTCTGCGTCGAAAATTCATAATTTTTTTAATTAAAAATGCAACTGTTTGGGTCTAAATTAATCTAATTTGGTTGATGATTCATCAATTGGTAAAAAATTGAACTCTTTGGTTGAAAATAAAGTTTCTTATGTAAAATTAAACAATTTTTATAATAATTAAACTATTTAAATGAAAATTTAACTGTTCGGTAGAAAATTCACTTTTTTCTAAAAAGTCATTTTTTTAGTTTGAAATTCAACCTTTTTATAGATAATTCGTCCTGTCGGCTTTAAATTTTCAAAACATTGCTAAAAATAAATATATTTTGTTGAAAGCTTGTCTTATTTTGGTAGATCCTTAATATTTTCCTGGAAAATTAATCTTCTTTATTGAAAATTCATTATATGTTTTGACTCTAAATCTTAGGAATTTAAAGATTTTCATATTGCATTCGAATCAATTGAAAGTAAGTTTCAAATAAGGACTGGTACGAGGGAGCTTATTAGGAAGAAGGCAAAGCCTAAGTTACAAGGTTGATATACAAAAAAACCCTGTGATCCTACCCGTAACCTTCCCGAGTCGAAATATAGCCCCTACTTTGAGACTCTTCACGCTAATATTTATAGTGGCTAAGGTTTTAAAGTAAGGGATATTGACATGCGATTTCTGTCCCTACTTTAGCGCTCTTATGGGCACAAATTTCCGAATCTTCTATTTGGGGCGACAAAATAGAGGCTTAGTTTTTGTTTCTGATTTCTCGCTCCACGCTTTACCTTCCTGTACAGAATACTATTATTTGACGAAAAATTAACAAAATGGAGCAAGAAGAAGGCATACTGGCATTTGCGTGATGTTTCAAGTTATTTTAGACACGGTAAAAAATATCTATGTGAATTTTTAGAACTACTCCTATAGTAGAGGATATACTGGGTAGTTTAATAAAAGTTAAAATCGTCTTTGTTTTACATTGCGTTGAACTAGTCCCGGAACTATAGAGAAAAGTTTTTATAAAATCATAATCTATTTTTCGCCACAAAAAATTAATATTCTGTATTATCATATTACTACTATTATAATCTAATATTTTTCACATGTTTAAGGACACAATTATTCACTATTACACAATCACTACACTATTTATAATCGCACGCTAAGAAAGTTTTTATTTGCCGCGGGGGTTCGAACCCTATAAGTTTCGCATTCCTAACGCCAGAGCCTTTCGGCTAGCATAGCTTGAAAAGTATGCAAACAAAAATCTTAAATATATCCTACAGCTGTGCGAGGCCATCTGCAAATTTTTGTGACCCATTTTTGTTTAATCAAGATTTGAACTTAATCCAGAAATATTTCAAGATATTTTAAGAGATTAAAAAAAATTAAATATATATTTTCAGAAATTTAATAGATTTGAAAGGATTTCCACAAATTTCCGAAGATTTCTAAAGATTTAATAGACTTTAAAGAATTCAAGAACATTATTTATATTCTAGAATTACCTTCAAATCTTAAAACTCATTTATATTCTACCGAAATAACTTAAAAATTACTTAAAATGCCTTAAATTCATTTAAAATATCTTGGACTCTTTTAAATAATTCCAAATCGTTTGAAAATTAATTATAAATTTCAAAATGTTTTAAACAAAATAGCTACCGTTAAATCCCTTGAAATTCCTCAAAATCTCTTTAAATACATAAAAATATTTTTAAATTACGTGAAGATCCTGAAACTCTTTTGAATTTTCGGAAAATTATTTACAATTTTGAACTATTTTAAAACGATTGAAGTGCCAGAAAATCCCTCAAAATGACTAAAAATCTTTTGAACTCATGACAATTAATTTACAGTCTTTACAATATCTTGAAAATTCTTGCACTTTTTGAAATTCTTCTAAAATCTTTTAAAATTCTTTGAAATTGCTTGAAATATTTTAAAATTCATTAATAAACTTTAATGTTTTTTAATTCAAAAGAATTGTTCAATCCCGTTAAATTATTTTGAAATTCATTAAAATTCTTTTAAACACTCGAACATATTTTGTAATTACACAATAATACATTAACTTTTTTGGAATTTCTTGACATTTTTTCAGAATAATTTTAAATAATGTGAAATCTTCAAAAACGTCTAGAGCGCAAAGGGAAAATGTGCAATATGTCAGAATATTTGTGAATCTTTCGGGATATTTCGGAATATTTTGAAATGCCAAAAATATCTGAGATTAGAAAGAATATCAGAATACCAAGCATATTGAAAGAATACGTGTATGGGAATATTTAGTGAACGTATCAGGAATATTGGAGTGATCGACTCATCGGCATATAGAAATAATTGGTTTAAGAATTTGACATTTTGAAGAAATAATTTATTATTTCAAGTAAATGTTACATTTAAATCTTTGGTATATATTTATAACTATCGGTGATCTCATCAAGAGTGGTTACAAGTCAACTGTAATCAATTTTGTTTTTTTTTTTTAGAATAACGTAGGAATAACAATCATTGCTGACCGAATCCATTTGAAATCAGCAAGGACCTACACTTGAAATCGCATAATTTTTCGAGAGGGAAATATGTTGTTTTTGAAAGGAAATTATTCTTTTTTTCATTTTTCTAAAATTTGAAAAAATTAGTTGAATTTGTGAAAGTTTAATTAGCAATTTAAAAATTATTAGTTTTCATCTGATAGGAATTAAACACAAATAATTGAAATTTTAAAGGCTTTAATTAAAAAAAAGTTTTAATATCACAATTTTTGGTGAATATAAATTTTGTAAGTTTAAAATAAAATTCGAATTCTTTAAGTTTCAAGGCTCTGGAGTAGATTTTTTTCATTTTTAATATTTTCCATTTAAAATTATTATTTAGTTTGAAAGTTTGTTTAGTATAACTAAATTCCTTATTTGATTTTATAACAATTCGCCTTATCAGATTGAAGGTCGAATTATAATTTTGTTCTGTAATCACAATCTAAAATTTTAGAATTTCAGAAGCTCCAACTTTGAATGATTCAATTTAGTTTTTAATGTAAAATTTTAAAATCTTGTTCGTTTGAAATTTATAATTGTTCAAATTCAAAAGTTTACAATTTATAATTATTTAACTTTGAACGCTTTTAAGTATAAATAAATTCCAATGATCTAATCTTAAAATCTTCAATTTTTAAGGTTTTGACATTGCCCTGTTTTCTAAATTTTAAATCTGAAATCATTAAATTGCATGATTCTTCAATTCATGAGAAAAATGCGTGAAAGGAAAATCTATTTCTTCAGAATCTGTGGTAACTAATTTAGAGTTATTTTTTGTGGTACAGAAAAAACTCAATACAACAGGTTTGTATCTTTCTTACCTTTTTCTTTTGACGTTTCTTCTCGTGTGTTTGATACCTTTTTTGGGGGGGGGGGGTTGGATCTGGATTCTATATAACTATCTTTAAAATCTTAGCGCTGGTTTGCATTTTGCCTTTTGCTTGCAGCCACCAGATTAGAGCAAACTTCTTTCATCTTGTACGCATTTCGATGTTATCACTTTAATATTTATTATTTAAAACCAATTTAACTATTGCTTTCACGAAATGTGCTGATGGAATTTTAGAGAAAATAACAAAGTAATTGTTACGGGGGCGCAGGCGTCGATGTAACGATGCCACATATTTTGTGCGTTAAAATTTAAGAGCGTTAAGAGAAAATTTAAAAATTCTACGGAGAATATGGATCTTTAAAGGAGACATAAGTAAAACTCAAGAATTTAGAGACAAGACCTTCAATGTAGGGGCTGATGCTTATACAGAAGCAAAGTAGAATGAAAATATATTTAGGAGTGGCTACGTAGGAGCAAGTAGAATAAACAGCCGCAAAGTAGGGACAATACTTCCAATTGAAGCGTTAAATTGTGGATCCGGATGCAATAAGGGCACATACAATTTTTTGGTGCGAAAACGAAGTCCCCTGGAGGCTTTAGAAAAAATTTTCGAATTTTAATTTTCAAAAGATATATAT
>NC_046661.1:71702836-71705147 GCF_010883055.1 Belonocnema kinseyi | reverse complement strand
AAAACTATGTCAAATAAAGCTTTAATGGCAATACATAATTCTATATTTGTAGCGACTGTACTATACGGTAGCGAGACATGGACTTATCAAGAAAAAGATAAGAATAAAATTAATTCAATTTACATGAGATTCTTGCGCATGACATGCGGGAAAACTCTGTTGGACAAAGTGAGTAACAAGATAATTCTCAAAGAATGTGCTGCAGAAGAGACGCTAATAGACTGTGGAAAAGAAATCGGTTAAGATGATTCGGGCATGTTGAGAGAATGCCAAATGAACAACTAACAAAACAAGTGTATCAAGGTAAAGTAAATGGCAGGGAAGTATGTCAGGACAGAAAAGTATGGCAGCAAATAGTTAATCAAAAGAGTGTCAGTAGAGTGAATGATGCCTGAGACAAAAGACCTTAATCACTAATAGACCCAAGTGGGGTACCTTCCATAAGGACTTTGTGAGGATATTCACTTGGGGTTATTGATAGAGAGATTGATCAGCAGCCTGGGTCGGAGAAGTGTTGCGGAACGAACGTGTTATTTAAATAAATAACACGAGAATTCTGTGACGAGGCGCGCATTGAAAGACAACCCGAACTTGCCGGTGATTTGATGTTTCTCGATTCTCTCACTTGCCTTCGCCAGCCAGATCTATAGCTGACTCGGTCGACTGGCTCTGCACGCCGAGAATATTAAGATCACTTATATAATCAATTATATTAACATTAATGAGGACCTAAAATTATTATATTTATTATTATGTTAAAATTAAACAATTTCTTTTACGGTTTTTTTAAATGGGGAAATTTTCGAGATACTGAATAAATTTTAAAAAAAAATTATTTTCGTACTTTAGATTTTCAGTGAAATTTCAAAAAAAAAATTCAAACTAAATTTAAAATTTAAATGAAATTATGATAAATTTAAAAAGTATATAAAATTTAGTTTTATTCAGAATTTAGTTAAATTAAAAATTAAATCAAGTTTAGTTAAATTAAATTTATTCATCGACTGTTTTTTTAAAACAGAAATTTTCGAGTTACTTAATAAATAAATTAAATAAATTCAGGTCATATTTTAGAATTGTAGTGAAAATTTTTTTATTATTTTTTTTTAATTTACAAAAATATTAAATTGAAGTGTTAAATACTTTGGTGTATAAATCTCTTTTGCGTATATTTTTAAATCCTAAACTATTGTATTTTTTCGCATAATTAAGGTATAACGTACAATCTTTTTGTGATAATATGATTAATTATAAAACCAGTAACTAGCTCTGATTCGCATATATTTGAAACTATAATTTCTATTTTAATATATTTTATGGTAATATGTTATTTAAAAGACTGACGTTTTTCCTTGTAATACCTTCTAGATTTTTCTATTAACGAATAAATCTGATTTCAGTTTCATTGTTTCAAAATAAGTAAGACCTGAAACATTAATTTTTGATTAAATATAATACTTTCAATTAAAATAAAGTGGGTTTATTTCTAAAAGTCTAGAAAGTCTTGTACAAAAATTTATATTATATAAGGACAAAAGACAGATTTAAAAAAATCTTAAACTGTATTAAAATAGAAATTATATTTTTAATCGAAAATTTAGAAGAATGAGAAGTTTTAATTTATTCAAAATTAAATTGAAATTTTTGAGGGCAGTTAACCACTTGCAACTCTTATGCTCATCAGAATTCCCAACTCTAAAGAAATCCAAATATTTTATAAAGATTTAAAAGAATTCTAAGAATCCAACAAAATTGAAAAGAAAGATAAGGCTTATAGGAGTACATCTCAGCAACTGAGGCTACTACAACAGTGAAAATGGAAAAGGAAACAATTCCAAAGAACTAAAAAGAATTCAATCATTTTTTGCAAACCACGAAATGACCAGAAATTTGTTTCCTTGATTAAAACGGTCACCTGAAATTCTTAGTATTTTAAAAATTATTATATTCATTGGTGTTTTCCTGTAAAAATAGTTATACTTTTTCGTACTTGTGAAAAAATTTCCCATCAAGAATTTAAAAAAATTTTATTTCATTTAATTCTTTAAATTAATTTGTTTGAAGTATGTAACAACATAGAAAAACTATCCAGTTAGGGGTTTTAATGGTTTAAAAACGGTGACTGATTTTTTCATAAATAGTTTCAAAATAATTTTCACATTTTACACCTCAACTAGTTTTTTCGTAAGAACCCGAATCGAAATGTAGGCCCTAATTGTGGGTCCGGATGCAATAAGGGCACATAAAATTTTTTCGTGCGAAAACGAAGTCCCCTGGAGGCTTTAGAAAAAATTTTCGAATTTTAATTTTC
>NC_046661.1:71678517-71702736 GCF_010883055.1 Belonocnema kinseyi | reverse complement strand
ACTTACATTGATTGATATACTATAGCTGTACATACATATATATTCAATAAGATTTAAATATTAAATTATAAAAATTTATTTGTCGAAACAGAAAATATCGAGTTAAATGAAAAAACGTAGTTGTCAAGAATTGAACCGGGGTTTCCAACGCATCAATCAGCTTCGCTCTGCAATCTGGTATTCTGGATACTAAAGTAAGAGGAATTAAGCGTCCTTATAGAATCATGAAGGCATGCTTCGGTTCGGTGCTGCCCGAACATTATTGAATGCGGGGCATCCAGGAATGGTTACTGGACTACTGCATACTCTGTCTACCTCTCAATAGAACACTATAAGCTATACATCGATTAAAACTTCGTTCTCCCGACAATTGAAACACGGTATATATAGATTTCCATCAATGATACTAAAAATATAGTAATTTATGCTTACTATTTTTTGGTGTTGAGAAAACTCACTTTTTAGGAGACACTTTAGTTTTTTATTTGTGTAAAAGTAATTGCACTCAAATTGCAGGTGGTAACGGAATAAAGGTAAGAGGTGTGTTCAAAAAATAAGGTGACTTTATGGTTTTCTCAAAAACTATTCATTTATTCCTCAATATTTATGTTGTTCCCTTCAAAGTAATCCCCCTCAGACATAATGCGCTTGTGCTAACGCTTTTTCCAATCATCGAAACACTTCTGATAATCATTTTGTGGTATAGCCTTGAGTTCTTTCAGCGATGCTGTTTTTATCTCCTCAATCGTTGAAAATCGATGTCCTTTCATGGGTCTTTTCAGTTTTGGGATGGATCTTTTGATCAAAATCAAACAGTTTTGGAACAAATTGCGCTGACACACGTCTCATGCCCAAAACGTCCGAAAAGATAGCATGGCATGAGCTAACCGATATGCTAACATCTTCAGCAACATCTCTGATGGTAATTCGGCGATTTTTCAACACCATTTCTTTCACTGCTTAAACGTTTTTTATCTGTTGTTGACGTGCTGGGACGTCCAGGGCGAGGTTCGTCTTCGACATCCTCTCGGCCTTCTTGGAACAGCTTGTACCACTTATACACATTTTTCTTACTCAGAGTAGACTCACCGTATGCAACTGTCAATATTTTAAGAGTTTTAGAGCACTGGATTCTATTTTTCACAAAAAAATTTAATGCAAACTCTTTGCTCCATTCTTTTCGAAAGAAGAAAATCGCCGAACAGACCAAACGCTTCTAACCTTTTACGCCTTTGCCAGAAAAACAACACGAGCTATATAGTCAAAACTGTGAACATATGATCGTGACGAGTGTACCAATACAACAAAACAAAGAATTTAAAACCTGAATGTACGTAGCTCGCGAAAATTGAAAAGTCACCTTACTTTTTGAACACACCTCGTATACAATATTTTTAAGTATTAAAAGGTAAGTTTTTATGCTGCAGAGATACACATTTTTAATGATTAGTGTGTATGCTTACATTCCTTCCCGCCTCTTTTACATCTATTACTAAAATTTGGTAATCATTTAATAATTCTTATACTAAATATCGATCTCTTTAATCTTATTTTTTTTTCTCCGTTTAATCATCAATAAAACACAAGCCTATAACGACTTTAAAAAGTATAGATGTTTGGGATGAACCGAAGGCTCGGAAATGGATTTTATAAAATAAAAGAAAAAGTTATAAATATTTTTATATACTTTTTTTCACTTTCATTTACATTAAACTTATTGTTCATGTTTTATTTAAAGATAAATATTAATTTCAACGCTCCACTTCCTTAAAAAGAAAATCTGCTTTTCGAAAATAGAGGGAAATTCAGCAGCATATCATATTACTTATGAAACTGAGCCTAAAATCTGATTCAGACAAACAGCTTGCCTTTAATGTCGAAGAATTGAGAGAAGTTTTGTATGATGGAGTTTAATTATGTGACATGTGAAGAATTCATTATGCATTTGCATTGTTTAAATAGTTCTTGAACTTTCAAATGCGTTTTTCTCGAAACATGTTTTTCGAATTGGCCGGCATGATATCTCAAAAACAGTTTTACCAATTGCTTTGAAATTTGCAGCGTAGATTCAGCACATGTGTAGGCATCGCCTGAACGAGGATACTTAAAAAATTCCAAACCTTTTTTGTTTTTAGTGAGAAAATAATTTTTAAAAATCATGAAATTTGAAGAAAAAAAGTTCAAAACTGTGTAAATTATTCAATTTCCAATATTTTAAAAATATCCTAGTTCAGGCGATGGCCACAGCTTTACGGATTGAAATGCCGTTTAATTTTTGTAATTTTAAATAAGCCGCTCGCCCGGAATCATGCCGGCCATGGACACAATTTTTTTGACATACGCATTATAATAAAGATTTTGTTTTTGAACTTGCACAATTTACTGTTTAAATGTAAATAAATATATAGTGAAAAGTTCAAAGTTGTATATTGTTATCGTTCGTCAAAAAAATCCGCGAACAAGGTAAAAAACGGGCCGTCACACGGGGTGACCCCCTTATTTGTATGAAATTGCAATCCATAACTTTGTTTTATTTTATTGTATTATTATAATTATTATTTGTAGAGAATAACGTTTTAACTGTTTTTTCAGCAAATACTCAGCTGAAGAAGAAAAAATATTTTTGGTGGAGCAAAAAAAATCCCTTACAACCCCTTCTGATTTTTGTTGCACCGATCCATAAATTAAAAGCCGTGTATTCATTCATAGACGACACTAAGTATAAGTTATCGACACCCATAGCTGCATTCGATACAACGTTCAAACTTTTTTACTTGGTGGATGTGCATTACCCGAAAGCAGCTTAACCAATTTGGCTAATATTGCAGAAACTCGCGTATGGCATTACAAATCCAACAGATAGATTTGGAACCCAGTTAAACGCTCTGATGAACAAAATTTTAAAAAGCATTTCAAATAAAATTCTTAAATTATATTAAAATTTGTAAATATTGATAAATGTTGTTACATGCATTTTACGAAAATGAAATTTTATAGTAAAATAGAATTCTTGCTTTGCTCGAGAATATCGTTTGAGTAGTAATACTTTATTTTTAGAACATTTTCGAAAAGTTTATGTTAGTTTAACCAAATACACGTCCCGAGATATTGATTGTCTGTGCAATAATTCTACGTTCAATTCCTTTTTGAAACACTGGAATTCAAAATATAATTATAAGATCAATGTAATTAATTACCCATTCGATCAATCTTTAATCGGTAAGGAGTAAGATTCAACACGTTATCTGGAAGATTCTTCTCTTAAATTTTCGAATGTATACAAACAAAATATTTTAAATCATGATATGGACGTAGCGACCGTAATGATGATGAAAGTGATGCATTTGTTCGATGCGATTGAGTGTGGTACTTCAGATTACATTTATGTGGATGCATATCAAAAAGTTCATGAACATTTTATGGAGGCTTCGTTAAATTTCAAAAAATATAAAGTCCTTTTCTAATTACTGAGCTGTATAATTATGGAGAAATACCAAGGAAAAGAGTTCAGGGCATCACTGCTCAAAATTTATTCGTAGGAAAGCATTTAGTGTACTTGATGCGCGTGTACTAAATCAATTTAAAAAATGAGGAGAAAGCATAGCGGATATTTTGGTTATAAACTTAATGTTTGATACGCTAAGAAATCCTTTTGATTGATTACATACTGAATACTTATGTTTTAAACATTTCCAAAAAGATGAAACCTTTATTCTTTCCACTTATAAAAAACTGATAGAGAGTGGTGTTTCATGGAAAAATAGTCAATAAACTATACGATAATCCGGAAATAATGTCTAACTTCGTACCAGGAAATTTTTGGACTCAAATGTCAAAAAGTTTTGGTGATAAGATAGTCTTTCCAATGTGTTCATATTTTGATGATTATGAAAACAATAATCCACTAGGAAGTCACGCTATTATATCTAAATGTGGGTAGTGTATGTTTCTATTAGATGCTTACCACCGGATTGCCTCGTGTGACTTCCGCCCTCGCTTGGCTCGAGCGGCAAGTACACACTCGTCAAAATAGCCTTCCTTACGCCCTTGACACACACTACTCTTTTTGCCATACCCTCTTTGAAAACAAGCGTGTGAATCAGATAAAGGAAGTTCTGTGCTTCCAACCTTTACCATTCCCCTTTTACTATTTTCATTTTCCATTCCCCTTTTCACTTCTCTCTTTTCAGCCGTTCATTCCACTTTTCTTTTTAACCCTTTCTTATTTCTCCTTGATCATTCTCCATTTCCTTTTCCCTTTCCCCCTGCATCTTTCACCCTTGCAATTTCCTTTCCCCTTTTCATCTTTCTCATTTTTTATTTTTCTTATTCCCCTTTACGTTTCCGGTTTCCCCTTTCCCTTTTCACTATTCCCCTTTTCTTCTTTTCTATATTTTCCTGTTCCATTCACCCTTCTTTATTTTCTTATTCTCTTCTTTCCCTTTTCACACTTTCCTGTTTCTTATTTTCTCCTTTCGTTTTGCTTTCCCCCATTCTCTTTTAAAAACTCGCTTTGCCCTTTCTCCTTCTCCTTTAACCTTTCTCTTTTCGTAATTTCCACGTTTCCATCACTCTTTTTCTCATTTCCCCCCTCTCCTTTCTCACCCTTTTTTATTTCCCCTTCATAATTCTCCATTTCCTTTTCCCTTTCTCTTTTACCCTTGCAATTTCCTTTCTCCTTTTCCCCTTCCTTATTTTTTATTTCCCCCATTTCTCTTTACCATTTCCCGTTTCCCTTTTTGACTATTTTCCTTTTCTTCATTTTCCTGTTCCCTTCACTCTTTTTTATTTTCCTATTCTCCCCTTTCCCCTTTTATTTTTCTCTTTTTCAATTTCCGCTTTTTCCGTTTTCCTTTCCCCTTTCCATTTTCACACTTTCCTGTTTCTTATTTTCTAGTTTCCTTTTACTTTCCCCCAATCCCTTTTACATTTTCGCTTTTCCCTTTCTCCTTCCCCTTTAACTTTTCCCTTTTTGTAATTTCCACAATCCCCTCACTCTTTTTCCATTTCCCCCTTTCGCCTTTTCTTTTTCCCCTTCCCCTTTCCTTTTCCCCATTTACTTTTACCGTTACCCTTTTCACCCTTTCCCCTTGCTCTATTTCACCGTTCCCTTTACCCTGGTTCTTTTTCCTTATCTTCCCTTTCCTCTTTTATTTTTCTCTTTTCACCTATTCCTTTTTCACGCTTTTCGTTTTCTCATTTTCTTCTTCCCTTTTAATATTCCTTTTTTCTGTTTCTCTTTCTCCTTTACTTTTCCCCTTTTAAGCTTTCCCCATTCCCTTCACCCCTTTTCTCTTTTTCCGATTTACCCTTTCCTTTTTTATTTTTTCCTTCCCCCCCTTCTCTCTTCACTATTTCCACCCTTTAAACTTTTCACTTTCTTAATTATTTTATGATGTAAGGGTTAAAAAAAGCCACTTCAATTTACATCATATGCTATTACTACTTCTGCTGGGCGTTCTACTTGCGTGTTACAGCGCATGTATAGTGGGCGTAAAGTTTCATATTGGCCCGGCAGCGAAGTGCGCATGTGCGAAGGTCACTGGGCTGGTGGTGGCCACATTACGCCTGCTTCACGTGCATGCAATGGCGCGTTTATAAGGGGGATGGGACAAAAATATATTTCTGTTAATACTTTTTAATACCTTAGAACGCAATGTGTGTACGAATAAAATTGTCTTCCCGTAAAATACTGCGCAGCCGTATTTTTAATGAAAAACTGCTGCACTCTCCTGAAACATTAATTGCAAACCCATCCATGTAGAAACCACCAATGAAAACTTATAATACGAACCGATGTATATTTCCATCCTATATTCTTGTCTTAGATCGTAATTTGAAATAGGAATTGATAAAGGAAACCATATGGGTTCCCATGCGGGGTCCTAAATAGTTGCCCATGTATAGTTCACTGTGTCGGCTTTTTCAGTGGGGTTCACTTTGTTTAAGAATTTTCTAAATGCTTTTGATGCCACTTCGCCTGTAGATTCTGTCTTGTTCATAGAACTGAAATCAGATTTATATTTTCTGAAAAAAATTCTCTCTCCGAAACATTAGTAATTATGAATGCAGCTTGAGACAAAAAAATGGTCACGAACTGGAATTAGAGAAGATTCGGTTTTCCATACTGGCTTAGCCACCTTTCAAGTAAATTATGTTCTTGAGAAGAATTAAATCAGATAATAATTATATTTCAATATGAATTGAATAATAAAGAGCGTAAGCCAGGACCAATGATGGAACAGCATTTAAAAACCGAGGAGTCGACGAGTGCTTCTGAATGTTTGACATTAATTATGTATCTCGGCATGATTTTAGGAGACAAAACACAACGAGATGTAAAATATATACGTACGATAAATAATATTGAAAAATATCGCTGTTTAATCGATGAGTATCGAAATCTTTTAAATTAACTATTCCCGGACAGTCTGATAGAAAACATTACTTTCTTTTGCATTATCTTCGAATAATATTTTTGATGGGACTTTCAGGGACACTTTTATTAAAATGGCATGAAAGTAAAAACAGAGAAGGTAAATTTAGCTCTCATACAGAAATAAGTCGGGCCAATATTTCTCACACGATAACGATTAGAGGCAAGCTAAAACTAAATCGTTGTTTTATGTACAACGTATCGACCTACTTACTATACACCTGTGCTCCATCTAAAATTATTACTGCAGGTTTCCTTCCACTTTATTCAGTTTTTGTTCACTTTTGCCATCCCATATATAAGTGGTTATGTAAAACTCCTTAATTGGATTAAGTTCAGCGATAAACATGTAAGACCCAGTATTATAATAATAATTCTGCAGGAAATGGGGTAAAATTTTATAATGTGCGTTATTGATTTTCTGCAAAATAATGGCGGAACGGGTTTTCTCGCAGAAGCGAAGAAGCTAGAAAAAGGCTTTCTATAACTGGTTTTTACCACGGTTTTGGAATAGGTCACTTCTCACACGCTATACAGGCCTCAAAATGTGAACATTTCGTGCATGCGTTACAAAGAAAGTATTTATACATTTTTTACTGAATGAAAAGGTATTGGCTTTACGTGGAAAACTACTTTTGCGGATTCCATTGATTGCCGACGTTTTGAGTCGTCCTGAGCAGTTGCCGTTTTATGTCAACAAGATTACTTTAGACAAAACTATTGGCTGCGATTGTGCTTTAGCATACTTTATACGGGTGCAAGATCGAAGCACTAGTTTGTTTGTTAGCCATTTTGGATAAAAATTTAGAAAGTTAGAGCATTTTCGAAATTTGTTGATCAATTTTTTATGATTTAAAAATTTATGTACGGCCATTTGTATTATTCGGCGAGCCAAGCAATTTATCCTCATATATTATTTCGGTAAATCGAAAATGATTAGAGTTACCCTGCAACCTCGCAACAAGAGCTTTCGCAACAAAAGCCTTTTCTAAGAAATGACGGAACCAAATGCTCACTCGTGGAAGCGCGACAGGGCAGAATCGCAAGTTGAAATGCCACGCGCAAATATCGGATTAGCGTTTGATATGTATATCAGTATTGAATCGTAAATTTTTTTCTTAAATTTTATTAAGTATACTATTATCGTTTTTTTATTATCTTTTTTTTAAATGAAGATGTTTTGCTTATAAAATGATTATAAAATTTATAGCTTATAAAATGTTCCCAAGTAAAACAAGTAAAAATTTATTACATTTAAAATAATCAAATTATCATGCACTTTAAATATTTTTGGATCCCACTTGACACATAAATTCATTTGAATCTACAAAGATCCTAGTTTGAAAGGCGCATTCCAAGTCTCTCAAAAAGAGCCAGAGCCCCGAAAAAGGCTCTTGTTAAGAAATTGCAGTGAATAGCATTTACACCATTTTTTAAATAAAACTGACGAATGATTTAGTGTGGTCTTTACGAAAAGACAGAGGCAGATGCAAGGATGTTAGAAATATGGCCCGTACGCGTGAAATACAAGGTGCGTTCCGCTAACACCTCCACAATGGAATTTGAATAATTTCTTCATGCTATAATTTTGGGCTTTTTCGGCTTTTTTCGGGCACGAATGCCGGTTTTTGGGCTTTTTTAGTTTTATCCGGAAACGGGACATTTTGGTGGAGGTGCTGACCGCCAGCATCTTCACTACATTAACTTTGAAAAATTAAAAAAATCAACAGCAACAGATTTTTGGGCTTTTTTGGCTCTTGAAAAATACAAAAATTAATTTTCAAAAAACAACTTCTATCTACAAAAAACTACCCTTGAAATAAAATATGCATTTAAACTAAAAGTAAGGGTATCAGAATTTTGGGCTTTTTGGGGTTGTTCTTGAGCACCCATACCGAATTTTGGAGTCTTTTATTTCTTTTGTTTTAATGGAGTTTTGGGGTGAAGTTGCTGCCTGCTAGCCCCTCCACTACAGAAAGTTGAACAAATTTACAAAAAATCAATTGCGCCAGAATTTTGGGTATTTTTGGATACTCAAAAACTGCAAAAACTAATTTGAAAAAACCCTTATCTCCGAAAATCTGTCCTAAAATAAAATATTCACTTAAAGTAAGCGTATTAGAATTTTGGGTTTTTTGGGCTCTTCTTGGGTACCAATATCGATTTTTGGAGTCTTATTTTTCACAAGAAAACGATGCTTCGGGGTAGAGTTGCTGCCTGCTAGCATCTCCACTTGAAAAAAAATGTTTAATCAACAACGCCAGAATATTGACCTTTTTGGGACTTTCAAAAACCGCAACAATTAATTTTCATGAACAACCTCTGTCTCATAAAAATTACCCGTAAAATAACTTACGCACCCAGTCTAAATACAAGCGTAACCGAATATTGTGCTATTTTTGGGCTCCCAAAAACACTCACTAATTATTCTAAAAAATCATCCCTAACCCTTAAGAAATTCCCAAAGATAAATATATTAAATAAGTACGAGAATAAACTATACCAGAGGTCTGAGCTAGTTTTGAGCTTATCATAAATAACAAATTATATTATATAAAAACAACGCATGACATTAACAACTATCCCTAACTAAAAATATAGATGTTAAACAAAACTAGAAAATTTATATCAAACGTCAATGATTTTTCGGGGTTCATAAAGCACTGCCAAAAAATCGCCAAATGAAAAAGAAACATACTATTAACTTTGAAAAAAGTTTAAACTATACCGACTACCCCATAGTGATAAAGAAAAAATTAAATAAAAAAAGACCCTTGACGCCATTAACCGAACTCTGCTCAGCTGCCTTCAACTGAAAAATCCATACAGATTTAAATTATAAATAATTGCCACAAAGACTTTCCTAAAAATCTTTTTCATATCCTCATCTCCAGAGTAACATTAAACAACACTTGAGACCTACCTTTATGACACTTGAAGAACCAAGCCTCGCCGTCCATCAACTACAACCTCCAAAACAATCTCAAATTAAAAAACACTACTCCAAGCAACTATCGAACACTTTAATTAATAACACAACTCACAGTTTTCCATATCTCTTGTAGATATATTCACCCTCAGAGTAGTATTCCAAAGCTTTCCATAACTACCCCTATTGAATTTAATGAATCCAGTCTCAGCTGTCTTGAACTAAAAACGCCAAAAAAATTGAATATGAAAAAGAATAACTCCAAACAACATTTCAACACTCTAGTGGATATATCTATTCCCCTAGTAATATTCGGCAAACCGTAGGAGCTATCTCTATAAAACTTAACGAATCTACTATCAGTTGCCTTTAACTAAAACCGCAAAATATGTGAAAATTAAATAGAATCACCTAAAACAACTTGACAGTAATATTTCATGACCCCCAGGAACTACCGCTATCACATTTAGCGACCCAAGTCTCAACTTTCATAAATTAAAGCGTAATAAATATTTGTAATAAAAATAATCACCACACACAGCTTTCCAAACCTCTAATAGATATATCTGCCCTCGCAGTAACACTACAACCGCTAGGGGTTGCGGAATATTACTGCGACTAGATAAATCAACTAGAGACCTTGAGAGTCATTGCGGTGGTCATTTTTAATTTTAATTTTTCGTCAAATTTTTGTTACAGGAAGCTGGAACTTGATCCGTTTAATGTGACAGTAGTAGTCCCTACGGATCGTGTAATATTGCTGTGCCGGTAAATATATCTACTAGACTTAGAGTCCCGAAAAGTTGTATGGGGTGATTATTTTTATTCGACATGTTTTTTCTGTTTCAGGTGGAGACAGCTGACACCAGATTCGATACATTTGATAGAGGTAGTTCCTAGACGTTGCCGAATATTACTGTGACTGTAGGTATATCAAACACAGAGTTGAGAGTTTTGCAATTATGTTTGGATATGTTTGGAAATTATTTTGTAATAAAATTCTTTTCGTCTAGTTTAGTTGAAGGCACCTAAGACTGGATTCTCTGAATTTCATAGGTGTAGATTCGGCGATTTTTCTAATATTACTGGAAGGGTAGATATATCTACTAGAGACTTAAAAAGCTGTGTGTGTTGATTAGTTTTAATTTGAAATATTTACCGTTTTAATTAATAAGAGGTGATACTTGATTCGTTAAACGTGATAAGGGTAGTTCCTAGGGGTCGTGGTATATTGCTGTGGAGGTAGATATATTAACCTGAGTCTTAGGAAGTTGTCAAGGGTGATTCTTTTTAATTAAATTTTTTTGCGATTTTCGTTCAGATATCTGAGACTGGATTCATTAAATTTTATAGGAGTAGTTTCGGGGAAGTGTGGAATATTAGTGTGAATATGAATATATCCACCAGAGACTAGGAAATCTGTGTGTGTTGCTCATTTTTTATTTGTAATTTTTTGGGCCATTGTATTAACTGGAGTCTTGAAAAATTGTATGTGGTAATTATTTTTAATTTGAAATATTTTTTACCGTTTTACTTGATGGAAGGTGACACTTTCATAAGGTGAGGAGATTGGAATGGAGTTTAAGTTAGAAAAATGAGCCAGCGTTTATTTGGAGCGAGGAAAACTTAATGGCATGCCCAAAGACCCTGAACTCGTCGACAGAAGCGCTGTACGACACCTTGGTGATGCGGAGACCTATACATACCTGGGCGTGCTACATAGTCACATTCAGGATGTTATATTTATAAAGGATACTCTCCCAAGCAGATTTAATCCTCTCATTAAGCAGATTTGATCTGTCGAACTGTCGGCGAGGAACGAAGTATCTACAACAAACATAGTTGCCGTCCCGGTAAAACTATATACATTTGGAGTAGTTCCATAGGCGAAGGAAAAGCTCAGATCTCCTTATATCGAAACAAGAAAGGTTATGCACATGAACGAAAACATGCACCTTAAGTTTTCAGTGCCACGACTCTACAACTCAGGCCGTCAAGGCGGTCACGGAATACTGAATCTTGAATGTCCTTACAATAGGATTATTCTGGGTACAGCACATAATCTCTTCTTAAAATGGTTCGGGAGCAGGAAGAATTGGGCAACGGAGCTTTTCTGTACAAAGGAGAGGAGGTGGCTGCTGAAACACTCGGTCTTGACTTCAATATTAGAATTGAGAAAGATGCATCAAATCATAGATATCTAGAATACTCACTCCTGAACGCCCGGATTAAGAAAACACAGGAGAACAAATTCTATGAACAGCTCCTCGACAAGAGGATGCATGGTTCTTTTCACAGAAATGTGGAAGATCAGTCGATGTCGTATTAGCTAACGTTTACTTTCCTTAAATCACACAGATGAAGTCGGGAACGCAGAGTTTCATTCTGGCATGTCAAGATGGTGTCATTTCCACTTAAGCATAACTTTTCCACATTTTGAGCCAAAACATTCCCCATGATAGCTGCAAAGCATCCCATGCACACCCTTAGCATCTAGTACACATACTGTCTAGTTTTCCAACTCATGCGGGGATGACTTACATCCAATGGCACAATGCGGCACTAAGAGTGCTTTATTACAATCTTTGTGACTCTCAGGTCAGACAACTCTGCGACGCCATTAACAAAAAAAACAAAATGTCATATAATATTATTGTAATAATTTTCAAAACATAACTGAGGAGCAAAATGATTCTTCAGCCCTAATCGTTACAAAGACAACCCTCGTATTTGTATCCGAAAACGAAACTGCAGACTGAGGCCAAAAATGGTATAAATTAACTTTTAGGAGTTTTATACTTTTAATTTTTGTGCTCTCTCTCACTCTCTTTATTTCCAATTGCATATCAATTGCTTTTGTCAAATTAATCCTTATATAAAAAAAGAACATCCTGTAATAAAAACGTGTATTAAAAAAAGTCAATATCTACGTAGATGTAACTTACTTATAACATAGTAACATAGTATTTTTAAGCATAATACTTTTGCACCCGAAATCGTTACAAAATAACCCCCGTAATGTATAAGCTAAATTGAAACATCATTTATCAAAATCATTTTATAGTCTATGTATGTATATTCAAAGCATATAATTTACCTTTTTCGATTCATATTTTAAAGGCTTTAAGCAACTTCCAGCACACCATTTTTTAAGAGGATAGTCTATTTTCATATAACAAACAATCTAAACTTTCGAAACAATTGAAAATTTTTTTAAAGCAGACTTATTTTTAAATAATTTTTTCAACTAGTTATTAAAACTATTTTTAAAGATAAGTTGAAATAGTTCTAAAACCCTGAAAAGCACTCGTGTGACCAGGGATGCTGGGGATCTTCATGTATGTTGTAAAATGCATTTTGGCTTTTATCCGTGTAATAACTTATAAGAACCATTTGTCCAAACAAAATTTACAAAAAAATGCACCCCTTGCTGTACATAATTGTTACGTAGAAGTACTAAAAAGTCGCCGATTTATTAGCTCCTTGAAATACAGTGTCGTGGTGTTTCTGCTAATAAACATTCAAGATTCGAACTTGTGAAATTTCGATTACATTAAGGTAGTTCAGTTTCTTGATTTTTCCCGCAAGTTAATATGGTAAGAATTCATGTTCCAACTACACCAGAAAACCATCCATAATGTTAAATATGGCTTAATTTAATGAGAAGACCTTTGAGAATTTTTTCGGCACTGCTACTATAGAAACTCCTCAAATTTCGAACTTATTCAGGTATATAAGTCACCTGATTTTTCAAAGGGCCCAATGCTTTAAGGTATGAAATCCTAGCAACCCCAAAAAATAAACTTGTCGTGATTTTGGTTTCAATTTAATTGGTGGTAGACTATGTACATTTTTGGTCACCTGCATTAGTGAAACCCATACAAGTTGGAATTCATCGAGGTTGAAAATTACCATATTACTATTTTATAAGTAAGTTCCATCTATGTAGATAGCGATTGTTTTCAATACGTGTTTTCATTACAGGGTGTGGCTTTTTTATATAAACGTAAATTTTACAAAAGAAATTGATATGGCATTGAAAAATAAAGAGAGAGCAAAAAACTTAAGAGCACATAAATACAAACAGTTAATGTATACGATTTTTGGCATCATTCTGCAGGTTTGTATTCGAATACAAATACGATGTTTGTTTTCGTAACTATTAGGGGTGTAGATTAATTTTTCTTCTAAGTTATGCTGTGAAAATACCGTATTAATATTTTATAAGAATTTTTCATCTAGATAGTTTCTTTTTTTAAATACGTTTTTAAAGCACAGCGGGTTACTTTTTAAAATAAGGGTTGATTTTACAGAAGTGTATCGTATCACATTGGAAAGCAAAGAAATATGCAAAAAATCTAGCCGATATTTTCTAAATACTTTTTTTAATACAGGGGGTAATTTGTTTAAATAAGGGTTGATTTCACAATAGCGATTCATACTGCACCGTAAAGGAAAAAAAGCAAAAAAATCTAACCTAGTCTTTTTTTTTAATTTACAATTTTTGCAGAGGGTGCCGCTGACTTGTCGCAAGCTAGCACCAAAAACATGCATTATATGACATTTTTTATTTCGTTAGTGGCACCGCTGAATTGTCTGACCTGTTACTCTCGTGGCATTAGACTCAATGCCACTCCGCTGAACGCTCCTAGGGAAATGGAGTAAATTGTCGAGAATGAGAAATGCCGCATTTACTGGAATATCATATACTCGATCATTATTCCTGTTGTGCACTCGGGGCCTGACATAGTTCTCCTCGACTTCGAGAAACGAACCATGTTTGTTACCGAGTTTTCCGCAACTCGCTGACAAAAACATCAAAGCCAAGGAGAATTTAAAGAAAGTAAGTTATAGAGATCTTATAAGGGCGTTGCGACGGTTATATCTGGAATATTCTGTTAAGTTAATCGTCTTTATCATCTGCTCTTTTGTGGGTGTTAAGCATTTACTGTTTATTAGTCTGAAAATCATCCCTGGGTGTCAACAAAATGCTAAGACACTTACGGGCAACATGCAGAAGTTGTAGACTGTAACTATCTAACTCGCGGTCTTGGGACGTAATGCGTCAAAGCAGAATTTTACAGAATGGGCGATTGTAGCAAAGTACGCAAGCCAGCATTTGAGTAGTAGGGGTGAGGGGCTGGTCACTCAGAAATCAGGTAGTCAGACTAACAATTACTTATACCGAAATAACAAAGGTTCCTTAGAGACCTCCATGGGACTAACTCCAGATTTCTTGTGACTTACCACGAGACTCCCTCGAAAAGTTAATCGCGCGGTGCTCGAAACAGATCTCCCGAGTGTTCCTGACAGAGTTACGAATCTTTCCGACGGGTATTTCGCCGAACCGGCCCGCTGGAGCGAGGATTTTCGTGACGCACTGAGACTTACTGACACTAACTGCGGGACTAACCAAGGAACAACGCAATAAAATTGAGAGATTCCTACTGACCTCCACAGGGCCTTTCATGAGTTCTGGAGTCACCTAGCACCATGTCGGTGAGCTCCATTCGCATCGGTTTGCTTCGGCTATACTTAGTATTGGCGAGCGTTGGGAATGGTTTTCGCAGGCCTCTAGTTTCGTCACCGCGTACGCTTATTATACCTATGTTTGTAGCCTAATAACAAGAGAATTAATTAACTCAAAAATTCTGAATATTGGAAAGGAAAGAGTAACTTAGAAACTATCGATTGGCGTAAGAAAATAAAAATCGATTTTTTCCGCATTTGATCCCTTGTTTCGCGGACAGTCACATATATACAGTTCATGCTTAGAGTACTATCGGAATGAAGAATTTCTGAAAATTGATGGCATGTAAACTTCGATGACCATTCATTGCGAAAGGTGCTCGTCGTTGGTACAAATTACCACACAATTTAAATGGAAACAAAAATATATTCTGTTGACTCCGACTTACTATATTGTTTTACTATTACTTATTATTTATTCATTCTCCATCACATTATATAGTTAGATCGTTTCCTCCACTGATTATTTGTTCTTTAATATAGCTTCTACGATTCTAACCTTATATTTTATTTTATCTTCCTTTTTTTAACATTCATCAATCGGTGCTTGTAATAATCTGGTTTAGAAATTAATGCGAATACAAGTACAGCGACTGGTTTCAAGTAAAATAATATAAAAAGCAAAAATCAGGTTTCGTAGCTCATTGATTAGAGAGTTGAGTTTTAATCCAAAGTACCTAGTCATCGAGTTCTGACAGTGAACAAAATATTTTACTTTTATTTTTCTCACTAGAAATCGTGTTACTCAATTGTATTTAAATGTTTGCGTAAATAGCTTTATGTCCCTGTTTCATGAAATTTATACGAGTGAAGATTATTCAACACAATTCCTCCGTGTTGTAAAGCACTATATCTTAGCATATTGATCAAATGCAAACGTGCTAAACATGTTACTTTTTAAAATATTATTATTTAAGAAAGAAAAATCTACTCCGCTTCTTGCTAATTTATGATTTATGATTACTTGCGTAGCTTGCTTAGCGAACACGCAAACTTCATTAACAAATGAAAAGTTCGTCGACACACACACGCACACACACATACATTTGTACATATATACATACATGCATACATATAATTTTAGAACCTTTACGAGCTTCATAATCGAAAAATCAATTTTTGACAATAACATGTGGTCTTATGAGAAGAGGTACTTTTTGTTGTATATAAAAAGGTTTAAAAATGAAAAAATATTCAAATAATTCTGACATATATAGAATGCTGTGCAAAATCCATATCTGTTTTGAAAAGTATCATTCAGAGTCTATAGGAATAAAAAAAAATATCTGTTTTAAAGTTTAAATGTTATTCCGCGAAAGTTGATCCTCCCAAGAAATAAAAGCTGTCGCCTGCTACGCCCTTAGCACCAATGAAGAAACAAGAAGTATGAACAAAAAGATAAATATAAATCGAACTACTTTTGAGGTTAAAGCATTAACAAGATTTCTTATGCGACAAATAAGTTTCATCTCTCAATTATTTCAGCACCTAATTAAGTTTAAATATTAATAATTAAAAATGAATACCAATATCAAAGTACATTTCAAATTTGCATTTAGTAAATAGATTCACAAATATAGTCTTCGGACGAAAATTCGTACACCAACAATTGTGAACCATGGTTAACGTCATAGTGAATATGAAACATTTTAAACTAATGCCAAGTACTTCATTCTCAATCGCGAAATACATATGTTGATTCGTCGGCGATCAGGGCAATTATTTTTAAAATAAACATGGAATGAGTGTTATTTTTTATATAAGGTGCCCTGATTTCCAAACCGATTTCTTATGTATATTTTCACGTATTTCGCACTGCTAGCAACTACATAGCAGATGAAATTTTTTAAACATTATTTCGAGACAGTTTAAAAAGACAAAATTATCTCAGTTTTGTGTAAAGTTTATTCGATAAGGTGAATTTCTGTTACAGCCAATCTTCCAACTGAAATCGATCTAAATTTTATTTTCTGTTTTGTTGTTAGCACATACTCTTACGCATCATGCTGATGTAAAATTTATTCATGAGACAAAAAATTAAATTACTTATTGTTCCCAAAATTGTGTTTCGTACTCAGTGTAACCGCTTTCTTGACAGTGCGTGCTTAGGAGAGTGTGGCACCATGAGATTTGGAGCACATTAAAATACTAGCATTTAAAAATGCCCGATCTTTCAATGCTTCAATCTTAGCGCATGCATACTTGCTTTTTCCCTTACGCATTGTTATACTCCGTACTAATCGACACCTTTAACATTAAAAAAACTCAATTAAAAGATTAAATAGACGATTTTGCCTCATTTGTAATTCCAATTCCGAGTCACCATGCTTACAGTGTTCTTTAACTCTTAGAAAGTTATAATTTTATTCACTGAAACCTTTTCAAGGTGAACTAATACTCATTCTTAAACTGGAAGTTTCAATTCATTATTTATTTTTAATCATGTTCACACAGTTTCCTTTGCCTCAAAATGATCGTTGAGGAATAAGATTGAATTATTCAGAAATATTACGTATACGTAATGATCTTTGGTATGCGAAGTAGTTTTTTTAAAGAGGTATGGTAAAAAATTTGCTAACAACACCTAGAAGGCTCCGCACATCTTGGTAATGTGGGCATATTGTTAGCGTAAATACATCGGTCTGAGTATATATAAATATAAACAAAGATCCTAATTTTATCAATAAAATGACGCTATCAACGACTCACTAAAAAATAACACCCTTTCTCCTTGGCATGGTTCCCCCCGGAACTGCTAGCGCATTACTTCAGGAGGTTTTGTTTTCCTCATCGTAGAAGCGCCTGCTGGTTTTTCTATTTTTCTGCCATTTCCTCTGCTTTTCTACACTGTTGAAAATTTCTGATGGAAGCTTCCGCTACATGTATTTGAAGTTTATTTCCGAAACGTTTGGTAACGCTGCAATACTGAATGTTGTAGTTTCCAAATTCCAGCATTGGTATGCTACCTTACATGCAAAAGATTTTATAACACAAGCCTAGTAGCTGGATATCTCGACACCTGTTTAAGCGAAAAATTACAACAAAAAATGTGCATAAATCATTTCTGAGAACACTTCTTCGTAGGCAAAAAAATAATTCCAATGCAGATAAAACTTTGGTTAATGAAAAGTGTAGAACTCGCGTATTTATGGAATTAAATGAATTTATGGTATTAAACGAATTTGGGGAATTCACAGATTTTACTGAATTCAAGGACTTCAATGAATTCATATATTGCTCAGAATTCACGGATTGCAGGCAATTCATGGGATTAACGGAATTCACGGAATTCATAGAATTCATGGAATTAACGCAATTTAGGGAATTCGAGGAATTCACGCTATGCACGGAATATAAGAAATTCACGAGATTTACAGAATTCATGAAATTCACGAAATTCAAAGAATTCACGAAATTCACGAAACTTAAAGAATTCAGAGAATTCAGGAAAATCAGGGAATTCGCGAAATTTGCCCAATTTGCGGAATTCACATAATTTATTGAATTCACGGAATTTATGAATTGAAGAAAATTCACGGAATAAAAAGAATTTACGACAATCAAGAAATTCACGGAATTCGTGGAATTCATAGAGTACATGGAATTCATGGAAATCACGTGATTCATGGATTGCATGGAATTCACGGAATTAAAGAATTTCGAGAATTCTTTCATTTCTACGAATTCTGCGAATTCTGTTAATTTCTTGAATTCCGCGAATTCCGCGAATTTCATAAATTCCGACTGTTATACGAATTCTGTGACTTCCTTGAATTCCGTGAATTTCGTGATTACAATCATTCCCGCGAAATCCTTAAAATCCGTGAATTCCCTGAACTGCATGAATTCTGTGAATTCCGGAAATGAAGCGTGTTCTGTGAATTCCGTGAGTTCCATAAATGAAGCGTATACCGTGTATTCAGTCAAATCCACGAATTCCATGGATTTTGTGAATTTCGTCAATTCCTTGATTTCACTGAATGTCTTGAATTCCTTTAGTTAAATGAAATAAATGAATTTCGTGAATTCCGTTAATTCAATGAAGTCCATGAATCCGCACGTGAGGGAGTCATAAAATGCGACGTAAGAGATAAATGTATGTCTTTAAGGCATAAAAACTTGTCCCCAATACATTAATTGAAGTCTGGCTCCGTCTCAAACCTGAGACATGCTCAAGTCGAACTTTTCGACCTAAGCATGTCTTGATTGGGGGCAATTCAAGTGGAACACTTATATATACATGTATAGAAAGAGATTTAGAGGGCGACATGTTTTTTCAAACTTAGCACGTGAAGAGTTGTGCAGATAAATGGTGAGTTAAGATTTCATAGTTTCATAGTAGTAGGATGAACTAGAATGATTTGGAAATTCCTAGCGGTTATATATTTTTTGAAGCAAAATTATCGAAAAAATGAGTGTCTTTGGCGCGGTACAACTGATGTTCTCATGGAGATTTGTGCCTACAATTTTTTTACACACTACTGAAATGATAATAAATATATCATAAAACGGTCAAATTTCTTTCCTTTTATTGATCGTAACAAAAATTCATAAAAAATGCTTGAAAACCCGATTGTCACATAGGGTGACCCCCTTAAAATAATACTTATAAAATAATATTGATCAAATATTTCTAAAACCTTTCTGAGGAATGTAGGAACGTATCATTTTGAAACATGATCTTTTTTAAGTCTGTATTGGTCTGAATCTATAACCTGAAATTCAATTGCCTCATATTACTCCATAAATACTAGCAATTCATATTTTTCAAACACCAAGTGATACCATTTTTTTCTCATATAAGTGTGTATGGAGGGGGGAATTTACTTGAATAATTTTTCCGTAAAATGACTGTTAGATTTTCATGTTATTTCAGATTATCATTAGAAAAATACGTCCAATACAAAAGAAAAGGGTAAAAATAATTCATTTTGAAATTATGTTAAATTACGAAGCGGATTGGTGACTAATAACATAGCTCCACGCGCGTGCGTACGGGGTACAATCAAGCGCCATTTCCACTCCTTGGGGAGATTCATTCGAACTTATTCTACCTATTTCAGATAAAGTATCGTATGCACGCACTTTTTCCCTAAAATATCACTAGATTATTTTTCAAAAATGGTTTGGAAATATTTGATAAATATCTACTTTTTTAATTTATTAATATTTATTATTTTGAACACTGTGAGTTTCTTTGATGGTAAAAAAACATTTTTTGAAAAAAAACGCTTTGGTCTCGCGTGTAAAATTTCCTCTTGATTATGTGTTTCGAATATTACATCAAACAACGCATCCTCGTACACGTATTTTTGATATGTTGAAAATCCGAGTCGTTTAATCCTCTTAAATTTTATACGGACCGGATACCTAAATGGTCCCTTACAAGGTTCCGAATCAGGAGCTTTAAGATGTTTGAAAGTTCTAGGTCGCGGCCATTATAAGTTTTAAAAGGTTAAGAAATGAGGCTGGAACATTTTAGTAGAAAAATTTTCCCGCTGCTTGGAAAAATTCTCATCTCTCCCTGATCACGAGTCTAAGCGCACCCAGAGCGCGCCACTTGGACTTAGCACTTTCTATACCGGAAATGTATTTACCTTGTGCTTAATGCTCGGTTCTTCTGCTTCCACCGTTTAAAATTGTAATTTGGTAATTCTGAATTATGTTCTGCTAAAGCTCCTTCAAATTTAACCAATAAATTCTCACCATGGGTCTAGCGGCTTGCACTCGATGAGAGTATGTACAAAAGAGACGGGTGGACCGGCAGAGATACATGTTTGAGAAAACTTTTTACTGACTCATGGGGTCTAAAGACGTCAAGCATTGAAGAGAAGTGGACAGGTCAAAATTAACAGAATTCTAATACCAGATTTATGCTAATACCTTATATCGGAAATGATCAGAATATATAAAAGTTGCAGGGCCTAATCTGAAATCGAAAAGGTTCCAAGTCATTGCATGTACGGATTGCACACATAAGTTTTTAAGTTTTCGCTCCTGGATTCTTAAAACCTTTAAAATGTTTAGGTCTGTCCGTTCAAGAATTCCTTCAGGAAAAAAAGTTTTGGTTCCACACATTTTAGTAAATACATTGTTAGGGAATCGTCCAATGCAAGCCTTGGAGAAAGGAACCCTTTAAACTGGGATCCAAACTAGAAAGTAATGACACCTGTATTGGATGTGTTCGGGCAGATAGGCCTAAAGTTCGAGACGCCTGACATAGACGGTTTCACGCTAATTTTTTTTTTTTTATTAATTTTATTAAACTTTTTTTGCATATAAATGTAGGGGAGGGTTAAAAAACACGGTCTCACTTTCGGTTTTTCCAATTTTTTCTTTAAAAAGAAATGAGAGGAAAATCAATTTTTTTCCGGCAAACGTTAATTTTCTGTTTAAAAAAATATATTTTACTCCTTCTTCAAATACTAATATCGACACACCGCATTCACGAGGTGTAAAGACAAAGTCAAAAATTAATGTTCTATTATTAAAAAAGTATCTAATTCGACAAAATGGGCCTTACCAGTCGTGTCAATGCCCTTATATGGTCCATTTTGACATTGAATTAATCAAATGTGACATTTTTTAATATCATATTTTTAAAGATATTTTCGCGAGGAAAGATAATAAAAAAGAAAATAAAAAATCGTATGTCTGTACGTGGGTCAAATCTGATCAAACGTTGCCCTGAAATCATGTCAATGCACATGTACGATCCATTTTAGAATAGAAATATTCAAATGTGACATTTTTAAATCAGAGATTTTCAAAGCTACTGTATAAACAAATGAAAAGAAAAAAGAAAATCAAAAATCGTATGTCCAGACGTGGGTGAAATCTGATCAAACGTTGCCCTGAAATCATGTCAATGCACATATACGGTCCATTTTACAATAGAAATTATAAAATGTGACATTTTTAAATATGAGATTTTCAAAGCTACTGTCTAAAGAAATGAAAAGGAAATAAAAAATATTATGTCCGGATTCAACTCACTTATGCAATTTGTTGAGTAAATTTAAACATCACGTAAATAATCCCATGCATTAAAATGTTACCTTGTATAATGTACGTTATGTAATATAAATAACAGTGCTACACGAGAGTAGTTAATTTTTTAGCCTATTTATTTTTTTATTACTTATCATATAATCCCTATAATATTCTAATAAAAGAAATAGAAAATAATAGAAATTTAGTTGAATAATAAAATATCTTACTACCTGGTCTTACAAGTAATAAGATATAAAATATTCGACCCGCAAATCTGCCTTTACACAATTTCTTTTTCGAAGCATTGTAAATTATTTCTGTTTATTCAATTCGCTTAATAATGTGGCTTTTTATAATTTTAATACTGTATATATAGGAGAAAAGAAACTTTTGTTCTGAAAACAGGCTCTAAGCATTATGAGTTTCTCATGAAATTACACAACAATGATGCAATTTTATTTGACAGCATTCAAAAAATGATAGTTTGTTTGAAAGATTAGTTTAAGCAAGTTAACCTGTTGACCCGTCATTACTGGTATTACCGGTAAAAACTGGAAAATTTACCCGTCATACGGGTAAGGTCCCATCTCAGTACCGAAGGGTGTCAACATTTATCAGGGGAATTTCATGCTATGACGTGAACTGGCGAGATACCTGCACACTGGCGGCCAAGCAATAATGCTAATTGTAGGGATCCAAGCTTCATTTTTGTTTAAACTTAGAAAAAAATGAGAATTTGATTTTTTAATTGAATATCCTTAAGAAAATAGAAAATTATGTAGGTAACCAGTTGCTAAAACGTATTTCATTAAAGGGGAAGCTCGAAACGGGGTTCAAGATGTGACCAGCCTCCTGTCACCGAGAGCTGATATGACTTTTGTCATGTTGAGTCATTATAAACTCTTTAAAAAAATACCAAGAAAACGGTTTATTTATGTAATTATTGTACGAATGATAGTTTGGATTTGTTTGACAGTGTTTTTCTATTTTTGTCGAATCATTTCAATAAATTATCGCTCCAGTTAGAAAATCAGGTTATGAAAGTGAACTCAGAGAACACCCGAAGACAAAGAATGAAAGAGTTTAAAGCTTCTTATTTCAAATTTTTTAATTTATCTGCTATATCATCAGAGATTGTACCTTACCGACAGCAGATCAACCCTCCAAACCATGAAGGCAGAAAATCTACACAATATCAATCCAGTTAAGAATCTTCAATTGATTTGATTTTATTGACAAATGTTTTATGAAAACTGAATTTTGTCAGGGGGAGGAAACAGTTTCTACAATTATTGGGGATTTTTAACTATTGTTTTGTAACCCACGTCCGAAAATACGATTTTTGCTTTTCTTTTTTCTTTTCATTTCTTTAGGAAATAGCTTTGAAAATGTGCTATTCAGAAATGTCGTATTAGATTATTTCTATTCTAAAATGGACCTTATATGTACATTGACATGAGTTCAGGGCAACGATTAGTCGGATTTTACCCTCTAAAATCTCTTTAAAAATATGATATTAAAAAATATCACATATGATTAACTCAATGTCAAAATGGACCATATAAGGACATTAAACACGATTGCTGAGGCGCGTTTTGTCGAATTTGACACTTTTTTGATAATAGAACATTAATGTGTATCTATGTCTTCACACCTCGTGAATACAGTGTGTCGAAATTGGTATTTAAAAAAGCAGTAAAATATATTTTTTTTTAATAGAAATTTAACTTTGTAGGAAAAAACTCGATTTTCTCTCATTTCTTTTTAAAGGCAAATTGAATAAGCCCAAAGGGAGGATGTGTTTTTTAACCTTCCCCTCCATTACTGTTTAAAAAAAGTTAAAAAAAAATGAAATATTAAAAAAATATATTATTTAGTGTGAAACCCTCTAATTGCTTTACGTTTTTACGTTTGGTCAGATTTGAACCACTTCCGGACATAGGATTTTGAATTTTTTGCTTCTTTTCTTTCTTCTAGACAGTAGGTTGGAAAATCTCATATTTAAAAATGTCACATTTGATTGTTTCTATTCTAAAATGGAGCGTATATGTGCCTTGCCATGATTTCAGGGCAAAGTTTGATCAGATATGACCCACGTCCGGACATACGATTTTTGATTTTCTTTTTTCTTTTCATTTCTTTAGACAGTAGCTTTGAAAATCTCATATTTAAAAATGACACATTTTATAATTTCTATTGCAAAATGGACCGTATATGTGCATTGACATGTTTTCAGGGCAACGTTTGATCAGATTTCATCCACCTCTGGACATATGATTTTTGATTTTCTTTTTTCTTTTAATTTGTTTAGACTGTAGGTTTAAAAATCTCA